>NC_026147.1:7623474-7654405 GCF_000512975.1 Sesamum indicum
GTTCAGTCTAAGAGAAAGTTCATTTTAGATAAGGCCCAATAATGTACTCAAGAACGTGAACAATCCAAGGAATAATGACCCCCGACCGGAGACCTTGCCCGAGTCCCAAGTGGACTACAATCTGTCAATCGATAGGGACTTAGGCCATAAAAGTAAGTCTTTTCTCCCTGATAAGGGTACACATTTTTTGTTGCAATATACACTGAAAACATTAATATCTTAAGCGGTATATTTGCTATGTTATTAATCATTATTGATTTATTCTACGACATTTTTATTTTACATAACTATTTGTTGACTTGAGCCTTGGAACAATGATATATTTTTTACAGGTCTTCTTGCAAGACTTATAGAAAATGAAGCCGAAAGGCATCAAGTTTAAACCCAAACCCAACGAACAACTATTTGTTCATATGATATGTGGTATAAAGATATATATACATGCATATATAATTAATTTATATATCTATACTATTATAAAAGAAAACTTTTTATCGTACCAATTTTTTAGTACTTAAATTCAACCTTCATTTTATTTCTTCTCTTTAGAAAAAAATTGATCGGATAAATAATTTTATAATTATTTTTTTTTTCTTAATTATCCACTGCTTCATATTTCTCTCCCACCTCACTTGTGTACATTTATTATAACTTTTCTTGATTCGATTGAATATTCCATTACATTTGACCCAATCACAAGTTTACTTGTAATTAAGCCCACAAGAACCAAATCCGCCGCTGATTAGAAGTTCGATAATAATCCCACAGAGCTCAGTTGTGTGGGATTGTATAGAATTTACTTTGTGAAAAAGTTGGTACAAAACACCCACATAGTCCAACTCAATAAGTACTCAATCGCTTAAGCTGTGTATTCAAAAAGAAAAGCAACAGCAGTTCCCACTAGTTCGCCGCATCCGCCGACGCGACCCTGGCGTCACCACACCTTTACCGCTAGACTCACGCAGAGACGCAACGCCCAGAAGCAGAGCCACCCTGTGTATGCGGGTTTCGGCAGTTGACGGGTCTCGGCAGTGGAACTGAATTGAAACTAGGGGTGGCAGATGAGTCGAGCTGGCTCACGAGCAGGCTCGACTTTGAGCTCGAGTCGAGCCAGCTTGAGCTCAGTTTTAGTTTGAGTGAATTTTTTTTATTTTTTTATATATATTTTTATTTTTGAATTTTTTTATATATTTAATTTTATATTTAATATTTGATCAGTTTTATAATCTAAATTGACCATATATTATAATTATTAATCAATATCATACATTTTATTTTAGAAATAAATTATGGTACTTTTATTTATACATTTAATCTTTATATAAAAATAAATTTAATCAACCACTTAGTAAATTATAATATTTTTTATAATTAAAATTATAATATGATATATAGAACTTTATGTTATATTTTAATATATAGTTGTATTATGTTAACATTTTTTAAATTGACTAGTAATTCACTTATGATTTTTTATTATTTATAAATTTATGTCAAAATTTAGTAATTTCTTTGAATTAATCTAAAAATAATAATAATAATAATAACAATAACAACAAGAACAATAATAATAATGATGATGATGATGATGATGGTTGAACTTCTAATTATTATTTTGTTATATATATAATAAGATTAAAAAGTTTAATCAACAATTATGATATCTTAAAATTCGGGCACATGATTCATACGAAATTCAAATATATACAAGATTGTGTCCATTAGATCATATCAGATGGTATGATTTAAAAATCACATAGCCTGATTCAATGATACACCGTCTTGAATGATTACTCTTATGTTTCGAGTATGATTTTTCGACATCTGTATATCCAATAAGTCTAAAACTTACCAAATGTATTTTTTTGTAAGTTTTTTCATATCTAACAGTCTGATCTGAATTTTGACGCCCCGATTAACCCATGTTGTTCATCAATGTAAGATGATAGTTACATCAATGTTATACTAACATTTATAAATATATAAATTTTGCAGATTGTGAACAAATATTAATTTCAACTATATCTATGTAAAAATTTTATGATTCGATCTCATGATTTAAAATAATAATAATAATAATAATAATAATAATAATAATAATAATAATAATGATGATGATGATGATGATGATGATGGTTGAATTATTATATATATAATGAGATAAAAAAGTTTAATCAATAATTACGATATCTTAAAATCCGAGCACCTGATTCATACGAAATTTAAATATATAGAAGACTGTGTTCATTAGATCATATCGAACGGTATGATTTAAAATCACATGGCCTGATTCAACGATACACTGTTTTGAATGATTACTCTTATGTTTCGAGTATGATATCTCGACATCCGTATATACAATAAGTCTAAAACTTTACCAAATATATTTTTTGTAAGTTTTATCATATCTAACGGTCTGATCTGAATTTTGATGGCTCGATTAACCCATGTTGTTCAACAATGTAAGGTGATTGTTACATCAATGTTATACTAATCTTCATAAATATATAAATTTTGCAGATTGTGAACATATATTAATTTCAACTATATCTATGTAAAAATTTTATGATTATAAATATATTTTAATAGTTATAAATTATATATATTATAATTAAAATAATTATATATTAATATGTCTAGTTTGACTGGTTGACTAAAAGGTATTTTAGTTATTATTTTTAAAAAAAATAGGCTCAAATTGAGCAGGGGCCATATGATTATTTATTAATAATATAAAAGTGATTTTGATATTAAAAATTTAATAGGAAGATTTTTAATATTTTGATATGTCACGGGGGGCTCAAAATGAATTTAACCCTTAATTCCTCTTATAAACTTGATGACAAAATCTCCAACACAAGTTCATGCAACAAAACTATTCATCAAATCACAAATTTCTCATACATATATTTAAAAATAACATGTTTTATTACAACAAATCGAGATTTATTCCCCGGTCCTTCTCTCCAAACATGTTTTTCTTACACAAAAATACTCTCCTCCTTCCTATTATCTTGGGCCTGCTCCGGCTGTCGTGGTGGTTGTTGGAAGCATTGTCTCTGACAACTCTTCAAACAGAAAGGGTCAGTGATTCCAGAGCTCGAGCAAATTATGGAACATCCCCTCAAACACTCAGCCACCGGATCACTTGCGTCTGCTACACAAGCAATCAATGCCATCACGACGAACACAACCACTGCAGCACTCATCACCCCTTTGTTCTTCATTTTCTTACAATGTTTAATTTTCTTCCTACAATATATGCTTGTTGCATGCAGTGTGAGGGCATCCCTCGTTTATATAGATTTTTCAAGAAAAGAGATTTCGACTATTATAAGTAGATTATTTAATTTGCAATAATTACTAATTGCTTGAAAATTTTTTATGTAATTGAAATATTTCAAATTATATTCATATTGTTTTTTCCTTTGGTATTTCAAATTAGTAATTGAAATAATTACTAATTCCTTGAAAATCTTAGTCTAATGAGTAATAATTGACCATAAATTATCTAATGAGTTCGATTGCATATAAAGAATTGTTTTATTATCTATTATTTATAGGAAGGGCGAAAGGGTCTTTTGACCAAATTGTGTACTTTAGACTCGACTATGAAATTTCATATGTTTCTTATTGACCAAATTAAACATGTTAATAATCTAAATGTTATATTATATATATATATATATATATATATATATTAATTGGATAAGTCTGATATGAGGGCCAGATATGTATAAGCATGCAAATCAAGGGAAAAGGAAACAAAATCATGAATTATGTATATATTTTTAATTTGGAAGTTGCAATTTGTATATTATTTTCAGGGATAATTATGTTTTCCTCCTTTAAAGTTTAGTATAATTACAATAAATTCTATGTGATTTGAAAAAAATTACATCTAGCACCCGTATGATTTGTTTACGTCTACCAAATAACTTTCTCCATTAGTCAAAATCCACAAAATTTATTGATATTAACAAAAAGAAATCCAGAAAAAAATCTATATTTACTCCAAATTGACTTATTACTTATTTATTGCAGGTCAATAAATTTTTTCATAACCAAACTATCTCCATACGTCTTCACAAGTTAATGTATGTGTGGAGGTGTATTTTCACTGTTAAAATGATAGTTTAGTTGAAAAAAACTGTTTAACTTGCAATAAGTCAGTAATAAGTCAATTGGGGATAAATATAAATTTTCTTTCAATTTTTTGTTAATATCAGCAAATTCAGTGAATTTTAACTAACGGAAGGATCAATTTGTTAGACGAAATCAAACCTCAGGCTTATTAGATATTATGTTTCAAATCACAGAAAGTTTACGTATAATTACGCTAAATTTCACGAGAAGGAAGTGTAATTTTTTCTTATTTTTATCGTGTTAATTTGTATATGGAAATATACAAACTTCAATTTCTTAGGTTGTTTGTATTTTTTTGTATTAATTTCTTAGCATGTTTATTAATTTAATTTCTTGTAGTCTTAAGGGATGTACAACAATTGCCATAAAAATACAAGAAGAGCGCAAACGATGTCTAATATATTGGGATGTGGAAATACCTTCCATGAGATTTGATATGATTATAAATTTCATCTTGTTGTTTAAAAAATTATAAATACAACCCTTAACAGTTATTTAGTCCTAGGCAGTGGTGTGGAAAATTACTATTTATGCTTGTTGATTTTTTCTCCCAAAAGTATTTGAAAAAATATTAAAAAAATTAAGGATGGATAAAATAAATAATGCATAAAATATTTTAATCCATAAAAAGTATTTTAAATTAGTTTAGAAAATATATAAAATTATGTTTGCTAATACAAACTAGTAATTTTTTGAATAATTCACCATAAAATTTGAATGAAAATATAACAAATGCTGGAAATAGACTCATTATTAAACGAACGTCAAATCAATAGAGGATGTATGTAATTTGCCGAACAACGATGAGATACTTATAATTATGCCTTTAGACAGACAACTGTAATTTATCCAAAATTAAAGTTAAGTAGCACTCTGCGAAATTTCTATTCAAATAATAAGAATTATTGAATTTTTATCTGATTTAGAACTTCATATGAAATAATAAATGAAGATTAAAAGTTATGATTTTGTTTATAGTGCGATTCGTAAAATTATTTAGTATATTTAAATTAAAAAATTAATTTAATAACTCAATACTACGTTTAAATGAGAAAAATAAATTACTATAGAAATAGTTATATCCACATTCGTAGTACTCAAATCGAGAACGTTTTAGGTTGAAAATTATGATCCTTTTGTAAAAGCAAGTGTATGGATTTTTTCCTTGAGATCCAAAAATGGGTCATCTTTTTTTCAAAATTGGAAAATTTTCTGAATTTCTATTTTCTTTTATTTATTTACAAATAAAGAGATTAATATAAATCTTGTTTAAAATCGACACTAGTCTCAATCTTATTATTTGAACAAATTTTTATTGGGTAATTAATCAATAAATTATACCTTATTGGCAAAAAAAAAATTAAAACTCAACATTAGTTGTATGATTGGATTTTTATCCATATTAGTACCCACGTGTATAAAACTATTTTTTTAAAAAAATAGATAATGTAATCACTCGTATATATTAGAATAAAAGATGTATATATAAATTAGAAAAAAATTAATTAGAATAAAAGAAGCAACACCATATCTGTGATGAATATATAAAACATAGAAAATATTCCATCTCTAATCCGTCTCTAAAACCTTACAAATTTTCGTCTCTAATCCATCTCTGATTCGACCTCTAAACTTTCAAAATTTTCCGTCTTTAATTTATGGGCAGATTTTTTTATTTCTGTACCCAAATTACTATCCTGGTTATTATACCATCAAATACATCCATCAATACCAAAATCTGAATTTTCCAAATAAGAACAATAAATATTAACAAAAAAGATACTCATAATACAACAACACTAATACAAACTAAGTCATAAACAACCAACAGAAAAAATAAACTAATTATCTTTCCTGAAATGTTGTTGCTCCTGCTATCCAGACCCACCAGCAAATTGATGATTTGTGTATCCTACATCTTGAAGTAATTTTCGAACTAATTATTGTAGGTCTGCCTCCCTCTTCCGAGCCTCTTTCGAGCTTTTTCAAGAGCAATTTGTTTGTTGATTCCGTCTCTAATCCCGTCTCTGAAACCCAAAAAATATTCCATCTCTAAAACCTTAAAAATTTCCGTCTCTAATCCGTCTCTGATTCGGCCTCTAAACTTTCAAAATTTTCCGTCTCTAATCCGTCTTTAATCATTTTTGGTTTTTTTTGGACAAATTTTTTAATTTCTGTGTCCAAATTAATATCCTGGTCATTATAACATCACATACATTCCATCAATACCAAAATCTGAATTTTTCAAACAAGAACAATAAATACTAATAAAAAAGATACTCATAATACAACAACACTAATATAAACTAGGTTATAAACAACCAACAGAAAAAATAAACTAATTATCTTTCCTAGAATGTTGTTGCTCCTGCTGTCCAGACCACCAGCAAATTGATGGTTTGTGTATCCCACATCTTGAAGTAATTTTCAAACTAATTTTTGTAGGTCTGCCTCCCTCTTCCGAGCCTCTTCCTCCCTCTTTCGAGCTTCTTCAAGAGCAATTTCAAGCAATTTTCTATTTTATTCTTCTCGTCTTGAAAATTTTCTTCCATTTTTGTAATATTAGAGCGCATGTCCTCCATAGCTTGTTAACTCATTAATCTCTGGTTAGATTCTTTAAGAGTAGAACTGATTGAACTTGAACTTGTAGATGAGGAGCTACATCCAAATCCATATAAGCATCCTTTTGAAGGACCTCCAATGATATCATACCAAGTTGAGATATCGAATAAAAACTGCGAAGAAATATCAGTACGACCTGTTTTTGAAAGGTATTCTTACTTTGGAAGTACATTAGATACAAAGGAACATATGTAATAAAATTCTAACAAAATTTCTCAACATATATACTAACCAATATTTAAATCCAATGACAAATAATACTTACACTAATTCTTTTGGATTTGTTGTCGATGAACTCCCCAATTCCTTTGTTCTTTCTATGGCATCTTTGAAATAACTGAAGATCAGTCACTTTTCTACCAAGTTCTTTTTCCTATAGTTTTCAAAACAATATTAATTCACATGTCAATAAATTGCGTAAATCCATTTTTTACTATATGTAAATGTGCATCACTCTGATTCAAAAATCTTGTGTTGTCGAATTAGAGCATGGATATTTGATTTGTTCATTATTCAATAATCGTGGGTTACCAAAGGCAAAGTTCAAGAACTCCTGATCAACCCTTGTTACAAATTCATTTAAAAGAAACCCATTATCATCCAAGCACCTCCACATCCAACTACGGTCAATATTCATTATTCTGCCCATCTGAATCATCACCCTACCCATCATACTCAGAGTTCTCTAAACTATCACTCTCATCATCCCCTTTCCCTGCACTTACCCCATCATTATCATCACTTACCCCAATCTCATCATCATCACCTGCCCAGTACCCTCCCCCTCATTATCATCTGCATACATATCCACTAGTCTGCAAACCTCATCCCATTAAACTTCATTCAATTCAGAATCATTCCCATCCTCCACTACTACCCCCTTCTCTTTTTGGACATTTATTTACATTTGTGGTTCAACATTAGGGTTTGAGGAACCAAGCTGACTATTTGGGGTTTCTACGCACTCCAGATACAACGTAAAAGTTCTGTTTTTTGGATTGTATGCTTCAGTAAATTTGACAATATTAGTTTGATACTTGAGTTGTGTAAATTTGTTCAAATGTAGTCTGTAAAATTGTTTAGGCCCAATGTAATCCAACATCTCAGCAAGTTTGTTCAAGTACTCCACAGTAACATTAAATACATCCACAAAGTCAAACTTACTTTTAATCCCACCCACATATTCAGGTTTAGGGCTATGAATAATTGAACCCCCATGATACATAATGATAGTGATAAAAAGTTCATTCCCTGAAAAATATAAAAAGAAAAGAAAAACAAAAGAGCATGCATCAGAAAAAGGGACCACAATACACAACTAACACAATAATTTATCATCCTCAGAAACATAAAGCAACTTTACACACACAACAACATGCCTTTATTCTGGGAAACAAATGCATGGACCACATGCCTTTATTCTCATAAACCAAAAACAATAACATCAGGGGACAAAAAATATGTCTAAAAAACAACACACACAACAACATATGGACAAAAACAAACCCATTTGTCCTAAAAAATCGAAAACAATAACATCAGGGGACCACAAAATGTATCAAAAACAACACACAACAACATATTTCTCGTAAGACTTCGAAATTATTTTAATTATATTCCCCGCAGCCTTGTTCCCAAATGACACAGCTTCAGTTGGATTAGGATATCATTGAAATCGTAAAAAGAGTTTGCAAGTTTACTAACCGTATTTCTCGTACTTAGGGTCTGGAAAATCGACGAGAGCTTGGTGGCTCAAGCTCATCTTCCTTCCGCCACTCATTGCTCCAAAAACTGGGATGATTTTTTGGTGGATTTGGGAAAAAGGCATTTGGGGGATTAGGGATTATATTTTCTGGATTTGGGGAAAGGGGAGAAGAACGTATTTTGCCTTCGTCTGAAATGACTTACCAGTTGACCAACATGGACCATACCAACTGACTAACGGCACGTGACAGTCACGTGCCATTTTCGTCAGTTTTTAACGGAGTGGGACTAAAGGTGTTAAAAATTTAGGGTTTTGGGACTGCAAGTGTTGAACACGTAAAGCGTGGGACCAAAAGTGAGAATGGCCCTATCTAGTGGGACCAAAAGTGAAATTTTTCCATTTAAATATAAATATGTTACATATAATATATAATATACATAGAATATATAATTAACAAAATTAAAAAATATATATATAAATTCGACTTTTCAATGTGATTCGATTTAGTGAGTCTGTAATAAAAAAATCATATTGAATAGTTTAAAGTTATATAAAATATCAATTATTGAAATAATGCAATTGAAATATATAAAAATATTTTATAGCTGAGATTAATATATGTTCACAATCTATAGTAAATTTATATATTTATAAATGAAAGTATTACATTGATTTAACTATCATCTTACATTATTGAACAACATAAGTTAATCAGACCATCAAAATTCAAATCAGACCGTTAGATATGATCATACTTATAAAAAAATACACTTGGTAAAGTTTTAGACTTATTGGATATACGGATGTCAAGATATCGTACTCAGAATATAAGAATAATCATTCAAGTCGGTGTATCGTAGAATCAGGCCATGTGATTTTATATCAAACCGTCCAATATGAATCTAATGGACACGGTCTTATATATATATATATTTAAATTTGGTGTGAATCAAGTAACCAAATATTAAGATATCGTAATTATTGATTAAATTTTTTGATCTCATTAAATATATAACAAAATAATAATTAAAATCATTCAACCATCACTATTATTATCCAAAATAAAATGTATGATATTGATTAATAAATATAATATATGGTCAATTTTGATTATAAAATTGATCAAATATTAAATATAAAATGAAATATATAAAAAATTCAAAAATAATATATATATAAAAAATAAAAAATAGAAAAACCTCGCGAGCTTATGAAAAGACACAATTGAGCTCGACTTGGGCTCCAGTTGAGGAATGTGTGTTTTTATTAAAATTAAAAAAAATAATAAAAAGTTTACTTTTGTAATTAATTAAAATTAAATAATACATTATAATTATACATATATATATATATATTATCATGTCTTATAATTACAGCTTAATTATTATTTTCATAAATAAAAAATATTCTCATTTTGCATTTTAATATTTTCATAAATAAAAAAATTTCCATTTACAACGTCAGAGACGGAAATTTCCGTGGCTAAATTAAAGAAAACATTAGCTACAGAAACACAGAGGGAAATAACCAAGAAAATTAAGTTCCAACCATCAGAGACGGATCAAGAGATGATTATAACATATTTAATATATATATATATATATATTTATATAATTCATATAAATTAAATAAATATTAAATATATTAGTTTCTTTATATAATTTAAATATAAATATGTTACATATAATATATAATATATTTAGAATATTAATACAATAAGTTATACAAAATATCAATTATTTAATAATACAAATGAAATACATAAAAATATTTTATAGCAGAGAATGTTCACAATCTGTAGTAAATTTATATATTTATAAATGTTAGTATTATATTGATTTAACTATCATCTTATATTGTTGAACATAGGTCAATCGGACCATCAAAATTCAAATAAGACCGTTAGATATGATCATACTTACAGAAAAATACACTTGGTAAAGTTTTAGACTTATTGGATATACAAATGTCGAGATATCGTACTCAAAACATAAGAATAATCATTCAAGTCGGTGTATCGCAGAATCAGGTCATGTGATTTTAAATCAAACCGTCCAATATGAATCTAATGGACACGGTCTTATATATATATATATATATATTTAAATTTGGTGTGAATCAAGTAACCAAATTTTAAGATATCGTAATTATTGATTAAATTTTTTGATCTCATTATATATATAACAAAATAATAATTAAAATTATTCAACCATCACTATTATTATCCAAAATAAAATGTATGATATTGATTAATAAATATAATATATGGTCAATTTTGATTATAAAATTGATCAAAGATTAAATATAAAATGAAATATATAAAAAATTCAAAAATAATATATATATAAAAAATAGAAAAAGCTCGCGAGCTTATGAAAAGACACGATTGAGCTCGACTTGGGCTCAAGTTGAGCTCAAAATCTTCGCTGGTGAGAAAAAACATTAAGAGGAATGTGTGTTTTTATTAAAATTAAAAAATTAATAAAAAGTTTACTTTTGGTTTTATTGTAATTAATTAAAATTAAATAATACATTATAATTATACATATATATATATATATTATCATGTCTTATAATTACAGCTTAATTATTATTTTCATAAATAAAAAATATTCTCATTTTGCATTTTAATATTTTCATAAATAAAAAAATTTCCATTTACAACGTTAGAGACGGATATTTCCATGGCTAAATTAAAGAAAACATTAGCTACAGAAACACAGAGGGAAATAACGAACAAAATTAAGTTCCAACCATCCCAATTTTTTAAGCAATCATTTAATAGTATCAGAGATGGATCAAGAGACGATTATAACATATTTTAGCGAAATTATATATCCGTCTCAAAATCCATCTCTAAAATAAAAATTATTAATAATTTATCATAAAAAATTGCGGTCTCTAAATCTCTGATACCCTGCTTTCTTGTAGTGATTCAAAAACTAATTTAATAACTCAATATTACGTTTAAATGAGAAAAAGAAATTACTATAGAAATAGTTATATCCACATTCGTAGTACTCAAGTCGACAACTTTTTAGGTTGAAAATTATGATCCTTTTGTAAAAGCAAGTGTATAGATTTTTTCCTTGAGATCCAAAAATGCATCATCTTTTTTTCCGAATTCAAAAACTTTGTGAATATCTATTTTCTTTTATTTATTTACAAATAACAGATATTAATATAAATCTTGTTTAAAATCGTTACTGGTCTCAATCTTATTATCAATTTCTTACAGGTTAATAGATATTTTTATGACCAAATTATCCTCATACATCTCCGCACGTTAATGAATGTGTGGAGATATATTTTCACCGTTAAAATGGTTGGAAAAAATGTTTTACCTATAATAAGTCAATCGAGAGTAAATATCAATTTTCATTCAAATTTTTTATTAATATCAATAAATTCAGTGAATTTTAACTAACGGAATGATCTATTTGTTAGACGTACTAGATATAGTTTTTCAAATTATAGAAAATTTATGTATAACTACACCAAAACTCAGAAAAGGGGATTGTGATACAAAAAACACACAAATTTAATAATAATTAAAATTAAAAATTAAATTAATACAAGAAAAAAAGAAAAAAAACATTCATTCCCTACATGCTGGGGAATAGCTAATATCATGTACGGGGGATGACTAATCCCTAATATAAGGGAATAAGTATTCCCTAACTTCTAACACACCAATCAAAATGTGGGAATGAACTTGGAAATGTGCATTCCCTTCTTATTCCATTCCTACGTACCAATCCCACCTTTCGTGAACTCACAAAGATTTCACTTTTTCTAGGGTAGACAGGATGCGATGTATATTATTTCTAGTCATTTTGTCCTCAATGTTCGAATTTTTAAAATTTCAAGATAAAATTATCAAAATGAATTTGTACATGTCATCCCATACTTACAGAACAAAAATTGCAATTTCTGCATACATATTCATATGCCAACAAATCATATATCTAACATAGATGTTTAAGGACAAAAAAATAAAAACTTATCTCTTTCGACACATCTAAAATTCCCAACTCATTTAAAATGGGATAACATAAGTAAAAATAACAAATTTTGGTCTCTGAAACTAGGATTTCCGTCTTTATAACAAATTAGCGATGAAAAAATCTGTCGTCGCAGTCCGTGGCTAAATTATTAGCGACGGAATATTCCGTCTCTAATTTTGAGACCGAACATTTCCGTCGCTGATTCTGTCGACAAACAAGAAGAAAGTTTAAGTGTAATCCGTCTCTGATTTCCGTAGGCAATCCTTCTTTGATTCCGTCGATAAAAAAAGACCTTCTGTCTCTTAAGGTAAAGTATTTGTTTGTTAATTTCGTCTCTGAAACGCAGAAAATTTTACGTCTCTAATCCGTCTCGAAAACCTTACAAATTTCTGTCTCTGATTTAGCCTTTAAACTTTCAAAATTTTCCGTCTTTAATTTTTTTTGGTTTTTTTTCGGTAGATTTTTTAATTTATGTACCCAAATTAATATCTTGGTCATCATACCATCAAATACATTCAATCAATACCAAAATCTGAAGTTTCCAAATAAGAACAATAAATATTAACAAAAAAGATACTCATAATACAACAAAACTAATATAAACTAAGTCATAAACAACCAACAGAAAAAATAAACTAATTATCTTTCCTGGAATGTTGTTGCTCCTGCTGTCCAGACCCACCAGCAAATTGATGGTTTGTGTATCCCACATCTTGAAGTAATTTTCGAACTAATTCTTGTAGGTCTGCCTCCCTCTTTCGAGCCTCTTCCTCCCAGTTTCTAGCTTCTTCAAGAGCAATTTTAAGTAATTTTCTATTTTCTTCTTCTCGTCTTGAAAATTCTTCTTCCATTTTTGCAGCATTAGAGCGCATGTCCTCCATAACTTTTGTTAACTCATTAATCTTCTGGTCAGATGCATTAAGAGTAGAACTGACTTAACTTGAACTTGTACAAGAGGAGCTACATCCAAATCCATATAAGCGTCCATTAGAAGGACCTCCAGTGATATCATACCAAGTTGAGATATCGAATGAAGAATGTGAAAAAACATCAGTACAACCCGGTTTTTGCAAGGTATTCATCCTGTGCGAGTACATTAGATACAAAGGAACATTTATGTAATAAAAGTCTAACAAAATTTCTCAACATATATACTAACCAATATTTAAATCCAATGACAAATTATACTTACACTAATTCTTTTGGATTTGTTGTTGATGAGCTCCCCAATTCCTTTGTTCTTTCTATGGCATCTTGAAAATAACTCAAGATCAGTCACTTCTCTACCAAGTTCTTTTTCCTATAGTTTATAAAACAATATTAATTCTCATGTCAATAAATTGCGTAAATCTATTTTTTTACTATGTGTAAATGCGCAACACCGGGATTCAAAAATCATGTGTTTCCGCATTTAGAGCATGGACATTTGATTTGTCCATTATTCAGAAATCGTGGCTTAGTAAAGGCAAAGTTCAAGAACTCCTGATCAACCCTTGTTATGAATTCATCTAAAAGAAACCCATTATCATCCAAGCGTTTCCACATCCAACTACGGTCAATGTTCATTATTCTGCAATTTTTAGCAATTTTAGATATACCACCATTCTTATATTGTTCAATAAAATTGTCCCTTTAAAAAATAACAGATAATTACAATTTCCTCTTAACTGTAAGTCATAGGACTAAATATAGAACATAACGCCCTATGTTTGCAAAGCTAAGGGAAAAAATCTCATTTTTGGTCGACTAAAACTTTTAACATTTTCAAATAATGAGGAAAAAGCTCAATAAAATCCACAAATGTTTGTGTACAATCTTTTTCCTATAGTTATCTACACAAGATCCCGACTTATCACAAAATTAAATCCACCTCGAATGCATTTCTAGCTGGTATAAGCATAACTGGAAAAATAAATAAAAAGAATAAAAACATAAAATAGCCGACCCAACACAAATGTAAAGTCCAAGCAAGCAAATCAACACTGACCACAGACGATAGACTACAGAAACAAAGTCACATACAAAAATACTGATACATGAATAAAAAAAGAACCTAGCTTAGATTTCTTAAAACCAATACAAATATGCTATCACGGCCCAAGGCAGAGTTGTGAATCAACCAAATCGTTCGTTTTTCAATACATTTCAGGAAAAAAATGAATATTCTGATTAGAAGAACGTAGAGGTGTTCAATAAGGCATTTTAACAAATACCTTCAAACCATTCAAATTTCTTTTACAAATCATAAAAAAAATTACAACGAAGAAAAATTACCTGACGTCGGAAAAAAGCTGTGTCGAAGGCATCGGAGCCACAGCGAGGGAGACAGTTAGAGATTGCTTTCTTCTTTCTTTTCTTCTTCGGCCGTGAGAGAGAGAGTTAGAGGAGATGCCATGAGAGAGAGAGGGTTAGAGGAGGGGTAGTTGAGGTTGGGTTAATAGGAGAGAAAGAGAGAGGTTCATGACTTAAAATTATGCAATTCTCCATATATATATATATATTGATATAATTTATATAAATTAAATAAATATTAAATATATTAGTTTCTTTATATAATTTAAATATAACTATGTAACATATAATATATAACATATATAGTATATATAATTAATAAAAAAATTTGATTTTTCTATTTGATTCGATTCAGTGTGTTTGTAATAATAAAAATCATACTGGACAATTTAAAGTTATATAAAATATCAATTTTTTGCAATATATAAAAATATTTTATAGCTGAGATTAATATATGTTCACAATCTGTAGTAAATTTATATATTTATAAATGTTAGTATTACATTGATTTAACTATCATATTACATTGTTGAACAACATAGGTTAATCGAACCATCAAAATTCAAATCAGACCGTTAGATATGATCATACTTACAGAAAAATACATTTGATAAAGTTTTAGACTTATTGGATATACGGATGTCAAGATATCATACTCAAAACATAAGAATAATCATTCAAGTCCGTGTATCGTAGAATCAAGCCATGTGATTTTAAATCAAACTGCTCGATATGATCTAATGGACACGGTCTTATATCTATATACATATATATATATATATTTAAATTTGGTGTTGAATCGAGTAATTAAATTTTAAGATATCGTAATCATTGATTAAATTTTTTTTATCACATTATATATATATTAAAAAATAATAATTAAAATTATTCAACCATCACTATTAATATCCAAATAAAATGTATGATATTGATTAATAATTATAATATATGATCAATTTTGATTATAAAATTGATCAAATATTAGATATAAAATGAAATATATAAAAAAATAAAAAAGCAAAGTATATAAAAAATAGAAAAGCACGCGAGCTTATGAATAGAGACAATTGAACTCGACTCGAGTTCGAATTTTTTGAGCTCGAGTCGAGCTCAAAATCTTCGCTGGTGAGAAAAAACATTAAGAGGAATGTGTGTTTTTTACTAAAATAATAAAAATTAATAAAAAGTTTTCTTTTAATTTTATTGTAATTAATTATAATTAAATAATACAGTATAATTATACAAATATATATATATATATATATTATCATGTCATATAATTACAACTTAATTATTATTTTCATAAATAAAAATCATTCTTATTTTTGTGTTTTAATATTTTCATAAATAAAAAAATTTCCATTTACAACATCAGAGATGGAAATTTCTGTGGCTAAATTAAAGAAAAAATTAGCTACGTAAATACAGACAGAAATAACCAAGAACATTAAGTGCCAGCCATCCCAAACTTTTAAGCAATCATTTCATAGTATCAGAGACGAGTATAGAGATGGATTATAACATATTTTAGCGAAGTTATATATCCGTATCTAAATCCATCTCTAAAATAAAAATTATTAATAATTTATTATAAAAAAAATTTTGGTCTCTAAATCCGTCTCTGATACCCTGTTTTCTTGTAGTGATTCAAAAATTAATTTAATAACTCAATACTACATTTAAATGAGAAAAAGAAATTACGATCAAAATAGTTATATGCACATTCGTAGTAATCAAATCGACAACTTTTTAGGTTGAAAATTATGATCCTTTTGTAAAAGCAAGTGTATAGATTTTTTCCTTGAGATCCAAAAATGCGTCATCTTTTTTTCCAAATTGGAAAATTTTCCCAATATCTATTTTCTTTTATTTATTTACAAATAACAGATGTTAATATAAATCTTGTTTAAAATCGGCACTAGTCTCAATCTTATTATTTGAACAAATTTTATTGGGTAATTAATCAATAAATTATACCTTATTGTCAAAAAAAATTTAAAATTCGAAATTAGTTGTATGATTCGATTTTTATCCATATTAGTACCCACGTGTATAAAACTATTTTTTAAAAAAAATAGATAATGTAATCGCTTGTATATATTAGAATAAAAGATGTATATATTGATTAAAAAAAAATTTAATTAGAATAGAAGATGCAACACCATATGTGTGATGAATATTAATTTGAATATATTTAGGAGTCGGAAAAAACCTCCCCCTCACATAGAGATGTCACTAAAACAACTTGCTCGGCCTAAACAACTTTTTCTAACTCTTTTAAGACACTTGGATCAAGAAAGAAAAAAGCTACACATCATGAGTCGACTATTGATTAAATATATCAATAATTTCAATTTAAAAAATACAGACGAAGAAAACAAATAATCCTCTATTTAATTCCTCTTATAAACTTGATGACAAAATCTCGAACATAAGTTCATGCAATAAAATATGGTCATCAAATCACAATTATTTCACACACACACATATATATATATTTATATTGATAACGGTAGGATTGTTGAAAAGATGAATCTGACCCTACTCGCGGATAAAAGAGTTATTCTGAGAAAAGATATGATGGATTTCTTGGGAAAGGAAGAAAATCGTTCAATCGGGTTGATGCCTTGAGTTAGGGAGATCAGCTTGCCGCCTAAACAGCAGGAAATGGAAAACCAGATCGTAATGAACGCACTTACCATATGCGACTAAAATCAGCTTATAAATGCTGGGTCTACACAGTGGAGAGGTAATGTCATTTTACTACGGAAAAAAGCTTCTATTCAGTATTCTCGAGATATCTTTGAAATCCTAACTTGGGCGTCGGAGTGTCTTCGTCGGGGACGACCTCGACTGTCCTAACCTTTCGTGTTTCAGGTCATAGATCTGATCGAAAAGTACAAAGTGATCGAGACCCAAGGTGGTTAAGGACATCCCATTCGATCGTCATTTTCGAGTAGGATCAGTTTGGCGCAGTCTGTGGGAAACAAAACTATATAATATACAGAAGCATGGAAGAAAACACAGGAGAAAACATTCCAGTCGCCGATGTGAATTTGGGAAGCACATAATGAACTATCCAATTAACCAGGGTAGAACTGCAACAGATGATGGAGGTAGCCGAAAGAATCGCGATCGTGGCATACGAACGGAGAACTACTACGCCGATTGAAAAGGAGGCCACTAAAAGGAAGCTATTTGGGGGTAAAGAATTGGAATGACCCTCGGAAGGGACAAGTAAAAAGAGCGCAGACCGAGGTCGACGCATGCCCTCGGAGGTTGGATCGAGTAGCAGAGACCGAAGCCATTTTAGAGAACCTGCTATTCCCAGAGCGGAGGTCAAAGGCGTATCCAAGCAAATTGCGGTGTTGGGCAAACAAATTGATGAGCTGAAGAGACGCGGGGAGCTGGTGTCTCAACACAGGAATTCACCTTTCAGTAATCAAATCCTGACCGAAGTCATGAATCCAAATTTCAGAATGCCAGACTTGCCAAAATACGACGGAACCAGGGACCCGCAAGAGCACTTGGCCGCCTTTGACCTGATAATGAATCTTTATAGACAATCCGACCCTATTAACTCGAAATTATTGTCACTACTTTGGCAGGAAAGGCGGAGGAGTGGTTTACCAATTTGCCACCCGGGAGCATAGAGTTGCACGAGCAACTGATTCAGAAATTCACTTTCCACTTTGCGAGCAAATGGAAACATAAGCGATCTGCGACCCATTTGTTTACTATCCGCTAGCGCGACAATGAAACTCTGAAGAGTTTCATGGGCAGATTCAATAGCGAGACGTTGGAGGTGCAGGATTTGAGGATTGACATGATGGTCAGCATCCTCATTCATGGGCTGAGAAAGGGACCATTTGCATCAGCATTGGCGAGGGATCCTCCAACAGATGTAGAGCAGCTCATGAGCGTGGCCTAGAAGTACATAGACGAAGAAGAAATGAACGCCATGAAATATGGCGAGTGGAGAATCGATTCGGATCGTGGAAGAGAGCTGAGGCATCACAACAGTGGGGCAGATCGAACGAACCGACGACCACGACACGACAAAAGCAAGGAGCTAGCATACCAACAAAGATATCATAATTACCCCCATTTGAATATGACGAGAGCGAAAACGCTGATGTTGGTTGAGAAGACCGATGTTTTAAAGTGGCCAAAACACACAAGATTCCCTCCGGCCAAGATGAACTCCAACAAATACTTAGATTCCATCGTGAGAGGAGCCACGACACAGGGGAATGTTATCAGCTCAAGGATGAGATCGAGCGACTCGACAAGGATACTTTAAAAATCAGGTTGTTGAAAACCCCCATGAAAGAAATAATTGAAGCAGGTCCAGGAGCCAAGAGAGAAGGCAGGAAAGAGAGAATGGGAACACTCGGAATCAGAGAACCAGAGAGAATGCACCTCTGAAAGGCATTATACAGACGATTGCAGGAGGCACCGAGGCGGAACAATCAAGGAGGTCATAGAAAAGACTTGAGAGAGGTTGCTGGTCTATGAGGGATAGGCAAGTCATGAAAGCCTAGGAGCAGGAGATCGTTTTCAGTACTCATGATGCAAGCGACAAGATCGAATCGGATAACAACCTGATGGTCATAAAATTGGACATAGCTAATTTCGCAGTACACAAGGTACTAATAGACAATGGAAGCTCGGCTGACATCATACTAAAGGAAGTACTGTCCAAGATGGGATTGGACAATGTTAAGTTAGCACCCGTAAAGACTCCTCTAGTCGGCTTTGGAGGAAGTGAAGTGGAATCGCTAGGAACGATCGACCTGCCAGTATCCATTGGCGAAGAGCCGAGGAGAAAAACTCTTATGGCAAAGTTCCTTGTCGTGGACACCCCATTTGCTTATAACGTTATATTAGGTAGGCCTGAATTTAACTTTTTTAGGGCTATAGTCTCTACCTATCACTTAAAGATGAAGTTCCCGACACCAAATGGAATAGGGGAAGTGTCATGCGATCAAGCGGAAGCGAGAAGGTGCTATAATCTGTCCCTGAAAAAGGGCGAAGCATACAAAAGAAGGAAGATCGAAGAACCGAGCGAGCAATGGGAAAGCCGGAAAGTAGAAAGGGAAGTTGAACGGATCGAACCAATCGATAAGCATAAGGAAATAGAGCTGGTAAGAGGGGATCGTCAAGAATGACCAAAATTTGGTTGAGGATGGCTAGAGATTTGGAAACGAATATGATCGCATTCCTCCGTAGCAATTTGGACATGTTTGCTTGGGACCTGTCAGATTTCAAAGGGATAAGTCAGGTGCATCGCTTAAACGTTGACCCATCAGTGCGACACGTACAACAAAAGAAAAGGACATTTGGCATCGAAAAAAATTAGATTATTAATTGTTAAAGGCAAGATACATTTTAGAGGTCCAGTACACAGATTGGTTATCCAATGTGGTAGTCGTCCCGAAGTCTTCTGAAAAATGGAGGATGTGCACCGATTTCACCGACTTCAATAAAGCATGTCCTAAAGATCCATATCCACTTCCAAGAATTGACGTTTCCTTCACCATCATAAGAGAGTACGGGATGAAGCATAACCCAAGTAGATGCACGTTCGGAGTCGGTGGAGGTAAATTTCTGTGGTACATGGTGAGGTCGCGGGATCAAGGCTAACCCCGAAAAATTCGAAGCAATTTTGCAGCTGAAATCACCTGCCTCAGTAAAGGATGTTCAAAAGCTAACTGGTAAGATCGCATCTCTAAATCGTTTTATTTCTAGATCCGCAGATAGAAATTTACATTTCTTTAAAATACTGAGAAAAGCTAAGGAATTTAAGTCGACCGAGGAATGCGAACAAGCATTCCAAGAACTTAAGAAATATTTCAGAACGCCACCATTGTTAGCGAACCCAAAGGCAGGGGATACATTGTACCTATACCTGGTTGTCTCAGAAAATGCAGTTAGCTCCGTACTAGTAAGAGAAGACAAAAGAAAACAGAACCCAGTATATTACGTTAGTAAGATGCTGCAAGGAGTAGAGAAACGATACACATCGACAGAAAAGCTGGTGTTGGCACTCGTAGTTGCGGCTCGGAAGTTGCGACCGTACTTCCAGTCCTACAAGGTCGTCGTACTTACCAATCAACCCCTCAAGAGTATACTTTCTTGACCTGAGTGTCAGGAAGGCTTGTCAATTGATCGATTGAGTTGGGAGAATATGACATCGATTATCAAGCCAGAATCGCCGAGAAAGCGCAAGTCATAGCTGACTTTGTGATGGAGTTGTCTGGAGAATCGACACCAGAACAAAACACTTGGATGTTACACGTGGACGGATCAAGAAAAGCAAGTAACGGTGGAGCAGGGATTATGATCCAAGGACCGGAAAGGGTAGAGATAGAGATCGCTGCAAAGCTCTCGTTCTCGACCACAAACAACAATGCCAAATACGAAGCTCTAATCATGGGGTTGGAGTTGGCCCACGAGGCAGGAGCTAGAGCATTGGAAGTATGTACAGATTTGCACTTAGTAGCAATGTAGATCGAAGGAAGACAACCATGATGATGTATCGCAATAGAGCGAAATCGCTAATGCAAAGATTCAGAAAATGCTCGATCCAACAAATTCCAAGGGGTGAAAATGATAGGGCAGATTCACTATCAAAGTTTGGGGCCCCTTTGACAGGAATTAAGAATCGGAAAGTAACGGTTATAATAAAATATTAGCCCGCAATCTTAGTAGGAGACGAAGTCAATAAGGTCGAGGCCCCCTGTCCATGGAAAGACGAAATTACGAAATACCTACAGGACGGAACGCTACCAGGAAATGCGACCCAAGCAAGGAAACTAAAATTTAGAGTTACCAGGTTTACCTTAATTGGATCTCAACTGTATAAGAGATCCATTGAAGGACCACTCTTGAAGTGCTTGGACGACGATCAAGCTAAGTATGTGATGAGGGAAGTCCATGAAGGTAGTTGTGGCAATCACTCAGGTGCAAGGTCGTTAGCACAAAAATTGACGAGACAAGGATACTTCTGGCCCACTGTGCTGAGGGATACAAAAGAGTTCGTACAAAGATGTGAAAGCTGCCAAAAGTATGCTTCCCAGATACACGCACCCAGAGCCCCTATGCAACCAATCAAGGTCACTTGCCCATTCGATCAGTGGGGGATCGACATTCTAGGTCTCTTTCCCCCAGGAAAAGCTCAGAAAAAATTCATTGTGGTTGCGGTCGAATACTTCTCCAAGTGGATAGAGGCTGAAGCGGTCGCAAAAATATCTGAAAAAGCAATCATTGACTTCATCTGGAAGAATATTATTTGCATATTTGGAATCCGAAGGATTTTGATATCAGACAATGGGATGCAATTGCAGGGAAAACAAATAACAGCTTAGTTGAAAGAACTAAAGGTTCAGCAAAACATCAAAGCGGCCGGTTATCCCCAAGAGAACGGGTAGATAGAAGTAACGAACCGGATCATACTCCAACACTTGAAGCCCCAATTAAAATCAAAGAAATCTTGGGATGAGGAGCTATCGGGAGTTTTGTGGGCCTATCGAACCACTCCAAGGTCCGCTACAAGTGAGAGCCCTTTTTGCCTAATTTATGGTTCTGGAGCTATCATTCCTGCAGAAATAGGCGAGGAAACGCAAGGGGTAGCAACCTACGACCCCGGGACCAATGGCGAAGCAAGAACCTTCAACCTCATCACAGTGGATGAGAAGAGGAAGAAGGCATACGTAAAGATGCTCCACCACAAAGGATTAATGATGAGGAATAGCAACAAAAAGTTGCAAAAGAGAGAACTACAAGTAGGTTACCTTGTTATGAAAAGGGTTGAAGTTTCCAAGCATGTGGGAAAACTAGACCCTGGATGGGAAGGGCCATACAAAGTGGTCAAGATAAAGAAACAAGGAATGTACAAACTCCAGGACACAAATGGCAAACACCTGCAACGACCGTGGAATATACAGAACCTTAGGAAATTTTACGCTTAAATGTATGCCTGAAAAAGGCTCAAATAACACCTATCTGAGAAAGATCAATGTATACGAATAGAAGCGATCTGAAAAAGATCCGATCAATAAAGCGATCTGAAAAAGATCCTTCCTAGCTAGATGAATTTTATAAAGCGATTTGAAAAGGATCCTTGCCATGCAATTTTTGACCAAACAAATCTGCAAAAGATCCCTTTAGTGCTCAATAAATTATCTGATGTCAAGTTTTAACGATCTGAAAAAGACCCATCTATATGAGTGGGTAAAATTTCGCGATCTGGAAAAGATCTATTATTTATGATCTGAAAAAGACTCCCGAACATATCAAGGCCTTGGGATCAGAAAAAGGCAAGTCAAGGATTCAGATATGATCGAAAGCAAAAACGCATGACATCCATCAAAAAAGAGCTATAGCAAAAATCTCCATACACAAGTTAACGATCGAGATTCATATACACAGAATATTAGTTATCCTCAATCTCATCCAATAGAGTAGCAAATTCATCTTCTTCTGTGTGGGAAACGTCCTCATCAAGGAAAGGTTGAAGGTCACCACCAAGGCCAGGATCCTCTCGAGGTGTCGAAGTCGGGGGCAAATCCATTCAATGTAGTCAGTTGAGCCTTACACCGATCGGAACCTTGCATCAAATAATCGGGAGTCTTGATTTCCAAAGCATACTTGAAAGCATGCGCCTTCATAAAATCGCGAGCTCCCTAGTAACGAGCCTCGCGAATCCGACCTGCAAAATCTTCGGACTTCAAGAAATCTTCACGACCCTCAATAGCACCTGTAATTTTTCCGACAGCATGTCCAGCAGAAAAGCCAATCTCTTTCCCCGCATTCATAGCCTGAGAAATCTCCAAGTCCATCTTTTCTTCTAACTCCTTGTTCCTTGCTTCTAGAGATGCTAGTTGGGTTTCCAGATTTTGCGCCCTTGATGAGAATTCCACCCTCTTGGCTAGAAGGTCATGACTCCTGCGTTCGGCTACGGTCTGGTTCCTTCGGAACCCCGCACATCGCAGAGAAAGCGCACGAACAAAATTGGCAGCCTGAAGATAGCCAAATGAGAAAATCACGGACAAATAGAGAGTAAGAACTTAAAATGTAGAGGACCTAACCTGAATTAAAGAGTGGGAAGCATGTTCCTCGAGACGGATGAATGATGTTTGCAGTAAGGCAGCCTGGTCCCTTGGAAGACAGCTGGCATTATAAAATTCCCAAGAGTCCTGACCTGATTGGGTGTTCAAACCTCTAATATTTGGAGAAACTCTCCAATCTGGAATCAATTTTTCACCCTCCAGTTGGGCGGGTAGATGATGAGGAGAACGCAAATCTTCACGAGCCTTCTTCCAACACTCTACGACCTCACTAAAACGTTCCATGTTTCAAATCTCTTCATCATGAGCTACATGCATCCGTAGATCGCCTCGAAAAGGTTAAGACCGGCTTCCTGTGATTGGTCATGATGGACTGTTACTTTTCCTCCTTTTGCGATCTGCCAGATCGCCCAGGCTGGATTCACCTGCATGCGAGCGAGCAGGAGATAACTTCCCAATTGGTGATCCACCCCTTGCCAAACCACGAGATCGAGTTTCTTCACTCCCCACCTCGATTAATGCCCTATCCTGGGGAATGTTGCTCATCGGGGCAACTGAATGCCCTGGTTCCGGCTGGGTCGAAGCAACCGAAGGAGGAGCGACCGGAAGTGGATCGACTTGGGCCGCAGCAGCCCTCGCTTGAGCGGCACGAATGTGTTGAGTGAGGCAGGCCTGGGTAACCATATCGTCTGCAAGAAAAGAGAACATAGTTATTGACCATCGATGAATAAGGGAACGCGAAAACAGAACAATAGGTCAACCTAGAGATTCCTCAACTCGGAGGGGTGCTGGAGTGAGATGTGCGAGCCAAAGGATTTCTTCTACCAGAATTCACTTCGGATCATACCCAAAGGAAGTAAGGTTGTTAATCTGATCTCCTTCCAGCCCCCCTCCCTCAATAGTAGGTTTAGGCTTTTCTACAGCCCAATCGAGTATAAAAGGCCACTCGCGACCAGGAGGAGGTCGGATGAATACAAACTTCTTTTTCCATGGACCAATGTTAGAGGTAAGAGGATCGAGGAACCTACAATCTTTGTGGGCTGATAAATAAAAAGATCCGCTATCCGCAGATCGTGTCGAAGTAGTGAACGAGTACAAAGACCAAAAGTTGTCAAAGTTCGGTTCAAAACGATGAACTCTCGTGATTATGATAAAGAGGGTGATTTGGCGGATGGAGTTAGGAGAGAGCTGCATTGGACATTGCTTTAACTTGGTAAGAATTTGGGCCACACTTTGGGCCAAAGGAAGATGTAGCCCCGCATCGAAATGGTGAAGAGAAAAAGGCACAAAAACCTTTGGGAGGTCGGTGCGTTCTATCGAATGATCTGGGAATAACTACTTCATAACTGTGAGGAATAAAATACTTTTCCTTTATTTTATGTATCGGCTGCTTTACTATACTAACTATGCCAGCCCAAGGATTACGGTCTAGAATAGATTGAAACATAGCATAAGTAGGACTTTCCTCAGATTCAAGTTCCTCATTATCATTTCTACGAGGCCTACGACGAGATCTAACCCTAAAAGGACCCTCAGGGAGAGCACGAGGTGCAACTAAACGAGGAGAAGTAGCAGATGTAGAACCGGAATGGGTATTAGAAGAGGAAGACATTGTACCTGGATTGCAGTAAACGAGGTCGAACGGTAGAAGTCGAGGCCAAGAGAAAGAGGAGGCGACCCTTAGAAGAAAGCAGCAAAAGTACTGCTATTTGAATAGAGGCCCTACATATAGAAAGCAGGAGGGGAAAACCTAGAGGAAGGAGGACACTCGATGAAAGAAAAGTGCTAGCGCGATGCTCGAAGTGGATATATTAGCCCTACACGTAGCGTCGCTTGGTTCGAAGCGAGTGTGCAATATGAAAGGATGTTTCAATTTTAGCAAGTATGATGAATCACACATTCCGAAGTGGGGGGCTAATGATAACGGTAGGATTGTTGAAAAGACGAATCTGACCCTACTTGGGGATAAAAGAGTAATTCTGAGAAAAGATATGATGGATTTCTCGAGAAAGGAAGAAAATCGTTCGATCGGCTTCATGCCTTGAGTAAGGGAGATCAGCTCGCCGCCTAAACAGCGGGCGCGAATTACGATGGAGACGTTTGATCTATATATGGAAAACCAAATCGTAATGAATGCACTTACCATACGCGACTAAAATCAGCTTATAAATGTTGGGTCTACACAGTGGAGAGGTAATGTCATTTTACTATAGAAAAAAGCTTTCATTTAGTATTCTCGAGATATCTTTGATATCCTAACTTGGGCGTCGGAATGTCTTCGTCGGGGACGACCCCGACCGTCCTAACCTTTCGTGTTTCAGGTCATAGATCCGATCGAAAAGTACAAAGTGATCGAGTCCCAAGGTGGTTAAGGACATCCCATTCGACCGTCATTTTCGAGTAGGATCATATATATATTTCAGAAATAACATGTTTTATTACACCACATCGAGATTTCTCCCCCGATACTTCTCTCCAAACATGTTTTTCTTACACAACAATACTCTCCTCCTCACTATTATTTACGGCCTTTTCCGGCCGTCGCGGTGGCTGTTGGTAGCATTGTCTCCGACAACTCTTCATGGTAGCATTGTCTCTGACAATTCTTCAAACAGAAAGGGTCAGTGATTCCAGAGCTCGTGCAAGTTATGTAACATTGCGTCAAACAAACAGCCACCGGATCATTTGCGCCTGCTACACAAGCAATGATCACTGGCATCACCATCAACACAGACACATCACTCATCACCCCTTTGTTCTTCATTTTCTTATATATAATGTTTTTCTTCTTACAGTTTATATATGTTTGTTACATGCAGTGTGGGCGCATCCCTCGTTTATATAGATTTTTCAAGAAAATAATATAGAAAGAAATTTCGGATATTATAAGTAGATTATTTAATTTGCAATTATTAATTGCTTGAATTTTTTTATGTAAATAATGATTTTCATATTATTCATATTGTTTTCCTTGGTATTTTGTTATATATGAAAAATCTTAGTCTAATGAGTAATAATTAGCCATAAATTAATTATCTAATGGGTACGATTGCATGTAAAGAATTATTTTATTATCTATTATTAATAGGATGGGGTCTTTTCACCAAATTGTGTAGTTTTGACTCGATCATGAATTTTCAAATTTTTTAGGGTTTTTTCTTTTTTAAATTTTTGTAGAAATTTCTTTTTAATTACCATTATATACCATACTATTTTTAATTTTTTGACTTTATAGGAATTTCCTATTAATTACTATTCAACATACTATATAGGTTTATTAATTATTAACCAAATTAAACATGTTAATAATCTAAATGTTATTATTAATTGGATAAGTTATTAAACTGAGTAATTAAATATTACCAAATCTAATTATCAACACCATTTAAGTCTGATATGAGGGCCAGATATGTATAAGAATGCAAATCAAGGTAAAAGGAAACAAAAAGAATTACATATATATATTTTTAATTTGGAAGTCGCAATTTGAATTTTCTTTTTGTATATCATTTATAGGGGTAATTACACTTCTATTTTTTGAGATTTGGTGTACTTACATTTAGACTACTCATAATTTAAAAAATTATATCTAACATTTCTAAAGCTTGTTTCGACTAACTAATAAGTCTATATGTTAGTCAAAATTCACTGCATTTGCCATATTAGCAAAAAAAAAGTGGATAAAAATCTAAATTTATTGCAGGTCAAATAGATATTTTTATGATCAAATTATTCTCATACGTTTTTATACGTTAATGTATGTGTGGAGGTTTATTTTCACCGTTAATGTATTCGCTAACTTCTAACATACCAATCAAAACGTAAAAATGAACTTGGAAACGTGCATTCCCTTCTCATTCTGTTCCTACTTACCAATCCCACCTTTCGTGAATGCACAAAGATTTCACTTTTTCTAGGGTAGACAGGATGCAATGTGTATTATTTCAGTCATTTTGTCCTCAATAATTGAATTTTTAAATTTAAGATAAAATTGTCAAAATGAATTTGTACAGGACTAAAATTGTCATCCTATACTTACAAAAATAAAACAACTTGCCCGGTCAAAACAACTTTTTCTAACTCTTTTCAGACACTTGGATCAAGAAAGAAAAAAGATACACATCATCAGTCGACTGTTGATTAAACATATCAATAATTTCAATTTAGAAAATACAGACGAAGAAAACAAATAATACTCTATTTAATTCCGCTTATAAACTTGATGACAAAATCTCCAACACAATTTCTGATCAAATCACAATTTCTTCATATATATATATATATATATATTTCAGAAATAATATATTTTATTACAACAGATCGAGATTTATCCCCGATACTTCTCTCCAAACATGTTTTTCTTACACAACAATACTCTCCTCCTCACTATTATTTACGGCCTTTTCCGGCCATTGCGGTGTCTAATACTCTCCTCCTCACTATTATTTACGGCCTTTTCCGGTCGTCGCAGTGTCTCCGACAAGTCTTCATGGTAGCATTTTCTCTGACAACTCTTCAAACAGAAAGGGTCGAGGGTTCCAGAGCTCGTGCAGGTTATGTAACATTCCCTCACACAAACAGCCACCGGATCATCTGCGCCTGCTACACAAGCAATCACTGCCATCACCATCAAAACAGACACAACACTCATCACCCCTTTGTTCTTCATTTTATTTTTTTTCTTCTTACAATATATATATATGTTTGTTGCATCGCATGCCTCGTTTATATAGATTTTTCAAGAAAATAACATAGAAAGAAATTTCTGATATTATAAGTAGATTATTTAATTTGCAACTATTAATTGCTTGAATTTTTCTATGTAATTAATGTATTTCATATTGTTTTCTTTGGTATTTTGTTATGTATGAGAGATCTTAGTCTAATGAGTAATAATTAACCATAAATTAAAAATCTAATGAGGTGGATTGCATATAAAGAGTTTTTTTATTATCTATTATTTATAGGAAGGGCGAAAGGGTCTTTTGACCAAATTGTGTAGTTTTGACTCGACTATGAATTTTCATATGTTTATTATTGACCAAATTAAGCATGTTTAATAATCTAAATGTTATTATAATTATATATATATATATATTAATTGGATAAGTTAGTGAACGGACTAATTAAATGTTACCAAATATGATTACCAGAACCATTTAAGTCTGATATTAGGGCAAGATATGTATAAGCATGCAAATCAAGGTAACAGGAAACAAAATCATGAATTACATGGATATATTTTTAATTTGAAAGTTGCAATTTGTATATTGTTTTCAGGGATAATTATATTTTCCTCTTCTAAAGTTTAGTGTAATTACACATAAATTCTCTGTGATTTGAGAAATTACATCTAGCATCCCGAATGTTTGCTTACGTTTATCAAATAAGTCCTCCCATGAGACAAAATGAATCGAATTTATTGATATTAACAAAAAAAAGAAAATCCAGATAAAAATCTATATTTACTATAGATTGACTTATTCCGATATATTGCAGGTCAAATAAATCTTCTTATAATCAAATTATCCCCGTACGTCTTCACAAGTTAATGAATGTGTTGAGGTGTATTTTCACCGTTAAAATGATAGTTTAGTCGCAACAAATATTTGACTTGCAATAACTCAGTGTTAAGTCAATCGAGGGTAAATATTAATTTTTTTTTCAATTTTTTGTAAATATCAAATAATTCAGTGAATTTTAACTAACGGAGGGATTGATTTGTTAGACGAGATCAAACATAAGGCTTACTAGATATTAATTTTCAAATCACAGAAAGTTCTACGTATAATTATACCAAACTTTATAGGAGGGAAGTGTAATTTTTTCTTATTTTTACCATGTTAATTTGTATATGGAAATATACAAATTTCAATTTCTTAGCTTGTTTGTATTTTTTTGTATTAATTTCTTAGCATGTTTGTTAATTTAATTTCTTATGGTAAAACTTTAATACAAATTTTTTTTATCTTATTATCTAAATAATTCATATCACAAAATAAACGAGATTTAAATATATATATTCTCAAAAGTTATGTTTGAAAGATATGTGATAGGTATACATAAAAAAAGCCTACAATACCCTTAATGAAGGATATTTTAGTTTTTTCGCCGGGGATTCACATCTTTTCTATCGGTCGGGTCGAAGCTGACTCGATCAAGACCTATTTATCGACTTGAACACCCAAGCAACGCCAGCCGTCCGATCGCGTACGTAAGCTAGCCGGATAAGGCCATGTGGCCCATTCTACAGTACCCGACTAAGCCCTATAAATACCTCAAGACGCCATATTACGAGGTAATTAATGCTAATCTTTTCGATCTACGCCTTTAATCGCACACATTTAACTCGATCAATCTAACTTGAGCGTCAGAGAGACGTTGCCGAGGACGTGCCCTACTTGCCAGGAACCCAACACTTGATCTTGGTAGGGTTAGTTAACTGTTGTGAGGTCGCTCATCCAGATCGCTGATTTCGAGCAAGATCAATATGAAAATTTTTAAATAAACAATTATGTATATACATATATATATATTTACATATTTCATTGGTCTGAAAATTTCCTTTGAATAATATATAATTTATACTAGCATGTACCAATGTTGTGCACATGAACGGTTATAATTTGTCTTTATAAAAAAACTTATAGATAATAAAGTTAGAACTCTAACAACCAAAAAAAATTTTAAAAAAAGAGAGTATACTTGAGGCCCGTCTCTAGACCCAATTAGGGCCACGTAATAAGGGAACTAAGGTTTAACTTGAACTTAGGTCTATTATTGGATAGGAAATCCCTTACTCAGGCTCAAATCCTAACAAAACCCAATTCATTAAGTTATGCTTGGGCCCAAACTGATCCGACCTGAGACCCGATGGGGTTCGATGTTGCTACAACACTTGTGTATACTATTATACATACAAGTTTTTTCTTTTCTATACACATGCATCCATCCCACTTATTTACATACCAACACTTGAATCCAAGGCTTCAACCATGAGATCTTGATATCCCCTAAGCGTCAAAAAGTGAAGAATAATCCCTAAAGTTGATGGAGTGTGACACAACTGCTCTTTGTGATTATCTATT
>NC_026147.1:7664405-7674209 GCF_000512975.1 Sesamum indicum
TAGGAGAAGTCAAAGCACTACTTGAAAGGATTATATGATACCGTATATTTTTTATTATTTATAACTTGTATATGGTCAGTTTTGATTATAGAATTGATCAAATATTAAATATAAAATGAAATATATAAAACATTCAAAAATAAAAATATATATAAAAAATAAAAAAGTAGAAAAAGCTGCGAGCTTATGTACCGACAAAATTGAGCTCGACTCGGGCTCGAATTTTTCGAGCTCGAGTTGAGCTCAAAATCTTCGATGGTGAGAAAAAATATTAAGAGAAATGTGTGTTTTTTATTAAAATAAAAAAAATTAATAAAAAGTTACTTTAAGTTTTATTTTAATTAATCAAAATTAAATAATACATTATAATTATACAATATATATATATATATTATCATGTCATATAATTACAACTTAATTATTATTTTCATAAATAAAAAATATTCTTATTTTTGTGTTTTAATATTTTCATAAATAAAAAAATTTCCATTTACAACATCATAGACGGAAATTTCCATGGCTAAAGTAAAGAAAAAATTAGCTACGAAAAACAGATGGAAATAACCAAGAAAATTAATTGCCGCCATCCCAATATTTTAAGCAATTATTTAATAGTATCAGAGACGGATTATAACATATTTTAGCAAAATTATATATCCGTCTCTAAAATAAAAATTGTTAATAATTTATCATTAAAAATGATAAAGACAGATTTTATTCCGTCTCTAAAGTTCCGTCTCTAATACCCTATTTTAATAACTCAATACTACGTTTAAATGAGAAAAATAAATTACTATAGAAATAGTTATATCCACATTCGTAGTACTCAAATAGACAACTTTTTAGGTTGAAAATTATGATCCTTTTGTAAAAGCAAGTGTATGGATTTTTTCTTTGAGATCCAAAAATGCGTCATCTTTTTTTCAAAATTGGAAAATTTTCTGAATTTCTATTTTCTTTTATTTATTTACAAATAAAGAGATTAATATAAATCTTGTTTAAAATCAACACTAGTCTCAATCTTATTATTTGAAAAAAAAATTTATTGGGTAATTAATCAATAAATTATACCTTATTGGCAAAAAAAATTTAAAACTCAAAATTAGTTGTATGATTGGATTTTTATCCATATTAGTACCCACGTGTATAAAACTATTTTTTTAAAAAAATAGATAATGTAATCACTTGTATATATTAGAATAAAAGATGTATATATTGATTAGAAAAAAAATTAATTAGAATAAAAGAAGCAACACCATATCATGTTTTATTACAACACATCGAGATATATCCGCTGATACTTCTCTCCAAACATGTTTTTCTTACACAACAACACTCTCCTCCTCACTATTATTTACGGCCTTTTCCGGCCGTCGTGGTGGCTGTTGGTAGCATTGTCTCCGACAACTCTTCATGGTTGCATTGTCTCTGACAATTCTTCAAACAGAAAGGGTCAGTGATTCCAGTGCTCGTGCAGGTTACGTAACATTGCCTCAAACAAACAGCCACCGGATCATCTGCTCCTGCTACACAAGCAATGGTCACTGCCATCACCATCAACACAGACACAACACTCATCACCCCTTTGTTCTTCATTCTCTTATATATAATGTTTTTCTTCATACAGTTTATATACAGTGTGAGCGCATCCCTCATTTATATAGATTTTTCAAGAAAATAATATAGAAAGAAATTTCGAATGTTATAAGTAGATTATTTAATTTGCAATTATTAATTGCTTGAATTTTTTTATGCAAATAATAATTTTCATATTATTCATATTGTTTTCTTTGGTATTTTGTTATATATGAAAAATCTTAGTCTAATGAGTAATAATTAGCCATAAATTAATTATCTAATGGGTTCGATTGCATGTAAAGAATTATTTTATTATCTATTATTTATAGGATGGGGTCTTTTCACCAAATTGTGTAGTGTAGTTTTGATCATGAATTTTCAGATTTTTTAGGGTTTTTTCTTTTTTAAATTTTTGTAGAAATTTCTTATTAATTACCATTATATACCATACTATTTTTAATTTTTGACTTTATAGGAATTTCCTATTAATTACTATTCAACATACTATATATGTTTATTAATTATTAACCAAATTAAACATGTTAATAATCTAAATGTTATTATTAATTGGATAAGTTAGTAAACTGAGTAATTAAATATTACCAAGTTTAATTATCAACACCATTTAAGTCTGATATGAGGGCCAGATATGTATAAGCATGCAAATCAAGGTAAAAGGAAACAAAAAGAATTACATGGATATATTTTTAATTTTGAAGTTGCAATTTGAATTTTCTTTTTGTATATTATTTACAGGGGTAATTACACTTTCATTATTTGAGATTTGGTGTACTTACAAATAGACAATCCATAATTTAAAAAATTATATCTAAAATCTCTAAAGTTTGTTCCAACTAACTAATAAGCTTATATGTTAGTCAAAGTTCACTGCATTTGCCATATTAGCAAAAAAAAGTGGATAGAAATCTAAATTTATTCATGATTGAGTTATTATCGATTTATTACAGGTTAAATAGATATTTTTATGACCAAATTATCCTCATACGTCTTCGAATGTTAATGAATGTGTGGAGGTATATTTTCACCGTTAAAATGGTAGTTTGGTTGGAAAAAATGTTTTACTTGTAATAAGCGAGAGTAAATATCAAATTTTCATTCAAATTTTTTATTAATATCAATAAATTCAGTGAATTTTAACTAACGGAATGGTCTATTTGTTAGACGTACTAGATATAATTTTTCAAATTACAGGAAATTTATGTATAATTATACCAAAACCTAGAAAAAGGGGGTTGTGATACAAAAAATCCACAAATTTACTATCAACTATAATTAAATATTAAATTAAGATAAGAAAAAAAGAAAATAAATACTTTCACTCCCTACATGCTGGGGAATAGCTAATATCATGTACAGGGATGACTAATCCCTAATCTAAGGGAATAAGTATTCCTTAACTTCTAACACACCAATCAAAACGTAGGAATGAACTTGGAAATGTGCATTCCCTTCTCATTCCATTCCTACTTACCAATCCCACCTTTCGTGAATTCACAAAGATTTCACTTTTTCTAGACTAGACAGGATTCGATGTGTATTATTTCAGTCATTTTGTCCTCAATATTTGAATTTTTAAATTTCAGGATAAACTTGTCAAAATGAATTTGTACAGGACTAAAATTGTCATCCCATACTTACAGAACTAAAATTGCGATTTCTCCGTACATTTTCATATGCCAACAAACATATATCTAACATAGATTAACTTTAAGAACAAAAAATTAAGAACTTATTTTTTTTAACACATCTAAAATTCCCAACTCATTTAAAATGGAATAACATAAGTAAAAATAACAAATTTCCGTCTCTATAACAAATTAGCCTATTGAGGAAAACTTTAACATTTTCAAATATTGAGGAAAAAGCTCAATAAAATCCACAAATGTTTGTGTAAAAACTTTTTCCTATTGTAATCTACACAAGATCCCGACTTTCACAAAATTAAAACCACCTCAAATGCATTTCTAGCTGGTATAAGCATAACTGGAAAAATCAATAAAAAGAATAAAAACAAAAAATAGCCGACCCAATCGCGAATGTAAAGTCCAAGCAAGCAAATCAACACTCATCGCAGACAATAGACTAAAGAAACGAAGTCACATACAAAAATACTGATACATGAATCAAAAAAGAACCTGGCTTACATTTCTTAAAACAATACAAATATGCTATCACGGCCCGAGGCAGAGTTGTGAATCAGCCAAATCGTTCGTTTTTCAATATATTTAAGCAAAAAAATGAATATTTTGATTAGAAGAACATAGAGGTGTTCAATGAGACATTTCAACAAACACCTTCAAACCATTTAAATTTCTTCTACAAATCGTTAAAATAATTACAAGAAGAAAGATTACCTGACATCGAAAAAAAGCTATGTCGAAGGCGTCGGAGCCGCTGAGAGAGAGAGAGTGTTAGAGACTGCTTTCTTCTTTCTTTTCTTCTTCGATCGTGAGAGAGACAGTCAGAGGAGATACCGTGAGAGAGAGAGAGAGAGAGACAGAGACAGAGAGAGAGAGTTAGAGGAGGGGTAGTTGAGGTTGAGTTAATAGGAGAGAGAGAGAGAGAGGTTCATGACTTAAAATTAGGCAAGTCTCCATATATATATATATATATATTTATATATATATATTGATATAATTTATATAAATTAAATAAATATTAAATATATTAGTTTCTTTATATAATTTAAATAGGCAAAATTTACTTTTGGTCCCACTAGATAGGGTCATTTTCACTTTTGGTCCCACGCTTTACGTGTTCAACACTTGCAGTCCCAAAACCCTAATTTTTTAACACCTTTAGTCCCACTCCGTTAAAAACTGACGGAAATGGCACATGACTGTCACGTGGCGTTAGTTAGTTTTTAATTGGCACTGAAAACAGACTGCAATGCTTGTGTACAGTATTTGGAGGGAAATAATGGCGCAAAAGACGCATTTTTTTGCTATATATATATCCAAACAAACCCACAAACACCACACTACATTCTCATCTTTTTTTCAGAGGCCAAAAGATGTCACAAACATCTCAGAATTCTTCAAATATTGAATGCTATTGTCAGAAAGTTGGTCATTTGAGGACCTCGTGGACATATGACAACCCAGGTAGAAGGTTTTATACTTGTTTTTCAAGGAGAGGTAGAGGTGGATGCGGATTTTTTATGTGGTTTGATCCACCAACGTGCGTAAGAGCTACTATAATAATTCCCGGTTTGTTGCGCTGATTGAATTTGCAAGAAGAAGAAATTCAAAAATTACGTCGAAGAAATCAAATTTTTATTTCTGTAATGGTTGGATTTTTTTTGCTGTTGTTATGCATGTTGGTAGCTTGAACAATTAAGTTATTATGCATTATTTGATGTTCTTATATATTACTGGATGACCTTTTAATAATGGTCAATTATGTGTAAAAGGACTAATGGATATGCCTGTTTTGCAAGTAATTATAGTTTATGTTGTGTTTAAATGTGTAAGGATAAATTCTGAAAGCAATAAAAATGGAAACTAAATTGCACAAAAGCAATAAATTAAATTGCAAAAAAACAAGAAATGTATTCAAATGCATTGGTTTGACAAAAGTGACAAAAGTTTTCTTACAATACCTAACAATATTTTGTTCCTTGAAACTTCACAAATTTCCCTTGCCAATACAAGCAAGAAACATGACGCTATACAAACCAAAAACGGCTGCCAACAAGTCATAAAAAATCTGTTGCTATACAAGCCAAAAAAATTATTGCCAATGCATCTCATTTTTCCTTCTTAGCTATTTTCTTCTTATTCTTTTTAGTTGCATCCAATGCTGCACTTAAGTTTGCCATTGTGACAAAATTCTTTCCTCCTATTGTGAGACAAGGGACTCCACTAACAAGAGATTGGTTCACTTTTGAGAATTGTGTAAAGTTGTGGAGCATGTGTTCACTTGTCTACAAAAAATCAGCTTAATGAGATGAACATGAATTAAGAAAAATGAGTTTAATGAGATGAACATAAATTTTTTTTTACCAATCCTGCGGTATTTGACTGAGAAGCTGCAAGATTTGGTCAAGAGAATGACTCAATGAACATAAATCTTGTAAGTCTCCTTGACTGCACATAAAGTAACATTAGTTTCAACTACATAATTAATGGCACTACATTATATTTCAACTTACATCAGAATTTGCAGAAACTTGTTTCATTTGACCTTGCTTCATGGATTTTCTTGTGGACTTCCTTGTCTGTACATAACATTAAATCAAAGTTAGTGATATCAATAATTGTTGGCTGCATTAAATTAAATGACTTACAGTTTTTTGTGGGGCCTTTTCAATAACTGTTAGCTGCATGCTTGCCACGGATTGGTCCTTCTTCTTCCTTGCACATCCTTTTTTATTGTGGCATGTTTCTCCACAGTAATGATACTTCACTTAATATGGTTGCCTCTTCATTTTGGTGATCTGATTCCTTTGGCCTCTTGTCCTTTTTTTCCCTTTGTTAGCTGGCTCACCATACTCCAATCTTCTAGCTCGTGCAAGTCTTCCTGCACCCCTTCCAAAGTTGGGTGGAAGGCATGGGATAAGTCCACTTTTCTCCCAAAGATTAGGGCCATTGACAGGTAAAATTGCATTCTTATACACCTCAATGAAAGTTGCCACGCTATAGCAAGGATTAACAAAGTCCTTTGGCTCTAAGGATTGAGTACATATGGCACTCATTCCATGTTTGCATGGAATGCCTGTTAGATCCCATTTTCTGCATGTACAAGTGCGGTTTTGCAAATTGACAACATACCTAGCACCATCATAACAGGACACTTCATAATACCAATCATCTGACTTAATTGGTATACAATCAGCAGCTTTGTCAATGTATTTTTCAACAATTTTTCTGATTTGAGGGCAGATTTTTTTGTCTTGCTATTTTTTTCTGGCCCTGTCTCTCAATTCTGAAATTCTATTCATTATCCATTCCCTGATCCATTCAAGCATCGTCATGGTTGGTTTCTCTCTGGCCTCAAGAATGCTACCGTTAAATGTTTCACAAATGTTGTTTAACAACATATCATACTTTGGAAAACAATTAAATAAGCCCTGCTCCAATGTGCTGGAGGCTTGTCACTCAGCCATTCAACCAATTTAGGATCTAGTTTAGCAAATTCCTCCATTCTGAAATTAAATTCACTCACTATTGTTGCCTTTGCAGCACTCCACAATGCTTTTTTAAAAGGTAAACCTCTAAATCCAGCAGTTTTCATGTTGCCATACAAGTGCCTAACACAGAATCTATTATCTGCACCAGGAAACACACATTCAAATGCAGGAATCAACCCTTTCTGTTTGTCACTAATAAAAGTGTATGTGTCATCCCTTACAATATGTAAATTATCCTTTAACAATTCAAAGAACCATTGCCATGCTTCCCTAGTTTCTCCAGAAACCACAGCATAAGCCAAATACAAATTATTGTTTGGGTCAATAGAAATTGCAGTTAGCAAAACACCTCCATAGAGACCCTTTAGATGACACCCATCTACCCCTATCACAGGTCTACAACCTGATAAAAACCCTTGCCTCAAAGCATCAAAGTACACATAGAATTTAGAAAATTTTGTCTGCCCATCATCCCCATATGTCATTACCATCATCACTGTGGACCCATGCATAGTCCCACAAACAATCAAATTGATCTTCAACTTTGCCTTCAATTTTGTCAATTGCTTTTTGCTTTGCTCTGTATGTTTGGTTTCTTGATACATGACACCTAAGTTCTTTAATCACATCCTTTCTAAACCCTTTCACATTCCTTTTAGAATCTGTTCTGAAAGCATCTTCATATTTGGTTGACAACCATTTGCTATTCACATTCTTCACATTAAATGATCTAGCACATTTATGTGTTGGGTTATACTGTCTGATCTGGAATGTACTCTCTTCCCTTAATTTAAGGGCATGCATTCTCCATTGACACCCATCCCCTAGACACTTAACGTAAACTCTTCTTTTATCATTCTTGAATATTTTCAAACTCATATTTGTACACACAGTATGACTGTGGATTGCCTCTCTTAGTTCTGTTTTATTACTAAATATCATCCCAATTTCAAAGTGAGATCATATTTGTTTCCAGAATTGAAAACATGATGAGGTTCTTTTTTCTCCTCATCAGAACCAGCAACAGAGTCAAAATCATCTCCACTTGAGCATACATCATCACCTGATGTTGTATCCTCTTTGTCAGATGATTCAACCTCCTCCTGACCACTTCTCATCCCAACAACCATCTGAATCATCACCCTGCCCATCATACTCAGAGTTCTCTAAACTATCACTCTCATCATCCCCTTTCCCTGCACTTACCCCATCATTATCATCACTTACCCCAATCTCATCATGATCACCTGCCCAGTACCCTCCCCCTCATTATCATCTGCATACATATCCACTAGTCTGCAAACCTCATCCCATTAAACTTCATTCAATTCAGAATCATTCCCATCATCCACTACTACCCCCTTCCCTTTTTGGACATTTATTTGCATTTGTGGTACAACATTAGGGTTTGAGGAACCAAGCTGACTATTTGGGGTTTCTACGCACTCCAGATACAACGTAAAAGGTTTGTTTTTGGGATTGTATGCTTCAGTAAATTTGACAATATCAGTTTGATACTTGAGTTGTGTAAATTTGTTCAAATGTAGTCTGTAAAATTGTTTAGGCCCCATGTAATCCAACTTCTCAGCAAGTTTGTTCAAGTACTCCATAGTAACATTAAATACATCCACAAAGTCAAACTTACTTTTAATCCCACCCACATGTTCAAGTTTAGGGCTATGAATAATTGAACCCCCATGATACATAATGACAGTGATAAAAAGTTCATTCCCTGAAAAATATAAAAAGAAAAGAAAAACAAAAGAGCATGAATCAGAAAAAGGGACCACAATACACAACTAACACAATAATTTATCATCCTCAGAAACATAAAGCAACATTACACACACAACAACATGCCTTTATTCTAGGAAACAAATGCATGGACCACATGCCTTTATTCTCATAAACCAAAAACAATAACATCGAGGGACAAAAAATATGTCTAAAAAACAACATATGACAACAACATATGGACAAAAACATACCCATTTGTCCTAAAAAATCGAAAACAATAACATCAGGGGACCACAAAATATATCAAAAACAACACACAACAACATATTTCTCGTAAGACTTCGAAATTATTTTAACTACATTCCCCGCAGCCTTGTTCCCAAATGACACAGCTTCAGTTGGATTAGGATATCGTTGAAATCGTAAAGAGTTTGCAAGTTTACTAACCGTATTTCTCGTACTTAGAGTCTGCAAAATCGACGAGAGCTTGGTGCCTCAAGCTCATCTTCCTTCCGCCACTCTTTGCTCCAAAAACTGGGATGATTTTTCGGTGGATTTGGGAAAAAGGGATTTGGGGGATTAGGGATTATATTTTCTGAATTTAGGGAAAAGGGGAGAAGAACGTATTTTGCCTTCGTCTGAAATGACTTACCAGTTGACCAACATGGACCATACCAACTGACTAACGGCACGTGACAGTCACGTGCCATTTTCGTCAGTTTTTAACGGAGTGGGACTAAAGGTGTTAAAAATTTAGGATTTTGGGACTGCAAGTGTTGAACACGTAAAGCGTGGGACCAAAAGTGAGAATGGCCTTATCTAGTGGGACCAAAAGTGAAATTTTTCCATTTAAATATAAATATGTTACATATAATATATAATATAATATAAATATATAATTAACAAAATTAAAAAATATATATATAAATTCGACTTTTCAATGTGATTCGATTTAGTGAGTCTGTAATAAAAAAATCATATTGAATAGTTTAAAGTTATATAAAATATCAATTATTTGAAATAATGCAATTGAAATATATAAAAATATTTTATAGCTGAGATTATTATATGTTCACAATCTATAGTAAATTTATATATTTATAAATGATAGTATTACATTGATTTAACTATCATCTTACATTATTGAACAACATAAGTTAATCAGACCATCAAAATTCAAATCAGACCGTTAGATATGATCATACTTACAGAAAAATACACTTGGTAAAGTTTTAGACTTATTGGATATACAGATGTCAAGATATCGTACTCAGAATATAAGAATAATCATTCAAGTCGGTGTATCGTAGAATCAGGCCATGTGATTTTAAATCAAA
>NC_026147.1:7674453-7740795 GCF_000512975.1 Sesamum indicum
ATTAAAATAAAAAAAATTAATAAAAAGTTTACTTTTAGTTTTATTGTAATTAATTAAAATTAAATAATACATTATAATTGTACAAATATATATATATATATATATATATATTATCATGTCATATAATTACAACATAATTATTATTTTCATAAATAAAAAACATTCCTATTTTTGTGTTTTAATATTTTCATAAATAAAAAAAATTTCATTTACAACATCAGAGACGGAAAATTTCTGTGGCTAAATTAAAGAAAAAATTAGCTATGGAAATACAGATGGAAATAACCTAGAAAATTAATTACCGCCATCCCAATATTTTAAGCAATCATTTAATAGTATTCGAGAGGATATAGAGACGGATATAGAGACGGATTATAACATATTTTAGCAAAATTATATATCCGTCTCTAAAATAAAAATTATTAATAATTTATCATTAAAAATGATAAAAACAGATTTCATTCCATCTCTAAAGTTTCGTCTCTGATACCCTATTTTCATGTAGTGATTCAAAAATTAATTTAATAACTCAATACTACGTTTAAATCAGAAAAATAAATTACTATAGAGATAGTTATATCAACATTCGTAGTACTCAAATCGACAACTTTTTAGGTTGAAAATTATGATCCTTTTGTAAAAGCAAGTGTATGGATTTTTTCCTTGAGATCCAAAAATGCGTCATCTTTTTTTCAAAATTGGAAAATTTTCTGAATTTCTATTTTCTTTTATTTATTTACAAATAAAGAGATTAATATAAATCTTGTTTAAAATCGACACTAGTCTCAATCTTATTATTTGAACAAATTTTTATTGGGTAATTAATCAATAAATTATACCTTATTGGCAAAAAAAATTTAAAACTCAAAATTAGTTGTATGATTGGATTTTTATCCATATTAGTACCCACGTGTATAAAACTATTTTTTTAAAAAAATAGATAATGTAATCACTCGTATATATTAGAATAAAAGATGTATATATTAATTAGAAAAAAAATTAATTAGAATAAATGAAGCAACACCATATCTGTGATGAATATATATATATATATATATATATATTAGAAATAACATGTTTTATTACAACACATCGAGATATATCCGCTGATACTTCTCTCCAAACATGTTTTTCTTACACAACAACACTCTCCTCCTCACTATTATTTACGGCCTTTTCCGGCCGTCGTGGTGGCTGTTGGTAGCATTGTCTCCGACAACTCTTCATGGTTGCATTGTCTCTGACAATTCTTCAAACAGAAAGGGTCAGTGATTCCAGTGCTCGTGCAGGTTATGTAACATTGCCTCAAACAAACAGCCACCGGATCATCTGCTCCTGCTACACAAGCAATGGTCACTGCCATCACCATCAACACAGACACAACACTCATCACCCCTTTGTTCTTCATTTTCTTATATATAATGTTTTTCTTCTTACAGTTTGTATATGTTTGTTGCATGCAGTGTGAGCGCATCCCTCATTTATATAGATTTTTCAAGAAAATAATATAGAAAGAAATTTCGGATATTATAAGTAGATTATTTAATTTGCAATTATTAATTGCTTGAATTTTTTTATGTAAATAATAATTTTCATATTATTCATATTGTTTTCTTTGATATTTTGTTATATATGAAAAATCTTAGTCTAATGAGTAGTAAGTAGTCATAAATTAATTATCTAATGGGTTCGATTGCATGTAAAGAATTATTTTATTATCTATTATTTATAGGATGGGGTCTTTTCACCAAATTGTGTAGTTTTGACTCGATCATGAATTTTCAGATTTTTTAGGGTTTTTTCTTTTTTAAATTTTTGTAGAAATTTCTTATTAATTACCATTATATACCATACTATTTTTAATTTTTGACTTTATAGGAATTTCCTATTAATTACTATTCAACATACTATATATGTTTATTAATTATTAACCAAATTAAACATGTTAATAATCTAAATGTTATTATTAATTGGATAAGTTAGTAAACTGAGTAATTAAATATTACCAAGTTTAATTATCAACACCATTTAAGTCTGATATGAGGGCCAGATATGTATAAGCATGCAAATCAAGGTAAAAGGAAACAAAAAGACTTACATGGATATATTTTTAATTTTGAAGTTGCAATTTGGATTTTCTTTTTGTATATTATTTATAGGGGTAATTACACTTCTATTATCTGAGATTTGGTGTACTTACAAATAGACCACCCATAATTTAAAAAATTATATCTAACATCTATAAAGTTTGTTCCGACTAACTAATAAGTCTATATGTTAGTTAAAGTTCACTGCATTTGCCATATTAGCAAAAAAACGTGGATAAAAATCTAAATTTACTCATAATTGAGTTATTATCAATTTATTGTCGGTCAAATAGATATTTTTATAATCAAATTATCCTCATACGTCTTCGCATGTTGATGAATGTGTGGAGGTATATTTTCACCGTTAAAATGGTAGTTTGGTTGGAAAAAATATTTTACCTGTAATAAGTCAATCGAGAGTAAATATCAATTTTCATTCAAACTTTTTATTAATATCAACAAATTCAGTAAATTTTAACTAACGGAATGATCTATTTGTTAGACGTACTAGATATAATTTTCCAAATTACAGGATGTTTATGCATAATTGCACCAAAACTCGGAAAAAGGGGATTGTGATACAAAAAATACACAAATTTAATAACAATTATAACTAAATATTAAATTAATACAAGAAAAAAAGAAAAAAACTTTCATTCCCTACGTGGTGAGGAATAGCTAATATCATGTACGGGGGATGACTAATCCCTAATCTAAGGGAATAAGTATTCCCTAACTTCTAACACACCAATCAAAATGTTGGAATGAACTTGGAAATGTGCATTCCCTTCTCATTCCATTCCTACGTACCAATCCCACCTTTCATAAACTCATAAAGATTTCACTTTTTCTAGGGTAGACAGGATTCGATGTGTATTATTTCAGTCATTTTGTCCTCAATATTCGAATTTTTAAATTTCAGTATAAAATTATCAAAATAAATTTGTACAGGACTAAAATTGTCATCCCATACTTACAGAACTAAAATTGCAATATCTCCGTATATATTCATATGCCAACAAACATATATCTAGCATAGATTAACTTTAAGGACAAAAAATTAAAAACTTATTTTTTTCGACACATCTAAAATTCCCAACTCATTTAAAATGGGATAACATAAGTAAAAATAACAAATTTTCGTCTCTGAAATTAGGATTTCCGTCTCTATAACAAATTAGCAACGGAAAAATCCGTCGCCGCAGTCCGTGGCTTAAAGCACTGTGGCTAAATTATTGGCGACGGACTATTCCATCTCAAATGCTGAGACCGAACATTTCCTTCGCTGATTCTGTTGACAAACAAGAAGAAAGTTTAAGTGTAATCCGTCTCTAATTCCATCGATAAAAAAAGAACTTCTGTCTCGAATCCGTCTCTAAAGGTAAAGTTATGTGTTTGTTTATTCCGTCTCTAATTCCTTCTCTGAAACGCATAAAATTTTACGTCTATAATCCGTCCCTAAAACCTTACAAATTTCCGTCTCTGATTCGGCCTCTAAACTTTCTAAATTTTTAGTCTCTGATCCGTCTTTAATTTTTTTGGTTTTTTTTTGGCAAATTTTTTAATTTATGTACCCAAATTAATATCTTGGTCATTATACCATCAAATACATTCAATCAATACCAAAATCTGAATTTTCCATACCTGAACAATAAATATTAAAAAAAAAGATACTCATAATACAACAACACTAATATAAACTAAGTCATAAACAACCAACAGAAAACATAAACTGATTACCTTTCCTGGAATGTTGTTGCTTCTGTTGTCCAGACCACCAGCAAATTGATGGTTTGTGTATCTCATATCTTGAAGTAATTTTCGAACTAATTTTTGTAGGTCTGCCTCCCTCTTCCAAGTCTCTTCCTCCTTCTTTTGAGCTTCTTCAAGAGCAATTTCAAGTAATTTTCTATGTTCTTCTTCTCGTCTTGAAAATTCTTCTTTCATTTTTGCAGCATTAGAGCGCATGTCCTCCACAACTTTTATTAACTCATTAATCTTCTAGTCAGATGCATTAAGAGTAGAACGGACTGAACTTGAACTTGTAGATGAGGAGCTACATCCAAATCAATATAAGCGTCCTTTAGAAGGACCTCCAGTGATATCATACCAAGTTGAGATATCGAATGAAGAATGTGAAGAAATATCAGTACAACCCGTTTTTGCAAGGTATTCTTTTTGTACAAGTACATTAGATACAAAGGAACATTTATGTAATAAAAGTCTAACAAAATTTCAGCATATCTACTAACCAATATTTAAATCCAATGACAAATTATACTTACACTAATTCTTTTGGACTTGTTGTCGATGAACTCCCCAATTCCTTTGTTCTTTCTATGGCATCTTTGAAATAACTCAAGATCAGTTACTTCTCTACCAAGTTCTTTTTCCTATAGTTTTCAAAATAATATTAATTCACATGTCAATAAATTGCGTAAATCCATTTTTTACTATGTTTAAATGCGCATCACTCCGATTCAAAAATCTCATGTTGTCGCATTTAGAGCATGGACATTTGATTTGTCCATTATTCAAAAATCGTGGGTTACCAAAGGCAAAGTTCAAGAACTCCTGATCAACCCTTGTTACAAATTCATTTAAAAGAAACCCATTATCATCCAAGCGCCTCCACATCCAACTACGGTCAATATTCATTATTCTGCAATTTTTAGCAATTTTAGATATACCACCATTCTTATATTGTTCAATAAAATTGTCCCTTTAAAAAATAACAGATAATTACAATTTCCTCTTAACTGTAAGTCATAGGACTAAATATAGAACATAACACGCTATGTTAGCAAAGCCAGGGGAAAAGATCTCATTTTCGGTCTACTAAAACTTTAACATTTTCAAATATTGAGGAAAAAGCTTAGTAAAATCCACAAATGTTTGTGTACAATCTTTTTCCTATTGTAATCTACACAAGATCCTGACTTATCACAAAATTAAATCCACCTCGAATGCATTTCTAGCTGGTATAAGCATAACCGAAAAAATACATAAAAAGAATAAAAACATAAAATAGCCGACCCAATCGCAAATGTAAAGTCCAGGCAAGCAAATCAACACTCACCGCAGACGATAGACTACAGAAATGAAGTCACATACAAAAATACTGATACATGAATAAAAAACGAACCTGGCTTAGATTTCTTAAAACTAATATAAATATGTTATCACGGCCCAAGGCAGAGTTGTGAATCAACCAAATCGTTCGTTTTTCAATTTACTTCAGCAAAAAAATGAATATTCTTATTAGAAGAACGTAGAGGTGTTCAATGAGGCATTTCAACAAACACTTTCAAACCATTCAAATTTCTTCTACAAATCGTAAAAAAAATTACAACGAAGAAAAATTACCTGACGTCGAAAAAAAGCTGTGTCAAACGCGTCGGAGCCGCCGCGAGGGAGAGAGTTAGAGATTGCTTTCTTCTTTCTTTTCTTCTTCGGCCGTGAGAGAGAGAGTTAGAGAAGATGCCGTGAGAGAGAGAGAGTTAGAGGAGGGGTAGTTGATGTTGAGTTAAGAGAGAAAGAGATTCATGACTTAAAATTAGGCAATTCTCCATATATATATATATATATATTGATATACTTTATATAAATTAAATAAATATTAAATATATTAGTTTCTTTATATAATTTAAATATAAATATGTTACATATAATATATAATATATATAGAATATATATATATATATATATAAATTTAATTTTTCAATGTGATTCGATTCAGTGAGTCTGTAATAAAAAAAATCATTTTGAACAGTTTAAAGTTATATAAAATATCAATTATTTGAAATAATGCAATTGGAATATATAAAAATATTTTGTAGCAGAGATTAATATATGTTCACAATCTGTAGTAAATTTATACATTTATAAATGTTAGTATTATATTGATTTAACTATCATCTTACATTGTTGAACATAGGTTAATCGGACCATCAAAATTCTCATCAAATCAAACCATTAGATATGATCATACTTACAGAAAAATACACTTGGTAAAGTTTTAGACTTATTGGATATATGGATGTCAAGATATCGTACTCAGAACATAAGAATAATCATTCAAGTCAGTGTATCGTAGAATCAGGCCATGTGATTTTAAATCAAATCGTCCGATATGATCTCATGGACACGGTCTTATATATATTTAAATTTAGTGTGAATCGAGTAACCATATTTTAAGATATCGTAATTATTAATTAAATTTTTTGATCTCATTATATATATAATAAAATAATAATTAAAATTATTCAACCATCACTATTACCATCCAAAATAAAATATATGATATTGATTAATAATTATAATATTTGGTCAGTTTTGATTATAGAATTGATCAAATATTAAATATAAAATGAAATATATAAAACATTCAAAAATAAAAATATATATAAAAAATAAAAAAAGTAGAAAAAGCTGTGAGCTTATGAACCGACAAAATTGAGCTCGACTCGGGCTCGAATTTTTCGAGCTCGAGTTGAGCTCAAAATCTTCGATGGTGAGAAAAAATATTAAGAGAAATGTGTTTTTTTTATTAAAATAAAAAGAATTAATAAAAAGTTACTTTAAGTTTTATTGTAATTAATTAAAATTAAATAATACATTATAATTATACAAATATATATATATTATCATGTCATAGAATTACAACTTAATTATTATTTTCATAAATAAAAGATATTCTTATTTTTGTGTTTTAATATTTTCATAAATAAAAAAGTTTCCATTTACAACATCATAGACGGAAATTTCCAGCTAAATTAAAGAAAAAATTAGCTACGAAAAATAGATGGAAATAACCAAGAAAATTAATTGCCGCCATCCCAATATTTTAAGCAATCATTTAATAGTATCAGAGGCGGATATAGAGACGGATTATAACATATTTTAGCAAAATTATATATCCGTCTCTAAAATAAAAATTATTAATAATTTATCATTAAAAATGATAAAGACAGATTTTATTCCGTCTCTAAAGTTCCGTCTCTAATACACTATTTTAATAACTCAATACTACGTTTAAATAGTTATATCCACATTCGTAGTACTCAAATCGACAACTTTTTAGGTTGAAAATTATGATCCTTTTGTAAAAGCAAGTGTATGGATTTTTTCCTTGAGATCCAAAAATGCGTCATCTTTTTTTCAAAATTGGAAAATTTTCTGAATTTCTATTTTCTTTTATTTATTTACAAATAAAGAGATTAATATAAATCTTGTTTAAAATCGACACTAGTCTCAATCTTATTATTTGAACAAATTTTTATTGGGTAATTAATCAATAAATTATACCTTATTGGCAAAAAAAATTTAAAACTCAAAATTAGTTGTATGATTGGATTTTTATCCATATTAGTACCCACGTGTATAAAACTATTTTTTAAAAAAAATAGATAATGTAATCACTCGTATATATTAGAATAAAAGATGTATATATTAATTAGAAAAAAAATTAATTAGAATAAATGAAGCAACACCATATCTGTGATGAATATATATATATATATATATATATATTAGAAATAACATGTTTTATTACAACACATCGAGATATATTCCCCGATACTTCTCTCCAAACATGTTTTTCTTACACAACAACACTCTCGTCCTCACTATTATTTACGGCCTTTTCCGGCCGTCGTGGTGACTGTTGGTAGCATTTTCTTCGACAACTCTTCATGGTTGCATTGTCTCTGACAATTCTTCAAACAGAAAGGGTCAGTGATTCCAGTGCTCGTGCAGGTTATGTAACATTGCCTCAAACAAACAGCCACCGGATCATCTGCTCCTGCTACACAAGCAATGGTCACTGCCATCACCATCAACACAGACACAACACTCATCACCCCTTTGTTCTTCATTCTCTTATATATAATGTTTTTCTTCATACAGTTTATATACAGTGTGAGCGCATCCCTCATTTATATAGATTTTTCAAGAAAATAATATAGAAAGAAATTTCGAATGTTATAAGTAGATTATTTAATTTGCAATTATTAATTGCTTGAATTTTTTTATGTAAATAATAATTTTCATATTATTCATATTGTTTTCTTTGATATTTTGTTATATATGAAAAATCTTAGTCTAATGAGTAGTAAGTAGTCATAAATTAATTATCTAATGGGTTCGATTGCATGTAAAGAATTATTTTATTATCTATTATTTATAGGATGGGGTCTTTTCACCAAATTGTGTAGTTTTGACTCGATCATGAATTTTCAGATTTTTTAGGGTTTTTTCTTTTTTAAATTTTTGTAGAAATTTCTTATTAATTACCATTATATACCATACTATTTTTAATTTTTGACTTTATAGGAATTTCCTATTAATTACTATTCAACATACTATATATGTTTATTAATTATTAACCAAATTAAACATGTTAATAATCTAAATGTTATTATTAATTGGATAAGTTAGTAAACTGAGTAATTAAATATTACCAAATCTAATTATCAACACCATTTAAGTCTGATATGAGGGCCAGATATGTATAAGCATGCAAATCAAGTTAAAAGGAAACAAAAAGAATTACATGGATATATTTTTAATTTTGAAGTTGCAATTTGAATTTTCTTTTTGTATATTATTTATAGGGGTAATTACACTTTTATTATCTGAGATTTGGTGTACTTACAAATAGACAACCCATAATTTAAAAGATTATATCTAAAATCTCTAAAGTTTGTTCCGACTAACTAATAAGTTTATATGTTAGTCAAAGTTCACTGCATTTGCCATATTAGCAAAAAAAAGTGGACAAATATCTAAATATATTCATGATTGAGTTATTGTCGATTTATTACAGGTTAAATATATATTTTTATAACCAAATTATCCTCATACGTCTTTGCATGTTAATGAATGTGTGGAGGTATATTTTCACCGTTAAAATGGTAGTTTGGTTGGAAAAAACGTTTTACCTGTAATAAGTCAATCGAGAGTAAATATCAATTTTCATTCAAATTTTTTATTAATATCAACAAATTCAGTGAATTTTAACTAACGGAATGGTCTATTTGTTAGAGGTACTAGATATAATTTTTCAAATTACAGAAAATTTATGTATAATTATACCAAAACTCAGAGAAAGGGGATTGTGATAAAAAAAATGCACAAATTTAATATCAACTATAATTAAATATTAAATTAATACAAGAAAAACAGAAAAAAAATACTTTTTTCACTCCCTACATGCTGGGGAATAGCTAATATCATGTACGGGGATGACTAATCCCTAATCTAAGGGAATAAGTATTCCTTAACTTCTAACACACCAATCAAAACGTAGAAATGAACTTGGAAATGTGCATTCCCTTCTCATTCCATTCCTACTTACCAATCCCACCTTTCGTGAATTCACAAAGATTTCACTTTTTCTAGACTAGACAGGATTCGATGTGTATTATTTCAGTCATTTTGTCCTCAATATTCAAATTTTTAAATTTCAGGATAAAATTGTCAAAATGAATTTGTACAGGACTAAAATTATCATCCCATACTTACAGAACTAAAATTGCAATTTCTCCGTACATATTCATATGCCAACAAACATATATCTAACATAGATTAACTTTAAGGACAAAAAATTAAGAACTTATTTTTTTTAACACATCTAAAATTCCCAACTCATTTAAAATGGAATAACATAAGTAAAAATAACAAATTTCCGTCTCTATAACAAATTAGCGACAAAAGAATCGGTCGCCGCAGTCTGTGGCTGAAAGCCCCGTGGCTAAATTATTAGCGACGGAAATATTCCGTCTCTAATTCTTAGATCGAACATTTCCGTCGCTGATTCCGTTGACAAACAAGAAGAAAGTTTAAGTGTAATCCATCTCTGATTTCCGTAGGCAATCCGTCTCTAATTCTGTCGATAAAAAAAGAACTTCCGTCTCTAATCCGTCTCTAAAGGTGAAGTATTTCTCTGTTAATTCCGTAATTCCGTCTCTAATTCCGTCTCTGAAACGTAGAAAATATTCCGTCTCTAATCCGTCTTTGAAACGCAGAAAATAATCCGTCTCTAAAACCTTATAAATTCCCGTCTCTAATCCGTCTCTGATTTGGCCTCTAAACTTTCAAAATTTTCCGTTTCTAATCCGTCTTTAATTTTTTTTGGTTTTTTTTGGCCAGATTTTTTGATTTCAGTACCCAAATTAATATCCTGGTCATTACACCATCAAATACATTCCATCAATACCAAAATCTGAATTTTCCAAACAAGAACAATAAATATTAACAAAAAAGATGCTCATAATACAACAACACTAATACAAACTAAGTCATAAACAACCAATAGAAAAAATAAACTAATTATCTTTCATGAAATGTTGTTGCTCCTGCTATCTATACCCACCAGCAAATTGATAGTTTGTGTATCACACATCTTAAAGTAATTTTTGAATTAATTATTGTAGGTCTGCCTCCCTCTTCCGAGCCTCTTTCGAGCTTTTTCAAGAGCAATTTGTTTGTTGATTCCGTCTCTAATCCCATCCCTGAAATGCAGAAAATATTCCGTCTTTAATCCGTCTCTAAAACCGTAAAAATTTCCGCCTCTAATCCGTCTCTAATTCGGCCTCTAAACTTTTAAAATTTTCCGTCTCTAATCCGTCTTTAGTCATGTTTGGTTTTTTTTGGGCAGATTTTTTAATTTCTGTACCCAAATTAATATCTTGGTCATCATAACATCACATACATTCCATCAATACCAAAATCTAAATTTTCCAAACAAGAACAATAAATATTAACAAAAAAGATACTCATAATACAACAACACTAATATAAACTAGGTTATAAACAACCAACAGAAAAAAATAAACTAATTATCTTTCCTGGAATGTTGTTGCTCCTACTGTCCAGACCCACCAGCAAATTGATGGTTTGTGTATCCCACATCTTGAAGTAATTTTCAAACTAATTCCTGTAGGTTTGCCTCTCTCTTCCGAGCCTCTTCCTCCCTCTTTTGAGCTTGTTCAAGAGAAATTTCAAGCAATTTTCTATTTTCTTCTTCTCGTCTTGAAAGTTCTTCTTTCATTTTTGTAGCATTAGAGCGCATGTCCTCCATGGCTTTTGTTAACTCATTAATCTTCTGGTCTGATGCATTAAGAGTAGAACTGACTGAACTTGAACTTGTAGATGAGGAGCTACATCCAAATCCATATAAGCGTCCTTTAGAAGGACCTCCAGTGATATCATACCAAGTTGAGATATCGAATGAAGACTGTGAAAAAATATCAATACAACTCATTTTTGCAAGGTAGTCTTACTGTGCAAGTACATTAGATACAAAGGAACATTTATGTAATAAAAGTCTAGCAAAATTTCTCAACATATATTCTAACCAATAATTAAATCCAATGACAAATTATACTTACACTAATTCTTTTGAATTTGTTGTCGATGAACTCTCCAATTCCTTTGTTCTTTCTATGGCATCTTCGAAATAACTCAAGATCAGTCACTTCTCTACCAAGTTCTTTTTTCTATAGTTTACAAAACAATATTAATTCACATGTCAATAAATTGCGTAAACCCATTTTTTACTGTGTAAATGTGCATCACTCCGATTCAAAATTCTTGTTTTGCTGCATGTAGAGCATGGACATTTGATTTGTCCATTATTAAGAAATTGTGGGTTACCAAAGACAAAGTTCAAATCCACAAATGTTTGTGTAAAAACTTTTTCCTATTGTAATCTACACAAGATCCCGACTTATCACAAAATTAAAACCACCTCAAATGCATTTCTAGCTGGTATAAGCATAACTGGAAAAATCAATAAAAAGAATAAAAACAAAAAATAGCCGACCCAATCGCGAATGTAAAGTCCAGGCAAGCGAATCAACACTCATCGCGGACAATAGACTAAAGAAACGAAGTCACATACAAAAATACTGATACATGAATCAAAAAAGAACCTGGCTTACATTTCTTAAAATAATACAAATATGCTATCACGGCCCGAGGCAGAGTTTTGAATCAGCCAAATCGTTCGTTTTTCAATATATTTCAGCAAAAAAATGAATATTTTGATTAGAAGAACATAGAGGTGTTCAATGAGACATTTCAACAAACACCTTCAAACCATTTAAATTTCTTCTACAAATTGTTAAAATAATTACAAGAAGAAAAATTACCTGACATCGAAAAAAAGCTATGTCGAAGGCGTCGGAGCCGCCGAGAGAGAGAGTGTTAGAGACTGCTTTCTTCTTTCTTTTCTTCTTGGATCGTGAGAGAGAGAGTCAGAGGAGATGCCGTGAGTGAGAGAGAGAGAGACAGAGACAGAGAGAGAGAGTTAGAGGAGGGGTAGTTGAGGTTGAGTTAATAGGGGAGAGAGAGAGAGAGGTTCATGACTTAAAATTAGGCAAGTCTCCATATATATATTTATATATTTATACATATATATATAATTTATATAAATTAAATAAATATTAAATATATTAGTTTCTTTATATAATTTAAATAGGCAAAATGTACTTTGGTCCTACTAGATAGGGTCATTCTCACTTTTGGTCCCACGCTTTACGTGTTCAATACTTGCAGTCCCAAAACCCTAATTTTTTAACACCTTTAGTCCCACTCCGTTAAAAACTGATGGAAATGGCACATGACTGTCACGTGGCGTTAGTTAGTTTTTAATTGGCACTGAAAACAGACTGCAATGCTTGTGTACAGTATTTGGAGGGAAATAATGGCGCAAAAGACGCATTTTTTTGCTATATATATATCCAAACAAACCCACAAACACCACACTACATTCTCATCTTTTTTTCAGAGGCCAAAAGATGTCACAAACATCTCAGAATTCTTCAAATACTGAATGCAATTGTCAGAAAGTTGGTCATTTGAGGACCTCATGGACAAATGACAACCCAGGTAGAAGGTTTTATACTTGTTTTTCAAGGAGAGGTAGAGGTGGATGCGGATTTTTTATGTGGTTTGATCCACCAATGTGCGTAAGAGCTACTATAATAATTCACGGTTTGTTGCGCTGATTGAATTTGCAAGAAGAAGAAATTCAAAAATTACGTCGAAGAAATCAAATTTTGATTTTTGTAATGGTTGGATTTTTTTTGTTGTTGTTATGCATGTTGGTAGCTTGAACATATAAGTTATTATGCATTATTTGATGTTCTTATATATTATTGGATGACCTTTTAGTAATGGTCAATTATGTGTAAAAGGACTAATGGATATGCCTGTTTTGCAAGTAATTATAGTTTATGTTGTGTTTAAATGTGTAAGGATAAATTCTGAAAGCAATAAAAATGGAAACTAAATTGCACAAAAGCAATAAATTAAATTGCAAAAAAACAACAAATGTACTCAAATGCATTGGTTTGACAAAAGTGACAAAAGTTTTCTTACAATATCTAACAATATTTTGTTCCTTGAAACTTCACAAATTTCCCTTGCCAATACAAGCAAGAAACATGATGCTATACAAACCAAAAACGGCTGCCAACAAGTCATAAAAAATCTGTTGCTATACAAGCCAAAATACTTATTGTCAATGCATCTCATTTTGCCTTCTTAGCTATTTTCTTCTTATTCTTTTTAGTTGCATCCAATGCTGCACTTAAGTTTGCCATTGTGACAAAATTCTTTCCTCCTATTGTGAGACAAGGGACTCCACTAACAGAAGATTGGTTCACTTTTGAGCATTGTGTAAAGTTGTGGAGCATGTGTTCACTTGTCTACAAAAAATCAGCTTAATGAGATGAACATGAATTAAGAAAAATGAGTTTAATGAGATGAACATAAAATTTTTTTTACCATTCCAGCGGTATTTGACTGAGAAGCTGCAAGATTTGGTCCATAGAATGACTCAATGAACATAGATCTTGTAAGTCTCCTTGACTGCACATAAAGTAACATTAGTTTCAACTACATAATTAATGGCACTACATTATATTTCAACTTACATCAGAATTTGCAGAAACTTGTTTCATTTGACCTTGCTTCATGGATTTTCTTGTGGACTTCCTTAAATAACATTAAATCAAAGTTAGTGATATCAATAATTGTTGGCTACATTAAATTAAATGACTTACAGTTTTTTGTGGGGCCTTTTCAATAACTGTTAGCTGCATGCTTGCCACGGATTGGTCCTTCTTCTTCCTTGCACATCCTTTTTTATTGTGGCATGTTTCTCCACAGTAATGACACTTCACTTTATATGGTTGCCTCTTCATTTTGGTGATCTGATTCCTTTGGCCTCTTGTCCTTTTTTTCCCTTTGTTAGCTGGCTCACCATACTCTAATCTTCTAGCTCGTGCAGGTCTTCCTGCACCCCTTCCAAAGTTGGGTGGAAGGCATGGGATAAGTCCACTTTTCTCCCAAAGATTAGGGCCATTAACAGGAAAAATTTCATTCTTATACACCTCAATGAAAGTTGCTACGCTATAGCAAGGATTAACAAAGTCCTTTGGCTCTAAGGATTGAGTACATATGGCACTCATTCCATGTTTGCATGGAATGCCTGTTAGATCCCATTTTCTGCATGTACAAGTGTGGTTTTGCAAATTGACAACATACCTAGCACCATCATAACAGGACACTTCATAATACCAATCATCTGACTTAATTGGTATACAATCAGCAGCTTTGTCAATGTTTTTTTCAACAATTTTTCTGATTTGAGGGCAGATTTTTTTGTCTTGCTATTTTTTTCTAGCCCTGTCTCTCAATTCTGAAATTCTATTCATTATCCATTCCCTGATCCATTCAAGCATCGTCATGATTGGTTTCTCTCTGGCCTCAAGAATGCTACCGTTAAATGTTTCACAAATGTTATTTAACAACATATCATACTTTGGAAAACAATTAAATAAGCCCTGCTCCAATGTGTTGGAGGCTTGTCACTAAGCCATTCAACCAATTTAGGATTTAGTTTAGCAAATTCCTCCATTCTGAAATTAAATTCACTCACTATTGTCGCCTTTGCAGCAATCCACAATGCTTTTTTAAAAGCTAAACCTCTAAATCCAACAGTTTTCATGTTGCCATACAAGTGCCTAACATAGAATCTATTATCTGCCCCAGGAAACACATATTCAAATGCAGGAAACAACCCTTTCTGTTTGTCACTAATAAAAGTGTATATGTCATCCCTTATAATATGCGAATCATCCTTTAACAATTCAAAGAACCATTGCCATGCTTCCCTAGTTTCTCCAGAAACCACAGCATAAGCCAAATACAAATTATTGTTTGGGTCAATAGAAATTGCAGTTAGCAAAACACCTCCATAGGGACCCTTTAGATGACACCCATCTACCCCTATCACAGGTCTACAACCAGATAAAAACCCTTGCCTCAAAGCATCAAAGCACACATAGAATTTAGAAAATTTTCTCTGCCCATCATCCCCATATGTCATTACCATCATCACTGTGGACCCAGGATTACTGCTTCTTAATTCTAATGCATAGTCCCACAAACAATCAAATTGATCTTCAGCTTTGCCTTCAATTTTGTCAGTTGCTTTTTACTTTGCTCTGTATGCTTGGTTTCTTGATACATGACACCTAAACATTCCTTTTAGGATCTGTTCTGAAAGCATCTTCATATTTGGTTGACAACCATTTGATATTCACATTCTTCACATTAAATGATCTAGCACATTTATGTGTTGGGTTATACTGTCTGATTCGGAATGTACTCTCTTCCCTTAATTTAAGGGCATGCATTCTCCATTGACACCCATCCCCTAGACACTTAATGTAAACTCTTCTTTTATCATTCTTGAATATTTTCAAACTCATCTTTGTACACACAGTATGACTGTGGATTGCCTCTCTTAGTTCTGTTTTATTACTAAATATCATCCCAATTTCAAAGTGAGATCATATTTGTTTCCAGAATTGAAAACATGATGAGGTTCTTTTTTCTCCTCATCAGAACCAGCAACAGAGTCAAAATCATCTCCACTTGAGCATACATCATCACCTGATGTTGTATCCTCTTTGTCAGATGATTCAACCTCCTCCTGACCACTTTTCTCATCCCCACAAGCATCTAAATCATCACCCTACCCATCATACTCAGAGTTCTCTAAACTATCACTCTCATCATCCCCTTTCCCTGCACTTACCCCATCATTATCATCACTTACCCCAATCTCATCATCATCACCTGCCCAGTACCCTCCCCCTCATTATCATCTGCATACATATCCACTAGTCTGCAAACCTCATCCCATTAAACTTCATTCAATTCAGAATCATTCCCATCATCCACTACTACCCCTTCCCTTTTTGGACATTTATTTGCATTTGTGGTTCAACATTAGGGTTTGAGGAACCAAGCTGACTATTTGGGGTTTCTACGCACTCCAGATACAACGTAAAAGTTCTGTTTTTAGGATTGTATGCTTCAGTAAATTTGACAATATCAGTTTGATACTTGAGTTGTGTAAATTTGTTCAAATGTAGTCTGTAAAATTGTTTAGGCCCCATGTAATCCAACTTCTCAGCAAGTTTGTTCAAGTACTCCACAGTAACATTAAATACATCCATAAAGTCAAACTTACTTTTAATCCCACCCACTTATTCAGGTTTAGAGCTACGAATAATTGAACCCCCATGATACATAATGATAGTGATAAAAAGTTCATTCCCTGAAAAATATAAAAAAAAAAAGAAAAATAAAAGAGCATGCATCAGAAAAAGGGACCACAATACACAACTAACACAATAATTTATCATCCTCAGAAACATAAAGCAACATTACACACACAACAACATGCCTTTATTCTGATAAACAAATGCATGGACCACATGCCTTTATTCTCATAAACCAAAAACAATAACATCGAGGGACAAAAAATATGTCTAAAAAACAACACACACAACAACATATGGACAAAAACAAACCCATTTGTCCTAAAAAATCAAAAACAATAACATCAGGGGACCACAAAATGTATCAAAAATAACACACAACAACATATTTCTCGTAAGACTTCGAAATTATTTTAACTACATTCCCCACAGCCTTGTTCCCAAATGACACAGCTTCAGTTGGATTAGGATATCGTTGAAATCGTAAAAAGAGTTTGCAAATTTACTAACCGTATTTCTCGTACTTAGGGTCTGAAAAATCGACGAGAGCTTGGTGCCTCAAGCTCATCTTCCTTCCGCCACTCTTTACTCCAAAAACTGGGATGATTTTTCGGTGGATTTGGGGAAAAGGGATTTGGGGGATTAGGGATTTTATTTTCTGGATTTGGGGAAAAGGGGAGAAGAACGTATTTTGCCTTCGTCTGAAATGACTTACCAGTTGACCAACATGGACCATACCAACTGACTAACGGCACGTGACAGTCACGTGCTATTTTCGTCAGTTTTTAACGGAGTGGGACTAAAGGTGTTAAACATTTAGGATTTTGGAACTGCAAGTGTTGAACACGTAAAGCGTGGGACCAAAAGTGAGAATCGCCCATTCTAGCGGGACCAAAAGTGAAATTTTTCCATTTAAATATAAATATGTTACATATAATATATAATATACATAGAATATATAATTAACAAAATTAAAATATATATATATATATATAAATTCGACTTTTCAATGTGATTCGATTCAGTGAGTCTGTAATAAAAAAATCATATTGAATAGTGTAAAGTTATATTATGATGTCATATAATTACAACTTAATTATTATTTTCATAAATAAAAAACATTCCTATTTTTGTGTTTTAATATTTTCATAAATAAAAAAATTTTCATTTACAACATCAGAGACGGAAATTTCCGTGGCTAAATTAAAGAAAAAATTAGCTACGGACGGAAATACAGATGGAAATAACCAAGAAAATTAATTGCCGCCATCCCAATATTTTAAGCAATTATTTAATAGTATCAGAGATGGATATAGAGAAGGATTATAACATATTTTAGCAAAATTATATATCCGTCTCTAAAATAAAAATTATTAATAATTTATCATTAAAATGATAAAGACAGATTTCATTCCGTCTCTAAGGTTCCGTTTCTGATACCCTATTTTCATGTAGTGATTCAAAAATTAATTTAATAACTCAATACTACGTTTAAATGAGAAAAATAAATTACTATAGAGATAGTTATATCTACATTCGTAGTACTCAAATCGACAACTTTTTAGGTTGAAAATTATGATCCTTTTGTAAAAGCAAGTGTATGGTCTCAATCTTATTATTTGAACAAATTTTTATTGGGTAATTAATCAATAAATTATACCTTATTGGCAAAAAGAATTTAAAACTCAAAATTAGTTGTATGATTGGATTTTTTCCATATTAGTACCCACGTGTATAAAACTATTTTTTTAAAAAAATAGATAATGTAATCACTCGTATATATTAGAATAAAATATGTATATATTGATTAGAAAAAAAATTAATTAGAATAAAAGAAGCAACACCATATCTATGATGAATATATATATATATATATATATATATTAGAAATAACATGTTTTATTACAACACATCGAGATATATCCCCCGATACTTCTCTCCAAACATGTTTTTCTTACACAACAACACTCTCCTCCTCACTATTATTTACGGCCTTTTCCTGCCGTCGTGGTGGCTGTTGGTAGCATTGTCTTTGATAACTCTTCATGGTTGCATTGTCAAAAGTGAATATCAATTTTTTATTAATATTAAGAAATTTAGTGAATGTTGACTAACAGAAGAATCTATTTGTTAGATGTACTAGATATAATTTTTCAAATTACAAAAAATTTACGTATAATTACACAAAAAAACTCAGAAAAAGAGAACTGTGATCATCCCTGATTAATTTTAACCATGTTAATATGTATATGGAAATATACAAACTTAAATTTCTTAGCTATTTTGAATTTTTTTGAATTAATTTCTTAGCATGTTTGTTTCATTCTTATGGTAAAGCTTTAATTGATGGAAGTACGTAAATTGCGTTTTTTTACGTGGATGATAAATCAAAATTTAATTTCGTTATCTTTTAATGATTAAAAATATTATAGAATTGATTGAAAATACTTTCTTACTGAAGTAGAATTCTATTGTAAGGGAATATATAGCAAAAAATAAATAATTATCTAAATAATTCATATCACAAAATAAACGGGGTTTAACTATATCCTTTCGAGGCGATATTTTTTTTTCCTTTACAATGCGATTTCTTTCTCTTCCATCAAACGATATGAAAATTTTGAAATAAACAACCCTATATGTATATATATATATATATATATATTTAATTGGTTTGAATTTTTCTATGAATATTATATAATTTATACTAACATGTAGCAATGTTGTGCACAAAAATGTTATAATTTGTCTTTATCAAAAAATTATTAGACATCTTTTTCCTTCTTTTTAAAAATTTGGGTTATTCTTTTTAAAAAAAGGATTTTGAGCTTAAAAAAAATAAAAAGAATTAACTCACTCATCTCAAATTAACTAAAAGTTTTGAGAAGAAATTATTAAAAATTTGGGAGATGGTCATGATGATTTAATTAATTTGAACATTACAAAACTTTTCATTGCGTACTTTTAAAATAAACTGATTATGTATATTTTGAAGCCATATTTGGTTAAAAATATAGATGTTAAGACATGCTTATTTTATATTTTATCTTGATATTATTCATATTGCACATTTTAATTTTATGAGAAATTGAGAATATATATAATAAAAATATATATTATATGTAGCCATGTCGTGTCCTATTTTTTCTATATTTTTCGTGTCGCCGTATCCGTGTCCATGCATTATACAGTGCATGTGATGTTTTTTCTATTATATAAATCGACCGAAAATTTATTATATATGGCAAAGTGCAAATTTCACAAAATATCTAGTATTAGGAAATAAGTATGTGAATCCAAGTAATATCACTTTTTTCTTACCATGCATACATAACTATTTCTTAATACTAGATACAAAAAAGCACAAATTTAATAACAATTAAAATTAAATATTAAATTAACACAAGAGAAAAAGAAAACAAACTTTCATTCCCTATATGCTGGGGAATAGCTAATATCATGTATGGGGGATGACTAATCCCTAATTTGAGGGAGTAAGTATTCCCTAACTTCTAACATACCAATAATCAAAACGAGGAATGAATTTGGAAATGTGCATTTCCTTCAAATTGCAATCCTACGTACCAATCCCACCTTTCTTGAATTCACAAAGACTTCACTTTTTCTAGGGTAGACAGGATGCAATGTGTATTATTTCAGTCATTTTGTCCTCAATATTCGAATTTTTAAATTTCAGGATAAAATTGTCAAAATGAATTTGTACAGGACTAAAATTGTCATCCTATACTTACAAATATAAAACAACTTGCCCGGTCAAAACAATTTTTTCTAACTCTTTTCAGACACTTGGATGAAGAAAGAAAAAAGATACACATCATCAGTCCACTGTTGGTTAAACATATCAATAATTTCAATTTAAAAAATACAGACGATGAAAACAAATAATACTCTATTTAATTCCTCTTATAAACTTGATGACAAAATCTCCAACACAATTTCTGATCGAATCACAATTTCTTCATATATATATATATATATATATATATATTTCAGAAATAACATGTTTTATTACAACAGATCGAGATTTATCCCCCGATACTTCTCTCCAAACATGTTTTTCTTACACAACAATACTCTCCTCCTCACTATTATTTACGGCCTTTTCCGGTCATTGCGGTGTCTCCGACAAGTCTTCATGGTAGCATTTTCTCTGACAACTCTTCAAACAGAAAGGGTCAAGAGTTCCAGAGCTCGTGCAGGTTATGTAACATTCCCTCACACAAACAGCCACCGGATCATCTGCGCCTGCTACACAAGCAATCACTGCCATCACCATCAACACAGACACAACACTCATCACCCCTTTGTTCTTCATTTTATTTTTTTTCTTCTTACAATATACATATATATGTTTGTTGCATCGCATCCCTCGTTTATATAGATTTTTCAGGAAAATAACATAGAAAGAAATTTCTGATATTATAAGCAGATTATTTAATTTGCAATTATTAATAGCTTGAATTTTTCTATGTAATTAATGTATTTCATATTGTTTTCTTTGGTATTTTGTTATGTATGAGAGATCTTAGTCTAATGAGTAATAATTAACCATAAATTAAAAATCTAATGAGTTCGATTGCATATAAAGATTTTTTTTACTATCTATTATTTATAGGAAGGGCGAAAGGGTCTTTTGACCAAATTGTGTAGTTTTGACTCGACTATGAATTTTCATATGTTTATTATTGACCAAATTAAGCATGTTTAACAATCTAAATGTTATTATAATTATATATATATATATATATATATATTAATTGGATAAGTTTGATGTGAGGGCCAGATATGTATAAGCATGCAAATCAAGGTAACAGGAAACAAATCATGAATTACATGGATATATTTTTAATTTGGAAGTTGCAATTTGTATATGTTTTAAGAGATAATTACATTTTCCTCCTCTAAAATTTAGTGTAATTACACATAAATTTTTTATGATTTGATAAATTACATCTAGCATCTCTAAGGTTTGCTTACGTTTATCAAATAAGTCCTCCAATAATTCAAAATCAATCGAATTTATTGATATTAACAAAAAGAAGAAAATCCAGATAAAAATCTATATTTACTCTAGATTGACTTATTCCAATATATTGCAGGTCAAATAAATCTTTTTATAATCAAATTATCTCCGTAAGTATTGAGGTGTATTTTCACCGTTAAAATGATAGTTTAGTCGCAACAAATATTTGACTTGCAATAAGTCAGTAATAAGTCAATCGAGGGTAAATATTAATTTTCTTTCAGTTTTTTGTTAATATCAAATAATTCAGTGAATTTTAACTAATTGAGGGATTGATTTGTTAGACGAGATCAAACATAAGGCTTAATAGATATTATTTTTCAAATCACAGAAGGTTCTACGTATAATTACACCAAACTTTATAGGAGGAAAGTGTAATTTTTTCTTATATTTACCATGTTAATTTGTATATGGAAATATACAAATTTCAATTTCTTAGCTTGTTTGTATTTTTTTGTATTAATTTCTTAGCATGTTTGTTAATTTAATTTCTTAGCATGTTTGTTAGTTTAATTTCTTATGGTAAAACTTTAATACAATTTTTTTTATCTTATTATCTAAATAATTCATATCACAAAATAAACGAGATTTAAATATATATTCTCAAAAGTTATGTTTGAAAGATATGTGATAGGTATACATAAAAAAGCCTATAATACCCTTAATGAAGGGTATTTTAGTCTTTTCGCCCGGGATCCACGTATTTTCTATCGGTCGGGTCGGAGCTGACTCGATCCGGACCCATTTATCGACTTGAAGACCCAAGCAACGCCAGCCGTCCGATCGCAGACGTAAGCTAGCTTGGATAAGGCCATGTGGCCCATTCTACAGTACCCGACTAAGCCCTATAAATACCTCAAGACGCTATATTACGAGGTAATTAATGCTAATCTTTTTGATCTACGCCTTTAATCGCACACATTTAACTCAATCAATCTAACTTGAGCGTCAGAGAGTCGTTGCCGAGGACGTGCCCTACTTGCCAGGAACCCAACACTTGATCTTGGTAGGGTTAGTTAACTGTTGTGAGGTCGCTCATCCAGGTCGCTGATTTCGAGCAAGATCAATATGAAAATTTTGAAACAAACAATTATGTGTATACATATATATATATATATATTTACATATTTCATTGGTCTGAAAATTTCCTTTGAATAATATATAATTTATACTAGCATGTACCAATGTTGTGCACATGAACGGTTATAATTTGTCTTTATAAAAAAACTTATAGATAATAAAGTTAGAACTCTAACAACCAAAAAAGATTTTAAAAAAAAGAGAGTATACTTGAGGCCCGCCTCTAGACCCAATTAGGGCCACGAAACCTGGCCCTAACAGGGGAACTAAGGTTTAACCTGAACCTAGGTCTATTATTGGATAGGAAATTCCTTACTCAGGCTCAAATCCTAACAAAACCCAATTCATTAAGTTATGCTTGGGCCCAAACTGATCCGACCTGAGACCCAATGGGTCTCGAACCCAAATCCACTCTCTCAAACCCGTTTTTTTAAATTACTGTTGCTACAACTCTTGTGTATACTATTATACATACAAGTTTTTTCTTTTCTACACACATGCATCCATCCCACTTATTTACATACCAACACTTGAATCCAAGGCTTCAACCATGAGATCTTGATATCCCCTAGGCGTCAAAAAGTGAAGAATAATCCCTAAAGTTGATGGAGTGTGACACAACTGCTCTTTGTGATTATCTATTTATCAATGTGATTATCTATTTAGTATACAATTATGCTATCAAGTAATCTATTTCTGCACATACCCGACGTCAAACTATAAATATGAGATTGAAGGAAAAAACGATTTGAAGCCCAATTATTTGTGTGTTTTTATATATATATATATATATATATATATATATATTCGTTGTAGTTTTCTTAAGAAATATATAACAATTGCCATAAAAATACAAGAACGAAAACGATGTCCAATATATATATGATAAACTAATTGGAGATAAGGTATAAGTACTTGTATTAAAAATTAAGCTAAAGCTAAACTAATTTGTAAAAAGAAAGAAAAAAAAATGGTAGAAAAAGGAGTGGAAAAATAGGCATATCATATGCATATTTAATTATTGGTTGATAAAGTAAAAGTTAGTCAAATTAATTAAACATGTGATGAGAAACAGGTAGAATGATTGTGCTTATTTTTTTTTTTTTTTTTTTTTTTTCCTATGTGGTTAGCTTTAATATAAAGGTTGGATGAAAATGCATGGGAATATAAGGAATTATAAGCATGGATTTAAGTTAAGTTTTTAGGGGTATACGTTGATTCCCGGAAAATACGTTCAGTCTAAGAGAAAGTTCATTTTAGATAAGGCCCAATAATGTACTCAAGAACGTGAACAATCCAAGGAGGAATGACCCCCGACCGGAGACCTTGCCCGAGTCCCAAGTGGACTACAATCTGTCAATCGATAGGGATTTAGGCCATAAAAGTAAGTCTCTTTTCCCTGATAAGGGTACACATTTTTTGTCGCTATGTTATTAATCATTATTGATTTATTCTACGATATTTTTATTTTACATAACTGTTTGTTGACTTGAGCCTTAAAACAATGATATATTTTTTACAGGTCTTCTTGCAAGACTTATAGAAAATGAAGCCGAAAGGCATCAAGTTTAAACCCAAACCCAACGAACAACTATTTGTTCATATCATATGTGGTATATAGATATATATATACATGCATATATAATTAATTTATATATCTGTACTATTATAAAAGAAAATTTTTTATCGTACCAATTTTTTAATACTCAAATTCAACCTTCATTTTATTTCTTCTCTTTAGAAAAAAATTGATCGGATAAATAATTTCATAATTATATTTTTTTTTCTTCATTATCCACTACTTCATATTTCTCTCCCCCCTCACTTGTGTACATTTATTATAACTTTTCTTGATTCGATTGAATATTCCGTTACATCTGACCCAATCACAAGTTTACTTGTAATTAAGCCCACAAGAACCAAATCCGCCGCTGATTAGAAGTTCGATAATAATCCCACAGAGCTCAGTTGTGTGGGATTGTATAGAAATTTGTGAAAAAGTTGGTACAAAACACCCACATAGTCCAACTCGATAAGTACTCAATCGCTTAAGCTGTGTAGTCAAAAAGAAAAGCAACAGCAGTTCCCACTAGTTCGCCGCATCCGCCGACGCGACCCTGGCGTCACCATACCTTTTCCGCTAGACTCACGCAGAGACGCAACGCCCAGAAGCAGAGCCACCCTGTGTATGCGGGTTTCGGCAGTTGAACTGAATTGAAACACGGTAAGAAGAAATAAAATGGAGATGCGGGGTATCGATCCCCGTACCTCTCGCATGCTAAGCGAGCGCTCTACCATCTGAGCTACATCCCCGGATGTTAATGTTTTGGGTGATTCTTGGATATATGCTTCAAATTGGATGGGTCCACAATTTTGAATATTTTGAAGGGTAAATCCCAATCTACTCCCCAGAATTTGTCATATTATAAATATTTTTATTATTTAAAAAAGTATAAACATTTTTATAAAATTAATAGCTATGTAACATACCTCATTGTCCATCGTAAAAAACGTATTTGTTAGATGACCATTAATTTTAAGGGTGTTCACAATTCGCTTAAACCGATTTAACTGAAAATTGAACCAAAAAATTCAGTTCGGTTTTTCCTTCACCATTTGGTGGCCAAACAGAACCGAAAATCGATTTATATATATTATTTTATTAAATTAAAATATATTATTATATATTATATATTATATTATTCTATTATATATAATTTAAAATTTTGAATTGTATTCGTAAATATTCTTTTTATTATACAATTTATTTTTTAGATTTTGATATTTTTGTACATGTATTTCTGAAAAAATTAAAAAATTATATATATTTTAAAAAGAATCAATTCTTTTGATTAAAAAACAAAACAGAAACTGAACAGCATTCAGTTTAAATCGAATCAAATACTGTTCGGTTCGATTTTTGATTTTGAATCGAAACAGACCTCAAAGCATTTCTTCAGACAATCAGGATCGGGACCTCGTTGGAAGCATTTCGCAAGACATTCTTCGCATGTTTCTGCATATGCTGTAGATATAATCAGGAACACCATCACTATGATGACTGCAGGTCCGAACCACCCTTTGCCCTCCATTTTTTTCTGATTTAATTTTGTGTTGCACCTCTTGCTAATAATACTAATTGAGGTCCCCTATTTATAAGTGGGACAGAATTACAAGAATTTAACTTTTTGGACTTATGCACCGCATAGGGGAGATGTTATTTGTAATCTGTTTCGAGATTGCATGTATATGGTCTAAGTTGCCAATGTTTTGGAATCTTCTGATTTTGTGTCGCGTATTGTTATAGTTTGGGAAATTTTCTTACCTAAATCAAATTTGATTTGTCTGTCAATAGATAGGATAAAATTTTATATAGGTCCAGATCCAAACAAATTAATTTATATCTAGACCATTCCCAATCCATTAAGCCCGACTCAAGATCCATAGGTTTCTAAACTTGATCAAAATTCGATTTTTGGTAGGGTCAGACTCAAACCCTTTTTTTTTTTGTTTATTTTTTCTGCATATCATATTAATTAAATTAAATCTCTTTCTTTTTGTTTCTATCTTTACCCATAATTTATCAATAAATTTAGAATTATTGAGACCAATTCATACACAAATAACTGTTTTGCAATATAATTTTTTAAATATTATATCATTTATTATACCATTTAAAAAGTAATCTTATATGAAAATATTTCAATCTACATATTTAATAGTAATCATATTTAATATTATTGATGATGTACCCTAAAATTATTTGACCAAGCCAACAAATTAAGCATACTAGCCCAACCGGCTAAGAGCCCAACTAGTTAATCAATAGGACGGATAAAAACCTATCAACCGGGACCCAAGGTAGGTTGGTCTTCATTACTCTCGGGTTCTCTAAAGATCCCCAGGCATAATTTCATCTTATGGCTTGTGATTTTGGGGAAACTATCTACAGCTGATAAACCATGGCTATCATACCTAGGCACCTGTATATTATGTGATGAGGGCGCAATGGAGACACATACTCATCTATTCTTTCAATTCCGTTATGCCAGAAGCTGTCTGACAGCGATTCGACGGATTGTTCGGTTTGAATGGCCTAATAGAGAGTGGTCACGGGACGTCGAGTGGGCTGCAAGAAAATGGAGAGGAAAACATATGATTAACTTGGCTTATCGTGCACTCTTGGCTGCTTGCATTTACCACATTTGGAGCGAACGAAATTTGAGACGCTTTGAGCATACGGAGCGACCACCGAATATAATAGCCATCATTATTGTGGAAGATATTAGACAGAGGATTATCAATGTTAATTTATTTCGTTTTGTTAGTTCATGTGCGTTATATAGATTATGGCATATCCCTTGGCCTGTCGAGGGAGAAACCACCAGTTGAGCACTGTTGTACCGTACGATCTTGTTTTATTAATAAAACTTACATTTACCCCCCCCAAAAAAAAACCTATCAACACGGAAAAAAGACCCACATGTTTAACTCTTACTTTTATGAGATGGCAAGCCCAAACACGTCATCCTATAGTTGGGAGAACAGGTTATATGGCTTGCAAGCGACATTTGTATACATCATCCTAAAAAATCTCCAAGTTGCTCCAAGTAAATCGATATCAAATGAGTTGAGAAATACACCAGTAACAAACCCTAGATTTTTAGACAGACATGACAGGGTACAATCTAATTCATGTATTTCAGTCAAATCTAGTCCAAATATGAAACGATTTATTTTGGATGATAGCCAATTTGAAAGGCTTTTCAATGCCGCATGGCACTCTGCAACAACCCCGTATCTTGCTCTGTACATGCCTATAAATAGAAGTCTTGTGCAGTCATTTGGTAACATCAGTAAAGGAATCATTCACTTTCTAAAGAAGAGCCACAAGAATAGTTGTGCCATTTATCAAGACGAAAAAAAAACGCACAAAACAGGAAAATGGAAAAGTCAGAACAAGGAGGGGGAATCATTCAGCAAAACTTCTCAAGTTTGTGGTCGATAAAATTAATAAAAAAATGCAGTAGCTGATTAGAACATATAAAAATATATTCCTGGACATCATGATCTCAACAGAAACCTGCTACACCAGATCATGATTTTTAGAGAGGTTGATCCACAAATTGGATAATATTAATCACAAAATCATTGCCCTAATGCAATTACATAAATAAAACACACTAGGAAATGCTGAAACTTTCTTTGCTCCAATAATAGCACTGGGTTCAAAGGAACAGCAATAGTTAAGCTCTTTTTGATGCCCACAGACAGACTTCCCCCAAAGAATCGAATAGCAACTAACATGTAAAACAACTTTAAACTCAATAAAATTCCAAAGCATTACTGCAATATTTCAACTAACACGACCGATCACATGTCGGAATCACAAATAGCATACTCAATATATATTAGAATTCTTACAACCAGAAGAACACAACAATTAAAATGATACATTACATCAAACTAAAAAATAGCAAATGCACCAAACTAATGCATTGTCTACTAAGTTAAAGTGATTTTCATCAAGAAGTTGATCATCAACCACCAGATTAAAGATTGAATAGGGCACACTAAGCAGCAGTTTAGAGGAACCTTAAAAGCACAAGACATATCACCCACTATAGAAGCTAGTCCTCTTCATGGCGATGTTTCCTGCTCTTCTTATCAGACCGCTTCTTGCCCCTACTCACTCGCGAATCATCTGAAGCACTGACTTCGGAATCAGAGTCTGAATATGCCTTCCTGCTCCTCCTTTTATGCCGCAAATCAGCAGAATCATCGGAAGAATCATCATCTAAATGATGGTGACTCCTCCTCCTCTCTTCTCCTTCCTACTCTTCCTCGTTCTTCGCCTGCGCTTCAATTCCTGCAATTTATATTTTCAATTTACCTGATTCAGAAAAGTGCCTTCAATTTAAAAGAAAAACAAAAAAAAAAATAGAAAAGTACCTTCAAGGTAATCTAACTACCCATACTGCTCAAAACCAACATGAGATCATAAAGTAAACCAAAATCCAAAATGCTATGAATACATGGGATGGTTAATAGAAAACAATTAGCACTGGGTTAGCTTTGTACTTACTAAGGGATTTCAGCAAAAGCCTAAGCGACAAGAAACATAAATCACACAAGACGCCTCAACCTTTAACAAAATTAGTATAAAAATTTGTAATGGATTTTGACTACTTCATGAAACTTACCTCTCTTTCAAAAAGTTAAAGCTAGTGTCTCCTTCCAGTAAAGGAATCATTCACTTTCTAAAGAAGAGCCACAAGAACAGTTGTGCCATTTATCAAGCAACACCATACATTCAACAACTTATAGGCCTAATATCCTGGTTTTGCATTACCAAAACCACATTACTAGGAAACTGTTACCACTCAAATATGGATGAAACTACCCATAAGTACCTGAAGGCAAAAAAATAATAGAAACTTGGGCAGGTGAATGATTAGTTCTTTACCTAATAAACAATAAGCCACATATAAGCACAAACATGAGTCAAGCATCAACTACAACATATATAACTGATTAATTGTTCCTGAGCAAAAGGACCATTATCCCTCTTCCATGCGAGTACCCAAAAATCAAGGTGATGTTACAGAAACTGCCATGTAATTCAAGGGTGAAAATTATAGAGACCGCTATTAGCAGGAAGAAAATTAAAATGGCTAAATGCACCTAAGTCAGGGTTCAAAACTACAACATTTTGTAGTGGTCGCTGACAACGAATTCAGGAATTTGTTAGCAGATCATAACCACCCAAGGTATTTGTCAGATTTTATCAATCCTCCACTTATTTTCTCTCATTATATCCCCTCTAATAAAGTACATCAAATCCTAGACTACTCTTGCTAACAAGACATATTGAAAGTAGGGGTGTCCATTTCGGTTAGCCAAACCGAACCGAACCGAATTTTTGGTTAATCCAAAATTCGGTTCGGCATTTTGGAAAACCGAAAACCGAACCGAATGTCTTCGGTTCGGTTCGGTTTTTTCGGTTTTAAAACCGAAAAAAACCATTTTTTTTTTATAATATATTTTGATATTTGAAGCCGAAATTATGATAATGTTGCAATTTTATCCAAAAATACAAATACCAAAATACCAAAATTAAATTTTAATTTAATAGTACAAGTCACAAGTGTAGAACTTTAATATGTTAATATTCAATATCTAAAAATAGTACAAAGCGAGTTGCCGAATTGAATTAAAATTTCGCCATTGAGCATCAACAATTGACATCGAGTCATCAATCATCATCCATCTTCCATCAACTATTCACCTTGCACCTAAGATTTAAGAAACAAAAAAATATATAGATATAAAACAACAACAATAAAAGTAAAACTATAAAAGTTGCAACAAAAAAAGAACACAACTTATGACTTACATGAATCATGATACGCAACATGACAACATCATAACCCAATGATGGTTGACTCCGCCCAGTATTTGATCCAACATCTATAAGAATTATAAGATTAAACTAATATTTCAATAAACTAATATTTGCAAATTGCAATAAGTATTAAATTAAACTATACTTACCTTTTACAATTTTATCAATGGCGTCATAGTCTTTTTCAACTGGTTTGGATGGAGTATGACGTAGCCAATCTTGACAACAAATTAGAGCTTGTGCCATCTTTGGAGTCAATGAAGCTCTAAAATCATCAATTATGCGACCTCCAGTATTGAAAGCGGACTCTGATGCAACAGTAGATATAGACATAGCTAATACATCTCGTCCCAATCTTGCTAAGATAGGAAATCTTGGCGTATGCACTTTCCACCATTCAATGATGCTAAAGTTCGGAGAACCATCCGTCACAATTCCCTCCTTAAGATAGCTATCCAATTCTGACTTATGCTGACCTCCAATCTCAGACACCATTTGTTTCCATTTCTTTCTCTTGTCTCTACCCAACTTTCGTTGACTATCATCATCTTGATCCTGAGTCTGATCTAATTCATTTATTTTATTGGATGAAGTGATAGAAGAAGGCCGTGATGTTGTAGAAGAATACATTTTCTTGTATTCTTCAAATACATCGTATAGAGCAGATCTGGCCAAATTTCCCATTTTCTCTGCTAATTCTGATCCATACATATTCTTAAACACATATTGGAGATAGTTATACTTATGACGAGGATCAAACATAACAGCAACATATAACATCATGTTCATCTTTTCAGCATTCCCCCAATACTTATCAAATTTGTACTTCATTTGTCGTGACATGTCCACCAAATAACCATCCTTACTCATAAGCCAGTCATTCAACAGATCATCAACATCACTTATTTCATCCAAAAAAGTATTGCATGTCACGTACAGAGATCCAGACACTCGATTGGTTAGGTCATAAAAGTATTGCAACATATTGACAAATTTCGCAACCATATCCCAATATTTTTTCATAGGCAACCCAATCTTACCATAAGGCCCACCAGGCATGAAATCATTACGAAAATCAGCATCATATGTTTCATATCGATCAAACACATCTTTAAAAATTAAAGCAGTATCTAGCATCATATAAACTGAATTCCATCTTGTAGGTACATCTAAGCACAATATTTTTTTGCTTTGAATCTTCTCCGCAACAGCATAATCATTAAATTTTTTTGTCCTAGCTGGTGATTGACGAACATACCTAACAACTGTCCGTACACGCTCAATGGAGTCATTAAATTCTTTCGGACCATCCTTGACAATAAGATTAATAATATGAGCCACACATCTCATATGCAAATATTTTCCATCAAGTATAGCCGTCCCCCAATTAACAAACCTTCTTCTCAAATAACTAATAGTGGTATCGTTAGCTAAAGCATTGTCCACAGTTATAGCAAAAACTTTATCAATACCCCAATCCAACAGACATTTTTCAATCAACAAACCCACATTATCGCCTCTATGAGTTGGACATGGAATGAAATTAAGAATGACCTTATGCAATTTTCAATCAGAATCAATATAATGCGCAGTCAAACACATATAGGTCAGTCTCTGATTAGAAGTCCATGTGTCTGTTGTCAATGAAACTCTTTGTCCAGAAGACTTAAAATAATTCATCAACCTTCTTTTTTCCTCGAAGAATAACTTATAGCAGTCCCTGGTTACAATCGTTCTAGATGGGACAACAAACTGTGGAAGTGCAAGAGACATAAATTGCCTAAATCTTTCATTTTCCACAAACTTAAATGGCAATTCATCGATGATGACCATGCGAGCTAAGCCTTGCCTAACAGTTTCTTGATCAAATTTCGTATGTGAAGAACTAATATTAGCATCCCCAGTTACACTCTGACAGAAACTAGTTATTGTGTGATTTGATGCAACAACAGTGTTCAGTGGGTATTTTTTGCATGCTTTCAAATGATTATTCATTGTAGAAGTGCCATTCTTAGTGGGATCAGCAGCATAATTTCGGTCACAATACTTACATTTAGCTTTTTGCTTCCCCTCGCTATCAGTGAATGCAATGAAGTGGTCCCAAACTCTTGATCTTTTATACGTTTCTTTTCTCTTTGGCCTTTTTGATTGTGATTCATCAGCTGGAGTTGTGTTTGAAATCCGTTCATCTTCATCCTCCAATCTCATTTCATCGGCATCCTCCAATCTCATTTCGTTCTCCAATGTTGCTCTTTCCATTTTAAATTTGAATACACTACAAATAACAAATAAAAAGCAACAATGTTAATCAAACACATACTAATGCTAACCAAATATTAACACAATGCCAAAACAATGTGATTAACCAAATAATGTAAGCAACAATGTCATTAAAACAATGCCAAAACAATGTTAAAACAATGTTAACCAAACACATTAACCAATGCAATTAGAAGCACAACAAGCCACAAAATGCAAATTAACTAATTAGTAATGCAAATTAACCAATTCAATTAGAAGCACCAAATGCAAATTAACCAATGCAATTAAACACCAAATGCAAATTAACCAATTAGTAATGCAAATTAACCAATTACAAGCACCAATGCAATTAACCAATGCAATTTCTAAGCACAAGTTTACTTAGGCATTTCATCAAACACCTTCAAAGCAATATTGTAAGTTCATTTTTTTTCATTTTCTTGTAAGAGTCTAAGATACCAAATTAACCAAACCAGAAATCTTACCTGTCGTGACTCGTCGTGTGAGATTGGTTTTGCACTTTTTCTGACTCAATCCGTAGATGGTCGTCGCCGGAGCCCGTGCCAAGGTGAATTTCTGTTTCAGTTTTTCGTTCTCACTTCTCAGTGAGTCGCGAGTCGCGGCAGTCGCCGGTGCAATGCTCTGAGTTTTCCTGTCGTTGTCCTCTCTTTTCTTTCTTCCTCTTTTCTGTTGTTCTCTTCTCTGAGTTCTCTCTGTCTGTAAGAGTCGTGAGAGTTCAAGTACTGTATTCTACTCTTCAGTCTTCTCTTTTTTAGTTTTCTTTAGTCTTTAGTCTTTACTAAAGACTCTTTACTAAATACTAATATAAATTATATAATATAATAATATTAATATTATAATATATATATATAATTATATAATTTTTATATGTATAAAAAATATTTTTTTTTATTATTTACAGAATTTCGGTTTTCAGCTCGGTTCGGTCATCGAATTGGTGACCAAAAAATCGAACCGAAAATCTATTTTTTCAAAAAAAAAAAACCAAAAATCGGTTCGGCCGGTTTTCGATTTTTTTGCACACTCCTAATTGAAAGGAAAAAAGAAGAGGGACAATGCACTCTCTCCTGTCCTGTTATTGCTTTTCATTTTAATAAATACTCATTTATATCAGGTAAACAAGAATGAGAATACACATCTATGCAAGCACACAAAAATGTATAAAGGACATAAATAGACCACAAAAAACACACAATACCCGTAATGAGTATAAAATATTGCGAAACTATAGTGACATCCCGCACGAGAAAAAAGATTGTGTAGATAGAAATGAAGACTTAGAAATTGAAGGAGAATGACAGATGTAACAAGACGCAGATGGTATTCGTTGGCGCAGAAGATAAAAGCAACACCTCACTTCTTTTATTTTCAAAATGAAAGTAAAATATGTTTCACAATGACACACACACACACACACACACACACACACACACACACCGCACACGCACACATAGACACAGACACACTCACACACACATACTGCACACGCACACACCCCACACACACACACACACTCACACATACTCACACACCGCATATGCACACACACACACACACACCCCACACACACTCATAGACACACACACACACACAAAAAAGATGCACAAACAAGAAAATGAAAAAGCAGGAACAAGGAGGGAGCATCATTCAGCAAAACTTCTCAAGTTTGTGGTCGATAAAATTAATAAAAAAATGCAGTAGCTGATTAGAACATATAAAAATATATTCCTGGACATCATGATCTCAACAGAAACCTGCTACACCAGATCATGATTTTTATAGAGGTTGATCCACAAATTGGATAATATTAATCACAAAATCATTGCCCTAATGCAATTACATAAATAAAACACACTAGGAAATGCTGCAACTTTCTTTGCTCCAATAATAGCACTGGGTTCAAAGGAGCAGCAATAGTTAAGCTCTTTTTGATGCCCACAGACAGACTTCCCCCAAAGAATCGAATAGCAACTAACATGTAAAACAACTTTAAACTCAATAAAATTCCAAAGCATTACTGCAATATTTCAACTAACAGGACCGATCACATGTCGGAATCACAAATAGCATACTCAATATATATTAGAATTCTTACAACCAGAAGAACACAACAATTAAAATGATACATTTCAAACTAAAAAATAGCAAATGCACCAAACTAACACATTGTCCACTAAGATAAAGTGATTTTCATCAAGAAGCTGATCATCAACCACCAGATTAAAGATTGAATAGGGCACACTAAGCAGCAGTTTAGAGGAACCTTAAAAGCACAAGACATATCACCCACTATAGAAGCTAGTCCTCTTCATGGCGATGTTTCCTGCTCTTCTTCTCGGACCGTTTCTTGCCCCTACTCACTCGCGAATCATCTGAAGCACTAACGTTGGAATCAGAGTCTGAATATGCCTTCCTGCTCCTCCTTTTATGCCGCAGATCAACAGAATCATCAGAAGAATCATAATCTAAATGATGGTGACTCCTCCTCTTCCTCTTCTCCTTTCTACTCTTCATCTTTCTTCGCCTTTGCTTCAACTACTGCAATTTACCTGATTCAAAAAAGTGCCTTCAATTTACCTTCAAGGTAATCTAACTACCCATACTGCTCAAAAGCAACATGAGATTAAGTAAACTAAAATCCAAAATGCTATGAATACGTGGGATGGTTAATAGAAAGCAATTAGCACTTGGTTAGATTTGTATTTACTAAGGCATTTCAGCAAAAGCTCAAGCGACAAGAAACATAAATTACTCAAGACGCCTCAACCTTTAACAAAGTTAGCATAAAAACTTGTAATGGATTTTAATTACTTCATGAAACTTACATCTCTTCCAAAAAGTTAAAGCTAGTGTCTCCTCCAGTAAAGAAATCATTCACTTTCTAAAGAAGAGTCACAAGAACAGTAGTGCCATTTATCAAGCAACACCACAGATTCAACAACTTATAGGCCTAATATCCTGATTTCTGTAATACCAAAACCACATTACTAGGAAACTGTTACAACTTAAATATGTATGAAACTGCCCATATGTACCTGAAGGCAGAAAAATAACAAAAACTTGGGCAGGTGAATGATTAGTTTCTTACCTAATAAACAGTAAGCCACATGTTAGCACAAGCATGAGTCAAGCATCAGCTACAGTATATATAACTGATTAATTATTCCTGAGCAAAAGGACCATTATCCCTCTTCCATGCGAGTACCCAAAAATCAAGGTGATGTTACAGAAACTGCCATGTAATTCAAGGGTGAAAATTATAGAGACAGCTATTAGTAGGAAGAAAATCAAAATGGCTAAACGCACCAAAGTCAGGGTTCAAAACTACAATATTTTGTAGTGATCACTGGCAACCAATTCAAGAATTGGTTAGCAGATCATAACTACCCAAGGGATTTATTAGATTTTATCAATCCTCCACTCATTTTCTCTCACTATATCCCCTCAAGTAAAGTAAATCAATCCAAGACCACTCTTGCTAATGAGATATATTGAAAGGAAAAAAGAAGAGGGACAATGCACTCTCTCCTGTCCTGTTATTACTTTTCATTTCAATAAATACTCATTCATATCAGGTAAACAAAAATGAGAATACACATCTATGCAAGCATACAAAAATATTACAAAGGACATAAATAGACCACAAAGACACACAATACCCGTAATGAGCATAATATATTGCGAAACTATGGTGACATCTTGCACGAGAAAAAGGGTTGTGTAGATAGAAATGAAAACTTAGAAATTGAAGAAAATGACAAATGTAACAAGACGCAGATGACATTTGTTGGCGTAGAATTAAATTCGTGGCAAAATTGTATTATTTACTACTATTATATAAAATCATATTTTTAACTATATATATATAATCATATTTTTTATAATGATATTATAAAAAGCTTATGATGGTTGTGTTTGCTTAGTGTTTTGCTTCTTTTTCCACGTCAGTGTGTGACGTGGAAAAGAAGCTATGTAATTTTTTTTTAATTCGAAAATTTACCATGTCATTTAAATGTCAACCAATGAGGTCCAGTACTAATTTAAATGTCCACGTAGGCTCCACGTGGAAATTTTCGACGGGCTTGGTATTTTTTCAACGAAAATAGTCCTAAAATTGAGCAATTCAATTACATAGAGCACCAAATCCAAACCCTAACAAATTAAATGACTAAAACGGAATTTAGCTATAATTAAAGGACGAAAATTGCATTTAATCCTATATATATTTACTTATTCACTTGTCCAACCAAGTAAACTATTGCTTCTCAAATTCAACCAAATAAAAATTTCAGAACATATTTAACTTCTCTCAAGACATTTATTCAAAACTATCTCATTACAAACTCTAGTAAATATTTTCTCCGACACAAATTTATTAATCGGAAATACGCTAATAATAATAGTTATGTGGGTGAGGAGGGAAGGTGTGCGGCGGGTGAGGAGGGAGGGTGTGTGGCGGGTGAGGAGGGAGGGTGTCTGGGTGCGAGCTGGACGGAGGCCCCTGACAGACCGGCAAGCATTTGGTCATACAATCAAGATGGAAACCTCCATGGAAGCATTTCTCGAGACATTCGTCGCATGTTTCTGCATTTGCTGTAGATATAATTAGGAACACCATCAGCATCACAGTAACCACTGCAGGTCCCGACCACCCTTTGCCCTTCATCTTTTTGTGATTTAATTTTGTGTTGCACCTCTTGCTAATAACACTAATTGACGTCCCCTATTTATAAGTGCTCCAGAATTACAAGAATTCAACTTTTTGACTTATGCAGGGCTTAGGGGGGATGCTATTTGTAATCTGTTTCCAGATTACATGAATATGGTCTAGAATTTGCGTAACCTGAGTGGCCATATTTTCGAAATCTTCGATTCCAGCAAATATCACGGGACCCTCAAAGTCTAGCGAAGCTTGTACATCTTGATCCTTCTTCTGTTGCGATAATATTTCTGTCTTTAGAATATGGAAAATAGCTCGACAGTACATTATGCATTTTGTTGTCCAATAATTTCTTCTATCTCAAATGTATGCACCATCATCACTATTATTATTATTATTGGGATTAATGTTGTTATTAAGAGTGGTAATTTAAAGGGTTCGTGGATTGTGGTGAGGTAGAATGAAATTGCCTCACAAACACCAGAATGTATCAAGAGAGAAGCTTTATTATTAATTAATAAATAGAATTTAATAAAATTATAACTATTTTAAAATATATGTATTTTAATTGAATAAACGAATATTTAATGAAATTGAGTAAGATTGGTCTTGTTGGAATCGTCTGGACGACATGATTCGAACGGCTATGGTCTTAATCTGTGATTCGTCTTTACGGTGGAGAAATGGCAGCAAACAGTTTCAGCGCGAATTTTCGGCGGAAAAATCTTCAAATTTTCATATCTTAACAAATATTTAATAAAATTGAACTAGGTTGGTCTCGTTAGAACCGTTAGATCGAGGCGAGTCCAGTGGTGGTGGTTCGTGATCATGGGTCGCTCCGGTGGCGGCGAATCGACGGCCGAGAGTGCGGTGTTCGTGCTAAAAATTCATTATTTACGATTGATAAAACTTAAAATTATTTGTGTGGAAATATTCGTCTCATCAAGGGGAGTCAAACGGTATATTTGATGGTTGACAACTCACCATAATAGTATCGAAATTTTAACAAGAAATTGGCAGCAATTCGTCGTCAAATAAAATAATTTTTTTTTAAAAAAAAAAAATTGTCACCGCGGTTTTGAACCGCGGTGACACATTAAAAAAAAAAAATTTAAAATAACGTCACCGTGGTTGACCACCGCGGTGACATAGAGAATTATTTTTTTTAAATAAAAAATTATGGCACTGCGGTGAATAACCGTGGTGTCATTTACTTTTCTAAATTTTTTCAAAACACATTACTTTTTTAATTTTTTTTTCTTGCATTTTTTAAATAAATTCCCTGAGTCAACAGCTCAATCAATTAATAGAATGAAATTACTCTAATCTTTATCAATTGTTTGACTCTTTCCAGATTTTTCCAGAACACAATAAAATTATGTTTATTAAATTCACATATATATATATATATATATATAACAGCACCACATGCAAACATGAAATAATTACAGCTAGCAGAGAAATAATAGCCCAAATATGGAGCAGAAATTTGTGCAGTTTTTCATAGTAATGACAATTATTACATTGATTTGGTGTGTGCCCAAAGGTGAAGCCAATTGTATTACTGAGTGTGTGAAGTTCTGTAAGAACAAACCTAATGGAAGCCAGTGTGTGCAGTCATGTGTCATGACTTTCTGCAGGCCGCCTCCTAAGATTAGGGTTGCTTCAACACTGTCCTATTATTATTGCAACCTCGGCTGCACTCCTCACAACTGCCCCAAGACTGCCCAAAGTTAGTTCTTTTTTTTTTTCTTCACTTGTTTTTGTCTACAATTTCTTGACAAATTGTAACTGAGATTGAATTTGATCAGATTTAAACTAATTATATAATAAGTATAATACATTGTTCAGAAAAAGTGATAATCATATGTTAAGTCACACTTGCTCTGTTGGTTTGGTAAAATTGTTGATGTATTTTATTGGGTTTAATTTAAGTATTATCAGATGTAATTAATTAATAGCTTTTATAAAAAAGAAAAAATAACAATTTCATTTGGTCATTTTCTTGTTTTTAAATTGTTATGAAAAATAAGCAAAAATTGCATTTTTGATCCTATATGTTAGTGTCTTTTTCAATAGAATCTTATTTATTACAATTTTCTCACATGGCATCCCATATGTTAAAAGTTTTCTCAATGTTAGTCCTCATGTGGATTTTCTATACAATAACTATAAAAAAATGTACGTCAAATCACATGTATGAGAAAAAATTTGAACTTATGGAATACAATCGTAACAAATAGGATTAAATTAAAAAAGTCCAACATATGAAACCAAAAATAAAATTTTTCCTTACAACAATTGTAGTTCTTAACATTCATTTGAATATTATTTTATAGTTTTTTGTATTGTTTTGGACGGTGCAGATCAAAAGCTAAGCTGCGTAAATGAGTGCTCCAACGTCCATTGCAAAGTATGAATAAGCTCAACAGTCTTGTCTTGAGGTTAATTATGGCAGAGAGATATAAATGTATATGTATATTTTTTTAACATTGGATGAATAAAAAGACGGGTGTTATTTCTCATCTACTATATTAGTTTCTGGAAATAATAAATATATTGTAGTTTTATATAAATTTTATACGTAGAGAATCTATTTTTCTTTTGTTTTCAGTTCTGAAAATAATTTAATCTTGTTTGAGAAACGGAAACGAAAGAATTAATTAACCCTCCACGTGAATAAATTCGAGGTCATGAGTTCGAATTTCACTCGAAGTGTGGGTGTCTATCTCACTCTCTGTGAATTTTATCGTAATTTATTTTATAATTTTTAATTATATTAATTTATTGATAAAAAAAATAAGCGTGTACATAGAGAATCTAATTATTTTGATAAGACGTATGTACATTCACTGTAATTACTAACAAAGAATTTGATGAATGGAAAATTAACATTTATTAAATTTAAAAATAACAACAGACGAACTACAAAAAATACGTAAAAATCCAAATTGAAAAGACCATGCACCTATATCTAAAGGGGAATAGAAAAAAATAAAGTAATTAAGTTAAATGCTGGATCTGTTTTTTTGTTATCTCCAATCTTATTAAATCAGCATGTATGCAGAAATATTGCAAATACTTAAAAAATAATAATGTAACTTGTAGATCATTGCAAATCATCAAAGCATTCGGCGGCAAAATTTTATGTCAACTTTTACTACAACTTGTGAAGAAAGTTGTTTACCTTAAAATTGACCAAATTTTGAAACAACCCGTTGCAAAATATTGTCGTTGTTTTGCCACGGAACTTATGATAGAAAATTCCATCATAAATTCGTTGCTATAAGTCTTTTTTTTTTTTCTTTTTTTTGTAGTGATGTATTATTTTTTTCTCCTTTGTAATTCATATATGTTCATGTTACTAAATATTTCGGCAAAAAATAGATGGCTTTTTGGGTATTTGGGAATTTAATTTAAAGTTATAAGGTTATTATGAAAAATTCATTTTTAAATTAATGCTGTCAATTAATAATTTATTGACGGCAGATGAATTAGAGAGGGGCGTCATTCCATGATTTATATTGATGTACAGGAGGGTATTTAATACCACCCTAATGGTAGAGCTGGGCAAATTGAATTTAATCCTATGGATAATTAATCATAGAATATTCAAAATTATATTTTTGGTTCTAAACTTTACTCCATTTATATATTTAGTTTTTTCTTTCGAGAATTTAATCCTAAACATCTTATATTTAATTATTTTTTTGGTAAATTTAGTCCGACACTAACTATAGATCGTTAGCATAAAAATTATCAATATATGATTAAATTTATTAAAAAACGATCAAATAAATTTGAATGTTTGTAAATTTGCCCTAGTTTTCATTGAGGAAAATTGCATTAATCAGAATGTTTATAAATTGTTCTAGTAATAATATCGATTATGATCCTAATCATGAAAACAAATCTACTGCTTAATCAGTAGGAAAGAAAACTGAAATATTCATTAATACTCATTTTCTGTTCCAAGATTTTAGAAAATGTAATGATGTTAGTTCTTCTATATATATGTATGAGAATATACTCTTATTACAACATAAGTCAAATTTATACCAAAACCCCAAAAAAAACAGAAAAGAAGGGAAACAATGGAGCAAAAATCTGCACAATTGTTCATCGTTCTTACAATTATGTTGATGACAATGTCGACAGATGCAGGTGATCAATTGAGTTGTCTTGTCTATTGCACGGACTTCTGCAAGACAAAGCCTGATGTTCCGGAATGTGTGAAGCATTGCCTGACTATTTGCAAGCCTCCTCCTATGCCGGTTTCAACCTCGGATGAACTCCGGGCGCATGCTGCAAAACTATCCGAGGTAAGTTTTTGCTGGAAATTCTAGCAAAATTGGTCTTAAAATGTGGCGTGGGGTTGTTTGCGTATTTGGTATGCATGCATATATATCACGCTCGCAAAACGTAGTAGGCAAGCGTAGGACATGGGTCATTATGTATGAATCTTTTGATGTTTGGACATATAACACGACGAGTAAAATCTTCAATTTTGAAATTATACAAAGGAAAAATTACAATTGTTTGCCTTGTAAGTTTAAGGAGTGAAACGTTTGATCCATTTGGAATTCAATTTGACGATGAAGGCATGGTGAGAATTACAAATTTATCTGAAAAATGTCACATGCGTGTCACGTTATAGCTGTAAATTTGTGACATTTTCCGGTCAAATTAGCGATTTTCAGCAACAAATGTTCTTAACATACTATTTATAAAAAAATATTATCCTTTATTGCCAAAAAATTCCAAGTGCACCAAAAATACCATCTACCATCTATACTTTCAAGACAAAAATATAAAAATTTTCCCTTACACAAACTATCATTGTCCACATATTTTGTCGTAAAACCCGTCCACTATCCACAAAATTTGCAACGTGGAAGATTGGTGCAAGGGTTTCAGTGTAATTTTTCAAATCGAGAAGGTTTTTATGAAATACTTAAGTTTTAGAGGATGTTAATTTGACTATTCATAAAAGAATGAATTTGTTCACTTACGATGCTCTTTTTTGGTGTTTATTTTTTAATGTGTTTCGTGCATGTTTCTTTATTTACTTTTTTCTTTTTTGGGGGTGGCAGATGCAAATCAAAGGTGAAACTGCAAAGACAGGTGCTCCCAGGTCCATTTCAAAGTATGAAACTCAATAGCCCCTGATGCTATACATGTCCGATGGCAAACGATACAAAATAATTTATCTCGAAATTATGCAAGAGCAAAAGATGTTTATGTAATTACTTCTACATTTTATTTGATTAATACTAAAAGTAGTCAAATTCATTCATGCACCAATTTAATATTGTAATGGAGATTATTAATTTGCATCGGGCGAACGGACTAGCGAAAGCAATTTATTAAAACTCTCCAAAAAATAATACTCATAATAGAAGATCAACTACTGCAAGAGTACGCAATAATACTGTTTAATCTAACATCATAACATCTCATGATCGAAGTCGTTTGTTAATTCATCCTTCTGCATCGATCATGCTCTGCACTCCGTTATGGAGCATTTGTCCAAGCATCTCGCGCGTTGATTTCCATCTGTCAGTGATGTGAACTCAATCAAATGTATGATTTAAGACAGCAAATTGTCAAAGAACCTGAGCAAATAAGTAGGGAGAAACGAACCGTTGGCAATGGTGCTACATTTGTCGATTGAGCAAATGTGTATGACAAACTTGAAATTCCAGTTTGAGGTAAGCATTCTTTCATACAACGCATGACGCATGCATTGTATTTTGGCTTATTTTTGCAGGCGGACTTGCATCCATCCATGCAAGCCCCTACATCTCCAGCCGTCGGCACTGTTTGTGTTGCAGAACTCAGAGAGATCGTCGTGAGAATTATCATTGCAGTGAAAACTTCCACATATTTTCTACACATTTTGTACAAAATTTGTTACTTTATTAGTGCAATAGTATCAACACTTATATATAATAATGAGCAAAGTCAGTCAACAATCTTTTGTACATAATATGTAATGAGATTAATGTGACTTATTCTCTCAACAGTCAACACTCATGGTTGGATTTTTTAAATGCTTATGGATTCTAATTTGGGATGATTACGTTTACACCCTTCACCTGTTGTTCTTTTATACAAATCACTCTTATTTTTTAAAAATTACAGAAATTATTCTTGGTAGTTTTTAAAATCCAAAAATACCCTGCTGATCATTAAATTTTTGTTTAATTTTTCAATAACAAAAATGCCCTTATGGGTATTTTGTAATTACCAAAAGGTAAAGGGGGTGTTAAAGTAATGTTTATGGGGATGAATAATATGACCTTGTATTTTTTTTTATTATTTAACTAATTTTTAATTTTAATTTAAATTGTTTTATTAATTTTTTTATTGAATCTGTATATAAAATTACACCTCTTAATAATTGAAATATTAAATTATTTTAACTAATATATTAATAAAAATTAGTTACTAGTTTATAAATTTAAATTAAAAATTATCACACTTATATAAATTATTTTAAATTCTTAAAATGAAAAGATTTATTTTTTATTTTTATTTATAACTAAATTTATTAAAATAAATAAATTATACATATATGTACATATGTTTATACTATATAAATATGTATATAATTGGACATATATATATATATATACTTATACATATATTTTGTTGGCAGAAGAGGGTGATGGGCGCAAGTGTGGCAATGTCGTAGGCCGCAATTGGGTGGTGGGAGTTAGGGCACATGCAGGAATTGAAGGTGGGCGTGGTAGGGTAGGGTTGGAGAAATAACTTTAAAAAAAGTTAATTTAATAATTTAAAGGAAGAAGAAAAAACTTTAAAAAAAGTTAATTTAATAATTTAAAATAGTTTTTTAATAAATATAGGGCAAACTACACTTTGCCCTCTTGAATTATCCTTGATGTAACATTTATCTTCCTTAATTAACAAATGTAACACTCACTCCTTAAAATTAAATTTATGGACAAAATTGCCCTTATAATATATATATGTATATTTAGTTCAAAGAATTTATTTTTTTAATAATTTCATATTTTAAGTTTAATTAAAATTTTCTTAATTAGAAAAAATATCTTTTAATTATAATAAAGTAAAATATAATCACCGAATTAAATAGTCAAATTGTATTATATTTTATAGGTTCAAAGTTAAGTAACAAATGAGTACAATAATTACACAAAAATATGTTCATAAAAAGTTTTTATTAATTTTGTTATAAAATTAAGTTATTAACTATTTATTTTTTTAGATAAAAATAAGTAATTACATATCAATTTTTTGAATATATATTTTTTAAAATATAATACAATATATTTATTCTTTTTAAAAAAAATATATTTAACTTTTGTTTAAGCATATATATTTCTTTTAAAAGCATATCTGAGTTGTTGGTAATATTATATTTCTTGTGTATCTATTATATATTTTAATTTATACTCCATCTTTAATTTAAATTATTCACATATTAATAAATTATTTTAATAAAAAAATAATTTGATGATGTTTTAATGTGCAAAATACTAAAATAGATTGAGTATAATATAATTATTTCAGGTATGAAGGGGCATTTTTGTCCAACTAAGAGGATAAGTGTTACATTTGTTAATGAGATAATTTCACTTTTCGTACTCAAAGTATACCCATTTTTCAGTTTTAGTTCCCAAGATTTTAAAGTCATCAGACTTGATATCCAAAGTTTTTAATTTTCATCCGTCTGAGTGCCCCCGTTAGGTTTATAGTTAAAACAACTTTAAGTTCAAGTTTCTGTAATTTTATAATTAGGGAAAATAGTATTTTCCGTCTCATAATTTAGGGACTTTTTACTTTTGGTCATATTAGTTACGGAATTATCAATTTTGGTCTCATAACATTAAAAAAATAGCACTTTTGTTCTAATGACGCATTTCTGTTCGATAGTTAATAGAAAGGCCATGTGGATGTTAAGTGCATTAGATCAGAAGTGCTATTTTTTAAAACTTATGGGACCACAAGTGAGAATTCAGAAACTAATAAGATCAAAAGTGTAGAGGATAAGAAATTACATTTAAAAGATATGATAAAATATGTATATATTTTTTAATTTCTTTTAATAAGCAAATATGAGTTGTTGGTTATATTATATTTTTTGTGTATCTACTATATATATATATTAATTTATACTCTACTTTTAATTTAAATTCTTTATTTATTAAAAAATTTAACTAGAAAATAATTTTATAATAATTTTATGTATAAAATACTAAAATATATTAAAAATAATATAATTATCAAGGCATGAGAGTTATTTTTGTCCAACTAAGGGGTAAGTGTTACATTTGTTAATTCAGGAGGATATATGTTACATCAAAAATAGTTACGGAGGCAAAATATATTTATCCATAAATATATTACTTATTATACTCTTTCTAATATGATTTATATAAACTGTATAAATTATTTTGAATTATTATTTATTAATTTTGATAAAATTTAATTATGAATAAAAATAGAGGATGAATAATCCTTTGATTTTAATAATTTTATAATTTTTAAAAGTGTGACAAATTTTTAATTTAAACTTATAATCTAGTAATTAATCTTATTAATATATTAATTGAATAGTTGAATATTTTAATTATTTAAAAGTGGTAATTTTATATAGAGGTTTAATAAAAAAAGGTTCACAAAATAATTTTAAAATTAGTATAAATAATAATAAAATCATACATGATTATTATTTATCCCCATAAACATTACTTTGACACCCTTTCTACCTTTTAAGAATTACAAAACACTATTGAAAAATTAAAGTAAACTTCGATAGAGTCAACAGGGGTACTTTTGAATTTTAAAGGCTGTCAAGGTGTTTTCTATAATTTTTGAAAATACAGGGATGATTTGTGTAAAAAGAAAATAGTTGAGGAGGTGTAAATATAATTTTTCTTTTTAATTTGTATGAATTACTCTAATATTCTTTTCACATTTTCCTGTCATTTTGGCAATCTGGTTCTCTTTAGATACAAATAATACTCGTTACGGATGGGAGAATACGAATAAGGCTTAATTACACTTAAACCTCTTTGAAATACGAAATGATAAGTTTCTCTTTAAAAAAAATTTGAAGTTACACTTGCACCGCTTAGGAGAAATCACCATTTACAACTGTACAATTTGAACAAAAACTATCGATATCAACCATTATATTTTATCCAATGACAATAATTTAATAACAATATTTTATTATAATTACAAAAATTTTCAACTTTAAATATATTATATTTATCCTTTGCAAGTATAAAAATAATACCAGTTAGATTATTTTTATTAATAAATTATAAAGAAATAAGGGAACTTTATACTCGAGTTGATGACTTTTTCTTTCTTAATTATCCCAAATTATTTAAGTTAATGGAATTTATCGTGTTATTATGTCAATTACTTAATATTGTAATAAGGATTTTAATCAGTTTGCACCGGGCCGAGGGACTATGACGAAAATAAAATTAAATATTTTCCGATAATATTCATAATAATTAAATTAAGCTCAAATATTGTGAGAGTGTACACAATAAGACTGATTTATTGAAACAGGCTACATCTCATCGTAGTTTGCAATCAACGGTGGAGCACTCATCCAGACATCTCCCCACTTGATTTTCATCTGCCCCTCATATCAAACAAATCAGTAAATAAACTCATCTCAATCAAATAGCCTTAGAATCAAACACTTTATGTAAATTACAACCAGCTTTTTTATGATTTGGTGTAGTTACGAATATTATTTAGGTGTTTGAAAATTTACAAATATTCTCTCGTATTTGATAAAATATATAATCCTTAAATAAAAATTTGTGATTGTGAAGTTTGTCCTTATTGTATTTAAAAAAAAATAAATAAATGAGGTGGGTGGAAAATTTCAAAAAATTATAAAAAAAACATTCACTTAGTCTATAACAAAATTAATAAAATTTTAAAAAATAAATAAATCATAATTCTTAATCCACAAGAGCATTTTCATCAATTCACCCCATAAAATAGACAAAAAGCTAACAAAAACTAACGTACTGGGCTTATTGTCATACGACAGTTAAAATCTGTAGGTATTGATAATTTTTCAAGCAATAAGGAGTATTTATAATTGTGTCAGAATTTCAAGAGAACTCGTTATAATTTACTCTTTTATTGTTAAAATATAAAAGATAAAATAAAATCATTTGATACTAGACTCAGAATCAGTATGCATCATTAAAAGCTCGAGCTTTTCATTCGATTCTTTAAAATATATATATATATATATATATATATATCGTTTAATAAGTAGCAATCTTTCATGTTTGACTTAATTTCGATTCAAATAATGAAAAATTGTTTAAAACATGCTTGAGAGATAAGAATATTCGAATTTGACTAATGTTTGATCCAATTTCTAAACATTTGAGGGAAAGAAGACATAATCAAATAGAAAAAGGAGAAACAAATTACCATGGGCATCAATGGTGGCGCATTTGTGAAGTGAGCAACCAAGATTACAAAAGTAAGATGGATCCGACACAGAGGTACGACGTCCGCATGCCCACGCACAACCCTCAACGCATTGGTTGAAATTCGGGTCACCCTTGCACTGGAGACGACATGCTTTGATGCAAGTTGCTATGTTTCCGGCCACCGAACTGACAGAGACTGCCAACAGGATTGTCAGTACGACCAACTGTACTTGGACATGTTTCTCCCCCATTTTTGTTGCTATTGATAAATCCTATGAATTCTAGATTGCAGTATGTTCTCACTATTAGGTAGATATTATGGATATTTTTCTTAATTACTGTCATTTAATTCGTAATATATAATTGATTTTTTGCCATTCGATTCTCTTTCTCAAATTAGTAATTGGTATTTTTTGTAATTACTGTCATATGTCATAATTGGCATGCATTTTTGCCATTATTGCAATTTGATTCACTTTCCCAAATTAATATTCCAGCTGGCAAAAGCATATTATATGTATCTATTATCTTTTGAGGAAAATCTATTATCTATTATCTTTTGGTCCAAATTCTTCAATTTCGATTCAAAAATGAATTCTTAGCATATTATGTGTATCTATTATCTTTTGGTCAAAATTCTTCAATTTCGGTTCAATGATGAATTCTTAGCATATTATGTGTATCTATTATTTTTTGGTCCAAAATTTTCAATTTCGATCAATGATGATCCTTAGAATTTATTTATTTTTTTTAATTGTAAAAATGTGTTTATCATTGACTTTAATTGTTGACAACATATTTTTATGAAGTGAAAGACGGGGATTTAGGAGGAATAGTGTTATCAGGATTTGTTAGGATTTTATTATTAGTGTGTAAGTAGTTAACTTAGACTTCAGTTTAATTCTATTCTTTAATTTATTAAATTATGAATCTTGTTGTAAGCTTAATTATAAATATATGTGTCATATGATCTTAAATACAAAGCCCAAAGTTAGGACTACTTTTCAGCCCAACAACAAACCAAGTCAAGAAAAAAAGACGGAAGGAGCCTCATAGCCCTCTTCCTAACCAAAGCCCAAGAGAATGATTTGATCACTAGAGACCTGGAGAGCTTAATTTCACCTTGACAACCATCTAGGAACATAGTCCAAGTGTCAAAATATGATTAAGAAAAGAAGCTGATGAGAAGGTCCAAAAAGATAGTCCCCTAACAGAGAAGGACTCTAATCTTGTTGGACTCTCCAAATCAGGATAGACCCCTTCAGATCCCTCCAAGTAACTAGACCCCCTCACAATTGGGTGATCTTGACTATAAAAATAAAGTTTAGCCCCCTCAAGCAAGGGACGATTTTTCAAGTATTCACAAGCAATTTTTCCCGCACATTTTTTATTCTCATTCACAATCCTTTATCATACTTAATTATAATTCACACATATTTTCTTATTTTAGTATTATTATTATTTTAATAATGGATATTGATTTGAGCATCAAAATACCAATATTATTTTTGCAGATTCGCATCTTCGAGTTAGTAGGAAACTTTAGCCCACTAAGGATCTCAAGTTTATCGAAGAATCGACCATTGTGATTTTTGCACACATCAAATGACGCCGTATATAGGGACGCAAAACTAAGATGTGAGGATTAATGAAAGTTTGAAGCAACAATCTCAGCAAACGAAAAGTTGTGGGGGCTATAGGGAACACTCAAACTCTCGAGGTTGTGGTGGGCGCCTCCTTAGCTCCTATTGGAGGCCTAGAACCCTCCTAACACTCTAATCCGTCAATGTATCCCCCGTGAAATATCATTTTGTTAGATACCTCTTCGAGGAGGCTTTCTCCTGAATTGATGGGAGTAATAGAATAGATGGTTGCATCAATAGGTTGGGAGGAGTTGGCAGCGGTAACTAGTATACTTGCAGCAGCCTCTATGGAGACTAAGGCGATAGTTGAGGAAGAAGTCCCCCAAGCTTGGAGACTGACAATTCATTAGGGGGAGCGAGCTCAACTCCCACATCTCCCTGAAAGGATTCCACCTCAATGGATAGCCCGTCTGGAGTGCCTTCAAAAATGGCTCCAGAATATCCAACATCAATTTACAATAGTGCCTCAGAAGGAGCAACGTGGTGTCCCTTTGACTGAACATATGACAGATGAACTGTGTGAATTGCAAGACTTCTGCTATTGCGAAGTACAATGGCACTACTGACCTCAAGAACACCTGTTTCTCTTTGATGATGCGGCTCTCTTACATCGATAGACTGACGAGATTAAGAGTCACATCTTCGTCACTACTTTTGCTAGAGCTACTCGGCAACGGTTTTACCAACTATCGAAAGGTGTAATCGAGAGCTTTCAAGATTTTCTATCATTGAAAAATTAAAGTAAACTTTGACGGAGTTAATAGGGGTACTTTTGATTTTAAAGGCTGTCAAGGGTGATTTCTATAATTTTTGAAAATGCGGGAGTGATTTGTGTAAAGAGAAAATAGTTGAGGGGGTGTAAATATAATTATCCTTTTTAATTTGTATGTATTACTATAATATTCTTTTCATACTTCTTCTGACATTCTGGCGATCTGATTCTCTTTTGATACTAATTAATACTCGTCACTGATTGGAGAATACGAATAAGGTTTAATTACACTTAAACCTCTTTGAAATACAAAATCATAAGTTTCTCTTAAAATTTTTTTAAAATTACACTTGCACCGTTTATGAGAAATCTCCATTTAAAACTGTACAATTTGAACAAAAAATACTGATATCAACCAAAAATTACATAAACTTTTAATTTTATATATTCTTCAGCATTTCGTATAAATTATTGGCATATGTTAATTCATTTATCAACCATTATATTTTATCCGATGACAATAATTTAATAATAGTATCTTATTATAATTACACAATTTTTAACTTTAAATATATTATATTTGTCCTTTACAAGTATAAAAATAATATTAGTTAGAATATTTTTAGTAATAAATTATAAAGAAAGAAGGGAACTTTATACCCGAGTTGATGACTTTTTCTTTCTTAATTATACCCAAATTATTTAAGTTAATGGAATTTATCATGTTATTATGTAAATTACTTAATATTGTAATAAAGATTTTAATCAATTTGCACCGGGCTAAGGGACTACAACGAAAATAAAATTAAATATTTTCCGATAATATTCATAAATAATTAAATTAAGCTCAAATATTGTGTACACAACAAGACTGATTTATTGAGACAGGCCACATCTCATCATGCTTTGCAATCAACGCATCTGATCATGCTTTGCAATAAACGGTGGAGCATTCATCCAGACATCTCCCCACTTGATTTTCATCTGCCACTCATATCAAATAAATCACTAAATAAGCTCATCTCAATATCAAACGCTTTATGTAAATTACAACTACTTTTCTTGAAAATTGGTGTAATTATGAATATTTTTTTATTATTTGAAAATTTATAAATACTTTCTCATCTTTCATAAAATATATAATCCTTAAATGGAGATTTGAAATTATGACATTTTTTTTGTTGTATTTTTTTTTAAAAAAAAAATAAACGAGGTGGGTGGAAAATTTTGAAAAATTATAAAAAAATTCTTCACTTGGTTTATAACAAAATTAATAAAATTTTAAAAAATAAATAAATTATAATTTTTAATCCACAAGATCATTTCCATCAATTCACTACATAAAATAGACAAAAAACTAACAAAACCTAACGTAATGGGCTTATTGTTAATTATACGACCGTTAAAATCAAAGGTATTGATAACGTTAAAATAAGAGGTATTGATAATTTTTTACATAACGAGTAGTATTTATAATTATGTCAAACCTCAACAGAACTCGTTATAATTTACTCTTTTATTGTTAAAATATAAAAAATAAAACAAAATTATTGATACTAGATTCAAGATCTGTATGCATCATTAAAAGCCCGAGCTTTTCGTTCGATTCACTAAAATATATATATATATATATATATATATATTGTTTAGCAAGTAGCAATGTTTCATGTTTGACTTAAGTTGGATTCAAATATTGAAAAATTGATTAAAACATGCTTGAGATATCAGAATATTCGAAATTGACTTCCAATTTCTAAACAGTTGAGGTAAAGCAGACATAATCAAGTAGAAAAAGGAGAAACAAATTACCGTGGGCATCAATGGTGGCGCATTTGTGAAGTGAGCAGCCAAGATTACAAAAGTAAGATGGATCCGACAGAGTGGTACGACGTCCGCATGCCCTCTCACAACCCTCGACGCATTGGTTGAAATTCGGGTCACCCTTGCACCGGATATGACATAGTGTGATGCAATATACTATGTTTCCGGCCGCCGAACAGACAGAGACTGCCAACAGGATTGTCAGCACGACCAACTGTATTTGAGCATGTTTCTCCCCCATTTTTGTTGCTATTGATTATTCCTATGAATTCTCACTATTAGGTAGATATTATAAATACTTATAATGGATATTTTTCTTATTTACTATCATTTAATTCGTAATATTTAATTGATTTTTTGCCATGCGATTCTCTTTCTCAAATTAGTACTTGGGATTTTTTGTAATTACTGTCATATGTCATAATTGGCATAAAATTTTTGCCATTATTGCAATTCCCAAATAAATATTCCCACTGGCAAAAGCATATTGTCTGTGTCTATTATCTTCTGAGGAAAATCTATTATCTTTTGGTCCAAATTCTTCAATTTCGATTTAATGATGAATTCTTAGAATTTATTTATTTTTTAATTGTAAAAATGTGTTTATCATTGACTTTAATTGTCGACAACATATTTTTATGAAGTGAAAGACGGGGATTTAGGAGGAATAGAGTTATAGGAATTTAATTAATTTAGTTAGGATTTTATTATTAGTGTGTAAGTAGTTAACTTAGATTTTAGTTTAATTCTATTCTTTAATTTATTAATTATAAATCTTGTGGTAAGTTTAATACAAAGCTTAAATACAAAGCTTAAAATTAGGACTACCTTTCAGCCCAACAAGAAACCAAATTAAGAAAAAAAGACCAACAACAAACCAAATTAAGAAAAAAAGACGGAAGGAGCCTCATAGCCCTCTCCCTACCCAAAGCCCAAGAGAAGGATTTGATCACTAGAGACCTGGAGAGCTTAATTCCTCATTGACAACCCTCTAGGAACATCCAAGTGGCAAAATATGATTGAGAAAAGAAGTTGATGAGAAGGTTCAGAAGGACAGTTCCTTAACAGAGAATGACTCTCATCTCGTTGAACTCTCCAGATCAGGATAGACCCCCTCAGATCCCTCCAAGGAACTAGACCCCCTCACAACTGGGTGACCTTGATTATAAAAATAAGTTTAGCCCCCTCAAGCAAGGGCCAGTTTTTCAAGTATTCACAAGCAATCTTTCCTGCACATTTTTAATTCTCATTCACAATTCTTTATCATACTTAATTATAATTTGCTCATATTTTGTTATTTCAGTATTATTATGATTTTAATATTGGATATTGACTTGAGCATCAAAATACTAATATTATTTTTGCAGGTTCACATCTTCGAGTTAGCAGGAAACTTTAGCAAACTTTAGCCCACTAAAGACCTCAAGTTTATCGAAAAAATCGACCATTGTGATTTTGCACACATCAAATAGCGTCATCTGTAGGAACACAAAACTAAGATGTGAGGATTCATGTTGAGTTTGAAGCAACAATCTCAGCAAACGAAAAGTTGTGGGGGCAATAGGGAACACTCAAGCTCTCGAGGTTGTGGTGGACGCCTCCTTAGCTCCTATTGGAGGCTTAGTAGCTGCAGGACCCTCCAGACCCTCTGATTCCTCAATGGATCCCCCCGCGAAATATCACTTTGTTAGATACCTCCTCGAGGAGGCTATCTCCTGAATTAATCGGAGTTATAGAATAGATGGTTGCATCAATAGGTTGGGAGGAATTGGTAGCAATAACGAGCATACTTGCAGCAGTCCTTGTGGAGACTGAGATGATAGTTAAGGAGGAAGTCCCCCAAGCCTGGTGACTGACAATTCATTAAGGGAGCGAGCTCTACTCCCACATCTCCCTGAAAGGATTCCACCTCAATGGATAGCCCGTTTGGAGTGCCTTCAAAAATTGCTGCAGAATATCTAGCATCAAGTTACGATAGCGCCTCAGAAGGAGCCACGTGGTGTCCATTTGACTAAAGGAGTTATGATAGATGAACTGTGTGAATTGCAAGACTCTGGCCATTGCCAAGTACGATGCCACTACTGATCCTCAAGAACACCCGTCTCTCTATGATAACACGACTCTCTTACATGGATACACTGACAAGATTAAGTGTCGCACCTTCGTTACTACTTTTGCCTGGGCAACTTGGAATGGTTAACCAACTATGGAAAGGTGTAATCAAGAGCTTTCAAGATTTTTAGTTTTTGTTTTTACATCTGTTATGGGAAACGGAAATCAGCCTCTTTGCGATCCGCTAGAAAGATCGGATGTTCCTAAAGAACTACCTTCACTGATTTAATACTGCCGCTTTGGAAGTGCCCTCTGCTACCCAGAAGTCAAGGCTAGTGCCTTCTCTCAAGAACTCCAGGCCGAAGACTTTTTCAAGTCTTTTGCCAAGAAATTGCTCTAGATTTGACAAATTCTTGGCTCGGGTTACCAAATACATTGACATTGAGGATGTTCAGGCCTTGAAGAGAGAAGGATGTGGTGAGAGAAAGAATGAGTTTAAGAAACCAAGATTAGAATTCCGGGACAAGAAGTCACAATTCCAAGGAAAGAACCCTGTTTATACACCTTTGAATGCCGCCATCACTCAAGCGCTCATGGCCGTGAAAGGTAAATATCTACTTCCCTGGCCCATAACGACTAGAGACAGTTCATAAAACATTGAATTTGTTGACTTACGGTGCTTTTTTTTTCTTTCCTTTTGAGTATGTATTTTGTACTTGTTTTTTTTTTTTTTTTGGGTGGCAGATGCAAATCCAACATGAAACGACATAGATGAGTGCTCCGACCTCCATTGCGAAGTATGAAGCTCAATAGTCCTTGATGCTATACATATCCAAACATGAACAACAAAAATAATTTGTCTCAAAATTATGCAAAGATAAAGATGTTTATGTAGTTATTTTTACATTTTATTTGGTAAATACTAGAAATAGTCCGCGTAAATTCATTTATGCACCAATTCAATACAGTAATGGAGATTATTAATTTGCATTGGCTCAGGAGACTAGAAAAAACAATTTATTAAAACTTTCGGAATAATACTCATAATAAAAAAAACAATTATTGGAAAAATATTTGGTTTCAAACAATCAAAACGACGTTTTGAAATATTACAATCGGATTTAGAAATCAAAAGCAATAAAGCCACGTTGGAACAAGTAATATAAAGCTATTAGAAACGCTATTTATGACAAGAAATTTAAATCGAAAACTTACAACGAGAATTGTATCGTAACAATTCTCAGTCCAATTTGAAGTCGTTAATTTTTAACCGAAGAGCAGAATTACTACTTGCCTTGAATAAAATGTACGCCCCGTATCAGCAGTGCACTGGGTTCAATGTAATTTTTTCCAGGATAAGACAGTTACAGTTCTTTTGATTTTGGCACTATACTGAAGAACACACCTCGAACAACACTCAAAAGCTTGTTACTAAAACTAAGTTCAAATCTATAAAATATTTTATAGAGAAACTAAGAGAGACTTCAAGAAAAGAGAGGAATTGATCAAAATGTTTGTGTGTTTTGACAAGCATGAGGAATGACCTTTATATAGGCATGGCCATTCCTCACACTAATGCAGCCAATAATGGCCTACTAAAGCAGCCATAAAATGACTTAAAAACCAATAAAAATCAGTCATGAATTGCCTAAAAAACCCATTTGAAATCAGCTATGAATTGCCTTCAATAGCCACATGAAACAGCCAAAAAAAAAATCTGTAACAGCATGCTGAAAAAATTGGCCATCAATGCTCTTTCAAATGTATGAGTTTCAATTTTAAAAACAAAATTCAACAATCCCCCACAAACTCATAGATTTGAACTCAGATTCCTGTGACTTGCTTTCAACAATGGTACCTTCTGGTTTGGACCACTGTCTAAGTTATCTGACGTCAGTTCTCACCAGGTCAAATGGAACTGAGCCTTGAATTTAAGCTTGTGAGTGTGACAACGTCTGTCAGTAACAACAAGCCACCAGCTTTGTGTTGATCTTTAGGGTTGACACTTAGGCCATGTGTCCCGATCCTGTTCATGAATGTTTTCAGGAATAACCAAATTCCTTAATTGCGGCCATACAACGACATTCACTTAGTTGGGCGTCTCCAGGGATGCATTGCTAGCATCTCGTCTTATAATACTTGACCCTATTCAGAGATAAACTCTTACCACACTTGGAGTAAACGCACCTTCCAGAATTTCAGGGGACAGACTCCAGATGCAAAGTATAAGCCTATTTGGTGCTCTGACATACTCTTACGACTTTTTGATACCACATTGAACCTTCTTTATGGGATCTTGAGTTGCCGTCGTAGATACATCACTGACGGGTTTTCAGTCCCATCCCCAATCTGGACTTATGAACTTGTGACAGATTCAATCCTTTCGTCAAAGGATCTGCCACATTGTCCTTTGTTCCCACAAAGTCAATGCCTATTACTCTGTCTGACACTAATGCCCTTATAGACTTTAGGCTAACTTGGATGTGTCGTTTGATCTTTTGATTGTATTTACGACTTCTCACCTTTGCTATTGTGGTTTGGCTATCACAATGTACAGCAATTGGTGAAGGGGCTGACTTACAATGGGATGTTTTGATAACAACCCAAATAGTCATTCTGCCTCAGTACCAGTCGTATCTAACGCACGTAACTCAGCTTCAAACGTAGATCGGGTTATCAAAGTGTGTTTTGCAGACTTCCAGGAGATTGCGCCCCCACCTAAGGTAAAAACATATCCTGAGCACCCATTACTCTCGGAGTTTTTGGTTATCCAGCTAGCATCACTATATCCCTCAAGAACAACACGGAATCTGTCATAATGTATGGCCAGTGACACCGTGCCCTTTAGGTACCTTAGTACTCTATCCAAAGCACCCCAATGGGTTTTGTCAGGATAACTAGTGTATCTAGCCAGCTTAGAGACAAAAATGATATATCTGGTCTCGTGCCATTTGCCAGATACTGTAAGCTCCCAATAATTTGGGAATACCTTAGTTGTGCAACCGAAAACACCATTTTCATTTTTGAATAAAGTTACATAAGGATCATATGGTGTTTTAGCAATTCTACTATTTTGATAACCAAATTTCTCAATTATCTTCTCAACATAATGAGATTGAGAAATGGCTATTCCATCAGTTGACCGAGTCAACTTGATGCCAAGAATCACATTAGCCTCACCCATATCCTTCATTTCAAACTTTTTTTTAAAAATGACTTGGTTTCGGTAATAATATCTAGACATGATCCTATTAACAGAATATCATCCACATACATGCATAGAATTATCATTTTATCTCCTTTAACCTTGCAGTATATACATTTATCATTCTCATTTACAGTGAAACCGAATGCAAGAATAGTTTTATCAAACTTTTCATGCCACTGTTTGGGTGCTTGTTTAAGTCCATATAGAGACTTTTTTCATGCCACTGTTTGGGTGCTTGTTTAAGTCCATATAGAGACTTAACAAGTTTACAAACTTTATGCTCCTTACCATGAGCTACAAACCCCTCAGACTGATCCATATAAATTTCTTCCTTGAGTTCACCATACAAGAAGGCTATTTTCACATCCATCTGGTGGATCGGGAGATTATACACCGAAGCAAGTGCTATAAGCACCCGGATTGTAGTCAATCGAGCTACCGGAGAATAGGTATCGAAATAGTCTATTCCATCCTTTTGTTTAAACCTTTTAGCCACCAATCTGGCTTTAAACTTATCTATGGTCCCATCAGGTTTTAGTTTCCTTTTAACGATCCACTTACATCCAATAGTAGTACACCCCGGAGGAGGATCGACTAGCACCCATGTTCCATTGGAAACAATTGAGTCCATCTCACTTTTGACAGCTTCTTTTCACTGCTTGGCTTCTGAAGAAGCCATAGCATCTTTGAAAGTGAACGGATCATCTTCAATGTTGTAAGTGACAAAGTCACTTCCAAAATCCTTGACAGTCCTAGCTCTCTTACTTCGTCTAGATTCATCTGACTCCTCATGAGTCTGATTAAAACTACTAATACTAAACCCCACATTTGACATCTTTTCCACATGTTCAGGAATAGATGTGGAGGCAAGTGAATCATCAAGCGAAACATTTGAAGGTATTTCAGTTTTTAAAGGAAATACATCTTCTAGGAATACAGCATCACGAAATTCGACTATTGTGTTGACCTCAATGTCTGGAATTTCTGATTTAATAACCAGAAATCTTAAGGCATAACTTGTCTCCACATAGCCCAAGAACACAGCATCAACAGTCTTAGGACCCAATTTCTTTCGTTTGTGTTCCGGGATCAGCACTTTTGCTAGGCACCCCCACACTCGAAAGTATTTCAGGCTTGGTTTCCTACCTTTCCACAACTCGAAAGGAGTACTCGTATTGTGTTTCAGTCTTAGGACCCAATTTCTTTCGTTTGTGTTCTAGGACTAGCACTTTTGCTAGGCACCCCCACACTCGAAAGTATTTGAGGCTTGGTTTTCTACCTTTCCACAACTCGAAAAGGAGTACTCGTATTTGTGTTTTAGAGGGACTCTATTCAGAATATGGCAAGTCGTATCCAAAGCCTCTCCTCACAAATACTTTGGTAACCCGGAGGTTAGTAGAAGACTGTTAATCATGTCTTTGAATGTTCTATTCTTTCGTTCAACCATTCCATTAGACGAAGGGGAATATAGAGGAGTCTCTTCATGAACAATGCCACAAGTTTGACAATATTCATTGAACTTACTCGACTCATACTCTCCTCCTCTATCGGATCTTAGTCTTTTAAGTTTCTTATCAGTTTGGGTTTCTGCTTCATTTTTAAACAAAATAAATTTGTCTAAGGTTTCATCCTTATTTTTCATGAGAAACACATAACAGTATCTACTGCAATCATCTATAAAGGTGATAAAATATCGTTTGTGGTCCCTGGTCAAAACTCCATTGAACTCACAAATATCAGTGTGAACTAAATCTAGTATTTTCGAATCCCTTTCAATTGATTGATAGGATTTCCTAACTTGTTTAGCTTCTACACAAACTTGGCATTTGTGATTTCGTTCAATATTTTGACTAGGAATTAAATTCAAATTCATCATTCGTTTGATCGAATTCAAATTTGAATGACCTAACCTACTATGCCACAGAGTAGAAGATTCAACATTCAATATAATAGAATCAGAAACATCAATTTTATTATTATCAACTCAAACTTTGAACAAGCCATCGTCTAAGTAGCCTTTACCAACAAAAATACCAAATTATTGAATTACAACTTTATTAAATTTGAAAATCAACTCATATCCCTCCCTAACTATTACAGAACTACTAATAATGTTTCTTCTGACAGTGTGTACATGATGAACTCCTTTTAGAGACAGAATACGCCCTGAAGGAAACTTCAAGTCCACGCTTCCTATCCCAAGTACTTCAGCTGTACTGGAGTTCCCCATGCTTTCAAGTCCACGCTTCCTATCCCAAGTACTTCAGCTGTACTGGAGTTCCCCATGCTTACTATCCTTCCACTAATGGCCTGATAAGATACAAAGAGAGATTTATCAGCACAAACGTGCACATTCGCTCCAGTGTCAATCAACTAATCATACGGTTCGTAAATAGTCAAGAGTTCGGGTTGTACAGATACATACCCGCCAGTTGCTCCTGAGGTGCTAGCACCGCTAGAACCTCCCACAACCATGTTGACAACTGCCTGCCCGGTCTTGGCCTTTTTATTAGGACAAAGCTTGGCCCAGTGTCCAACCTACCCACAGTTGCAGCATGGTTTGTTTGCTTTTGGTTTCTTATTTTTGGAGGCCTTGCTTTTATTGATGGCTTTCGAATTCGAGTTAATCTTATTCACTTTCTGTTTTCCTACTATAAGATTGGCCCTTGGTTGATGTTCAACAGGCATCTTGTGCATTTGATTTCTATGTTTTTCCTCAATACTGAAAGCAATCATAAGATCATCCAGAGACAATCTCCCTTTCTGATGCTTGAGTGTCATGCCAAAATTTTCCCAAGATTTGGGAAATTTGTCCACTATGGACATGACCAAAAACTTCTCGGGAAGCTTCATCTCAGCATCAGCCAGAGCATGCTCAAGATTGATAATCTCATGAGTCTGCTCAGCTACAGACCGATCCTCAACCATTTGATACCTCATGAACTTGGAAACAGAATACTTTTTGAGCCCTTGCTCTTCTGTATTATATTTCCGGTCCAACTCATCCACAGAGACTTAGCAGTGTAAGAATCGGAACAATAGACATCGAAGAGCGTATTTGACAAGGCTGACAAAATTGCTCCTCTGCCTATTTGATCCCTTTCTGTCCACTGCGCTATCTCAGCAGTTTTGGGATCGGTATCAATTGGTTCAGGTCTGATCACCTGAATCACTGAAAAGAGTCCTTTCATCGTCAACCAAATTTTCATTTGCTGTTGCTAGCGTTTGAAAAATTGGCCCGAAAGTTTGTCCGGTAAACCGGTCAAGTCGACCTTTTGTGTGATCGGAATTGCAACAGAAATCGGCTCGGCCATCTTTAGTATTTTAGGAAACTAAAAGTAACGTTTAAAAATAAAAGAGTTTGAAAATAGCATTTTCCGAAACAGTTCCAACGACAAAATTCGATTTTTCAAAACCTGTATATTTTCTTCAAGATTGTTGGAAAAATATTTGGTTTCAAGCAATCAAAACGATGTTTTGAAATATTACAATCGGATTTAGAAATCAAAAGCAATAAAGCCACGTTGGAATAAGTAATATAAAGCTATTAGAAACACTATTTATGACAAAAAATTTAAATCGAAAACTTACAACGAGAATTGTATCGTAACAATTCTCAGTCCAATTTGAAGTCGTTAATTTTTAATCGAATCGCAGAATTACTACTTGCCTTAAAGAAAATATACGCCTCGTATCAGCAGTGCACCGGGTTCAGCGTAATTTTTTTCAGGATAAGACAGTTACAGTTCTTTCGATTTTGGCACTATACCGAAGAACAGCTCGAACAACACTCAAAAGCTTATTACTAAAACTAAGTTCAAATCTATAAAATATTTTATAGAGAAACCAAGAGAGACTTCAAGAAAAGAGGGGAATTGATCAAAATGTTTGTGTGTTTTGACAAGCATGAGGAATGACCTTTACATAGGCATGGCCATTCCTCACACTAATGCAACCAAATAATGGCCTACTAAAGCAGCCATAAAATGACTTAAAAACCAATTAAAATCAGCCATGAATTGCCTTAAAAACCCATTTGAAATCAGCCATGAATTGCCTTCAATTGCCACATGAAACAGCCAAAAAAAAAATCTGTAACAGCATGCTGAAAAAGTGGGCCATCAATGCTCTTTCAAATGTATGAGTTTCAATTTTAAAAATAAAATTCAACAACAATAATAATGTTTGATCAAACATCATAATATCTCATGATCGACATCGTTTGTTAATTTTTCCTCCTGCTTCGATCATGCCCTGCAGTCGAAGGTGGAGCATTCATCCAGGCATCTCACCCGCTGATTTTCATTTGTCAGTGATGTGAAATCAATCAATAAACAAAATCTATCTCAATCAAATATGCTTAAAGTTGAAAACTTTCTATATCATAAACAAAAGCAAAATTTTTCATTTACCTAACTTGTAAGCTCGTGTACTATGCACCCAAATGTATCCATTTAAAAGCAAATTGTTAAAGAACTTAAGCCAATAAGTACGGAGAAAAGAACCGCTAACAATGGTGCTACGTTGGCCGATTGATCAACCAACTTGTAAGACAAACTTGAAATTCTTGTTTGAGGTAAAGCATTCTTTCATACAACGGATGACATATGCATTGTAGTTTGGCTTATTTTTGCAGTAGGACTTGCATCCATCCATGCAAGCTCCTGCATCTCCAGCCATTGGCACTGTTTGTATTGCAGAACTTTGAGACATCATCGTTAGAATTATCATTAGGATGACAAATTCAACATATTTTCCTCCCATTTTGCACAAATTTTGTTACTTTGCTAGTACAACAGTATTGACACTTATATATAATAATGTGCAAAGTTATTCAACAATCTTGTACATAATATGTGATTGGCTCCAAAGGTCATTTGTCACTTGACTTCTGAGCTCGGGGTACGAGGAATGAGCTTGGGACCTGCACAAAGGATAGGTGTGACGCCCCAAAGATTATAATATATAATTGGGGGATTAATTGATAAATTTTTATGAAATATAGTTAATTGGTAAATAAATTATAGATTATAATTGGAATATAATAAAATTTGAACGAATTAAATTGGAGTTTGTTATAATATTTGGGGACAATTTATATTAATTAAGAAAATCTAAGAGGGACGTGATGGGTATTTTGAGAAAAATCTAATTAAATAAATAAAATAATAATAATATCATATATATAAATATAAATAATATATAATACATAATAGTACATGGCATAGAAATATTATATACATATATATATGAGAGAGAAAGAAAGAAGTGAGGGTTGGCCCACCAGCCCACCGCCTCACTCTTTCTCTCTTTTTCTTTTGTTTCTTTTTTTTTTTTAAATTTACACAACACACACAACACAACACATACACAAACAAAATAGGGGAAATTGCAATCCTTCCACGGAAAAACAAAAAAGAAACCGAGGTGCGAAAATTGTAATTTTAATTTTTAATAATTTATATAATTATATTATTTAGTTAGTCCATTTATTAAATATTATTTATATTGAGCTATGTACTATTTAATCTGAATATTTTACGGGTTTGATTATTTAAAATAGTGTCTAATAAAATATAGAATCGGATATAAAAATGATGTCGTTGGTTATTAGATTATTAAATTTGTTAGATTTGAATATTACTATAGCTAATTTATACAATTCCATCGGAATTATTAACCAAATATGCAATCCTATGTATTATTGTTCAATTAAAGTGTATAATAGTGATAAATTAATAGAAAATTCATAGAAATATTCTGAAAATTATATTTAATAAATGGTATGTTAATAAAGAGGAAAAATGAAGATTTATATTTCGACAGAAATAGAATATTAAAGAATTATTATGAATTTTACAAATGATATTCAATCTTATATTTAAAAGAAATTACAATATTCTTGACATATTTATTGTGTGTGGTATAACTCATTATAGGATACGGGGGTAAAGTGAGAAGATCAAGCCACTACCTATTGAATAGATAAAGGCGTTGTAAGGTCGAGGTAAGTAAATAACTAGTATTATCCATATATGTATCTTTAATTGTGATTTTACTGTTATCTGAATTTGTGGTTCATGCTGATATGGATTTATCTGAAAGTATATGAGGGATTGATGATTTGATTTGATTGATGGTATTGTGTACGTGGAATGAGAAAATACATTGAAATATTATGTTTGTTGTTTGATGTGTTGTGGATGTCTGAAAATGAGAATATATGGATATACTGTTTTACGTTATTAGTTGCTTACAAGAATGGTGATATGTAAAAATGAGGGAGTGGTGGAAATTGAATATATATTGTGGCGTGAATACCCCTTGATGTGTTGAAAAGCCTATAAGGCGAAATGAAATGAAAAGAGTTTTGATGCGATATGAGAAAGAAATAAAATGAAAAGAGCTTTGATGCGATATGAAAAAGAAATAAAATGAAAAGAGCTATGATGCGAAATAAAAGAAATATGATGCGATTGAAAGAGCTATGATGCGAAATGAGATTGATGAGCCGGCTATCAAGGGGATTCACTTAAATTTATATAACGGTGAGATTGAGTTAACGGGAAAAATACGATATCACCTTCTGGTAAGCAAACAGGAAAAAGGAAGTTTAATTGATTATTTTATTGTGAGATAGCTATGTGGTGTACTACAATTGATTATGTTGGAATTAAATTGACTATAATCCATGCATGTCTACTTGTCCTGTTTGGGCTGTATTTGATATACATATATAGATAGGCTGATTATTTACTTACTGAGTGGCAAGCTCATCCCTCTGTTGACATTTTCTTTTAGGAGTAGACTTTGAGTTGTCTGACTGTTGAAGAATAGGTCTACGCACTATACTCAGGTAGGTCGGGCCAGTATGTTGTTTTCTCCTCTTTGTCAGCTAGAGTACAAATCTTATTTTGTTTGTATAAAGATAATATAGGCGTAGAGATCAACTGTGGTGGATCACCTGTGGTGTTTGATTTGTATATATGTAATGTTGTGGGTTGACTATGTCGTTATGACGTTGTGATTATGTATGCATATTGATTAGATGATTATGTGCATTTTTATATATAATAACAGGAATTACTATAAGTATGACGTTTAGGGTAAATATAGCCCTTGTAGCGAAGGGGGTGTTACAATAGGTGCTGGATTTGACCAAACGTGAACACTCCAAAACTCAAGTTATGTCGTGTAAATAAATAAATTGTACATCGTAAAAGCTGGTACATTAATAGTTACACTAACCTTCATAAATATTAGCATATTTATACTTATAATCATTCATACGGACGACATGTCTTGCTAGGAGATGCTAACGCATATCGTCTATCCAGCATCCTTTGTTGACTTATGTACTTGTAGGGCCTCAACGAGCCTCTCACATTTGTGAGCCCATATTACTTCTTAGATTATTTTTGGGCATGCTTTCTCTACTTTAGGCTTTGCTTAGCTTATCCACATCAATATGTAATAAGATTAATGTCATTGCTTTCTTATTCTCTCAACACTCAAAGCTAGATTTATTAAATACTTATGGATTTTTGTGTGATTACTATTTTTTTATGTCATTCTGGAAATTTGGGGTGATAATGGGGCGGATCTCGGTTCGCCAACTTCGGGAAGGACTTGGGATCCGTCCCGTCCCGATTATATTCAAACCCTGCCCCACTTAACTATAAAACCCGTCGGAATGGATCTAACCTAATAGAGTCGATTATTTTTATTTTTATTATTTATTTTATAAATATATATAAAAAATTAAAATAGCAATCAAATAAAATTGTTCTTGGCCTAACTCAAATATTCAAAGCTAAAAAATAAATTCTCAACTATAAATGAAGTATTCACAAAACAAACTAAACAATTGATAGCAATTACATAGTACCAACATTTTTTTTTCATTTTCGTCCTCATTAAGTATTTTGAGATAATTTTTTAATTTATTATTTATTGAACAAATACCTAATAATAAATAAATAAAATAATATAATATTTTGTTAGTATTTATTCTGCCAAAATAAAGTAAAATAATATATATCTATATATAAATATTAAATAATAAAACTAGGGCAGATCTCGAGGTGGGTCTCGAGGCGAGTCCTTAAGGACCAGGGATAGGCCTCGAACCTTGCTGGGTCCTAATATTTAGGACCCACTATCCATCTCGCTTGTATTTTTTTGGACCCCAACTCGCCCCATTAAGAGCAAATCTGGGAAGTAATCTACCGGATTCAGGTTCGATTGCCACCCCTACCGGCAATCTAAATCTCATCCAATACTAATAGCTAATGGGTGAACAAAAATAAAGGTTCATTACATTTAAAGCCCCTTTGAAACACGAAATTATAATTTTTTCTTAAAATCTTTTAAATTTGTACTTGCACCACTTACCAGAAATCTCCATTTACAACTGTACCTTTTGTGTTAGTGTTATGAAAAAAAATACCGCCATCAACAAAAAATAATACATAACCTTATAATTTTATGCATCATTTATCATTTCGTAAAAAATATTAACAACATGATTAATTTTTTCATTCATCAATCGTTGCATATGTAATGACAATAGTTTGAAAACAATTATAACACACTCCTTTGACTTTAAATATATTATATTTGCCCATTGCAAGTATAAGAATTACTAATTAGAGTATCTTGATCATTAATAATGAGAAATAACGGAACTTTATACTCGATTTGATGAATTTTTCTTTACCCGAATTTTTTAAATTAATGGAACTTATGGAATATTTTAAACTAATGTTATATTGTGTCAATTACTTAATATTGTAATAAAGACTTTAATCATTTGCACCGGGTTGAGGTACTGTAAAAAAAATAATACTAAATATTTTTCTGTAATATTCATAATAATTAAATTAAGCTCAAATTAATATTGTAAGAGTACACAATAAAACTGATTTATTTAAACAGGCTACATCTGATCATGCTTTGCAATAAACGGTGGAGCATTCATCCAGACATCTCCCCAGTTGATTTTCATCTGCCACTAATATCAAACAAATCAGTGAACAACTCATCCCAATCAAATGGCCTTAGAATTAAACTTAAATACTTTCATCTCAATCAAGACTTTTCGAAAACTCTCATCCTCATCCAACTCGATCAAATCTAAAATTAATCATATAATAATGTAATATACTTATCGTGTGATTGGTGTACAATTTAAAAAAAATTGTAATTGATTTGGTTCGAACAAACCTGATCTGAGCAGGAGGAATTTTCTATCAATTAGACTAGAACAATAGATACAGTATACATGCATCTAAGACCAA
>NC_026147.1:7740805-7745234 GCF_000512975.1 Sesamum indicum
AGAAAGGGCGAAACAAATTACCATGGGCATCAATGGCGGCGCATTTCTGAAGTGAGCAACCAAGATTACAAAAGTAAGATGGATCCGAAGCAGTGGTGCGAGGTATGCATGCTCGCGCACAACCCTCGACGCATTGGTCGAAATTCGGCTTACCCTTGCACTTGAAATTACATGTTCTGATGCAAGTCGCTGTGTTTCCGGCCACGGAACTGACAGAGACTGCCAACAGGATTGTCAGTACGACCAACTGTACTTGGACATATTTCTCCCCCATTTTTGTTGCTATTGATAAATCCTATGAATTCTAGATTGCAATAGTGTTATAACAATAATTGTCATAAATACTGTCCTGTATGTTCTCACTAATGATGAACTTTTGCCATTCTTGCAATTCGATTCTCTTTCGCAAGTTAATAGTTAGGATTTTGGCATTATTGCAATTTGATTCACTTTCCCAAATTAATATTTCTACTGGCAAAAGCATATTATGAAAACAACTCAAAACAAAAAAAAAAAAAAAAAGAAAGAAAGAAAACAAATCTTACATAGTTAATGTGTATGCACCCAAATATTGACAAATTGAAGACTTTTCACATTTTGAGGAAATGTATTTCTATTATCTTTTTACCCAAATTCTTCTATTTTGACCAAATGGTGAATTTTTATAATTTAGAAAAAAACTACTTAATTGGTAGGTAAATATTAATGGTAATATTAATAATTTTCTTAATTGATTATAACATAAATATTTTCCACCTCGATATATATCTGTGGTAATGATTATTTTTATTTCTAAATAAATATTTAAATTCTTTTTGATTGAAAATCCACCATATGTAACCATATATTTTTAATATTAGTCAGTACTGTTTATTTTTTTTTATTTTTTCGCAATTTAGATGATACATATAAAACTATTTAATTATGTAAACAAATGAATGAATAAATAAAAACTAATAATTTGAAATCATTGAATCAAAATTACTTTCACATAATTAAAATTTTTAAATATATTTTAAATTATAATTAAATTAGTCCGTACATATTTTATGACAATAATTAACATATTTAACTTTTTATATTATTATATTATTTATATAGTGGTACCAAATTAGTAATTGGAGTTTTCAAATATAAAAAATCTAATTTTTCTTATATTTTTTAAATTCAGTCTCCTTTTAATTATAATCATATTCCAGTATCTTTTAATTTTTCAATTTTGACTTATTGCTAAATTTTTAGAATTTCGATTTTCTATTGTTTTAAATTATGGTAATTGGTTGTTTCATATTTATAGAGAATATTAAATACTAATTTTCTTAATTTTCAAACTCCACCTTTATGATTTTTCAAACTTTCAGTATTAAGTTTTCAAAATTTATGCATTGTCCAAATATTTTAACAACGCGTAATAAAAAAAGAATGATGTGTTTTCTAACAAAAGCGTAAGATATTTTACACTTTTCTTATTTTTCAAAATTTAAATGTGATAAATCTTTATTATAGACGAGATATGAATACAAAAGACTTTCATAATCCAAGGTATGGAAAAAAATTTCTCCTATTGTTTTTAATTTTTATATTATTAATATTTTATTTCATGAGTTCATGAATATATTATTTTTTTTTTTTATGATTGAAAGAAATTTTACATATTCATCTAACTTTGTTGAGATCATATATGTAAGTTTAACCCCATGCATGTATATGATAATACATGGGAAGCATCTGTGTCTCTGAATTCATTAAGATTACGTTTGGATTTATATATAGATTGAAATTATAATAAATTCTTTAAATTTATTATACAAAAATAAATATAACATTTAACTATGATTAATTATCTTAATTACAAGAACATTCAAATCATTCCCTCAAAATCCAAATACATAGGAAATCTAAAATGTTGTCTAAAATTTGAATTTATCAAGGAAAATGCATAGGTTCATCAGTATTAATTTTCTCTCGAATAACCACAACAAATATATACGCTATGTAAGATACGACATGTATATAATATAAGTACTAAATAACATCATGCGTCATGCATTGGCCTTCAAATCTTGCAATAAATGTCGGAGCAATAGCCCAAGCAGCTTAGCAGTGCGTCTGTATCTGTTGAAAGAAATATAATTACATATCACTACACAAATTAATTAAACCATACACGGTATATATAAATGAAATAATTAGCGTACTTAGCGCGCACATATATATATATATATAGTAAAAACCTTTGATTTTGGCACATTTGCTGACGGAACATCCAACATTACAATAGTACGACAAAGATGAAACCTGCATCTTGTGTTCGCATTTTGGTGGACAATCTTTACACAAAGTTTCACAACCCATTAAACATCCAGGATTCACCGGCACGGACATGCAGCCTCTGGCGCATCTCAAGTAGCAATCGTTGTGTGACGACGCCTTACTCGATTTCATGGAATCAGAGGTTGCAAGAACGACGGTTGCCATAACCGTTAGTGTCGCTATTACAATGACAACACCTTTCCCTTTCATTTCTGTTTCTCTCTTGCAATATTTTCTTAGTGTGAGTGTTTGTGTGTGTGTGTTGGAATTGAGTTTGACAAGAAGAAAGGTGTATTTGAATTACAAATAATTGGGCAAGTCTTGTGCCTAGATAAAATAATTAGCATGTTACAGTAATTGAATTTTGCATTTCTGATGGAGAATGATATGTGTGTGTTTAAAATTAATTAATACATTCCTTGGCTTACTGATTTACTCTTATTTCATTTTGGATTCTGGGGTAAATTGATTAAAATTATATCTATACATTGAATTAATATTGCCACCTTATTCGGTCAACTAAAATAACTTGGGGGCAGCCCGGTGTCACGGGCTGCCCATTCACTAGGCCCCGTGACGCGCACTTCGGCCACTCAACCGTTCTACATGGCCGACCACTCAGCCTTCATCGACAGACGATGGACATCCAACTAAGTCTTAGAGTCCTAGGTGTAGGCCTTTTATTGCTTTGTTATTTACCTTCTGTTGTTTAGATTCCTCAAGGGGACGTTACGCCTCTTGAGTTGCAAATTTCAACTTTTCTAGTGTCTAGTGCAGACGATAGAATTTATTTTTTTAAGCCTATTACAGGGGGGAATGAGTTCAAGAAGCTTGGTTTAGTGACGTGTTGGAGTCCCCCTCAAGGCGAACCCCTTGCTCTAGCATCGTTGATCATTGTATACGCACTTTTCAGTTCAATGCAATCTGGTTTTCTGAATTCGCGTGTGCAATTTACGGTTTTGTGATTTGTTCCTCCCGACTCTGATATATTCGGCGCGCTGCATTTGTGCCGAGCGGAGGTATTGGCGGACGTAGTCAGCGGACTACTAGCCACACGACGCGCTGTGTGATAGGCGCCTCGTGAGAGGTGGTATCAGAGCCTCGTGCCACGATGGGGCCGAGGCGTACGACTGCTACTGCTGCGAAGGCATCGGGGCAAGATCCGGAAAGCCCGCGACATGCCGCAGCTTCTACCAGCGAGAGAGCTGAGAACCCGGAGGACGGACACTCCCGGTTGGCGGAATTGGAGGAGAAGGTCTCTTCCAACCCGGAGGACGGACACTCCCGGTTGGCGGAATTGGAGGAGAAGGTCTCTTCCCTAGAATCTGAGATCACGGTGCTGAATTCGGAGTTGGACGAATGTCGGCAGGTGATTGAGGAGATGGCTGGCGTATTCGGAAACGACAGCATTGCCGATATGCAGCGTGACATGGAGCAGATGTCCATTCAGATTGGGCTGCTCCAGCGTGCAGTGGGTAGCACGCCTATGGTTGCTCACGACCCCGGTGCTAGGCTTCGAATACCAGAACCGAAGGCCTATAGCGGTGAGCGTGATGGGAAGGAGGTCGAGAACTTCCTCTTCGACATGGAACAGTACTTCCTTACGGCAGACGTGCGGGACAAGGCAAGGAAGGTTGGACTGCGACCATGTACCTGACTGGGGACGCAAAGCTGTGGTGGCGTACCAAGTTTGCGGAGATCCAGGCACATCAAATACAGCTTGATACGTGGGCTCTTCTACGGGAGGCGATCAGAGAGCAGTTCTTCCCCGAGAATGTGGAGTACAATGCCAGGAGGGCATTGCGAAAGCTTGAGCATACAGGTTCCGTGCGGGAATATGTGAAAGCTTTCTCAGCGCTGATGCTGAACATCCGAGATATGTCGGAGGCAGACAAGCTGTTCACTTTCATGGAAGGCTTGAAACAATGGGCGAGAAATGAGTTGCAGAGGCAACGAGTGACTGATTTGAGTTCGGCTATTATAGCGGCCGAGCGCCTGGCAGATTTCAACCAAGAGACTCGGAAGGATAGGCAGGCGACGTCTGGTCCTGCACAAAATAAGTCGAATGGGATGAAATCGTTCAGGAATATCTTCAACAGAGGTGGGGGAGACCAGA
>NC_026147.1:7745484-7746824 GCF_000512975.1 Sesamum indicum
GGAAGAAAGGGTTGATGTTCGTTGATGTGAAGATTCATGGCAAGCCGATTCGAGCCATGATCGACACTGGAGCCTCTCACAACTACCTTGCGAGCGCCGAAGTGGCGAGACTCGGGCTCGTGCTGGAGAAGGGAGTTGGGCGTGTGAAGGCGATCAACTCGGCTGCACAACCCATTGCCGGTGTAGCCAAGTCTGTGCTGATTAAGGTTGGTGCTTATGAGGGCAAGACCAATCTTTCTGTTGTGGCAATGGACGACTTCAAGCTTATCCTTGGGCTTGAATTTCTACGGGATACATGCACTGCTGTCTTACCTCATGCCGATTCGCTGATGATGTTGGGAGCGAAGCCGTGTGTCATCCCTGCCTTGGCCGGACGTACAGGAGAGAAGAACTTGTCGGCCATGCAGTTTGAGAAGGGGCGCAAGTAGGATGAGATCTCCTACTTGGGTACCCTTTGTTTTGAGGAGATGGAAGAGGTGTCAGGGCCCACCCCGGGCGGTAGTAAGAAACTGTTGGGGGAGTCTGAAGACGTGATGCCAGACGAGCTGCCTCGGAAGCTACCACCGAAGAGGGCAGTGGATCACGAGATTAAGTTGGGGTCTGGCACGAGACCGCCCGCCAGGGCACCGTACAAGATGTCGCAGCCTAAGCTTGTGGAGCTTAGGAAGCAGCCAGCAGACACCTGAGCCGCAGGGCGGACTTGGCGAACTTGGAGTCGATAGCAGCGCCCTCTTCTAGCGCGGCTGCTATCTCTACGAAGGATTAGGTGCGGGAGTTACTACCGAGAGATCCCGCGGCGCGACGCCTGATTCGGCTTTTCGAGCAGGGCAAGGCTCGACACTTTTGGATCGAGGATGGATTGCTGATGACCAAGGGAAACCGCGTATACGTTCCGAGAGGCGGGGACCTACGAAAAGCACTTCTTTCCGAATGCCACGACACACGTTGAGCGGGAACTTAGGCTCTATCATCGTCGTGGTAGATCGTTTGTCAAAATATGCTACATTTATCGCGGGACGATGACGCATGTCCGCACTTGTTTGATTTGTCAGCAGGACAAGGCAGACCATCAGAAGAAGGTCGGTTTGCTGCAACCACTTCCCATCCCAAAGCGTCCATGGGAGAGCGTCTCCATGGATTACATCTCTGGATTGCCTAAGGTCGAGAACTTAGGCTCTATCATCGTCGTGGTAGATTGTTTGTCAAAATATGCTACATTTATCGCAGCACCCAAACACGTTACAGTAGAAGGGACATCTCATCTCTTTTTCAAGCACATCGTTAAGCATTGGGGACTGCCAAAAGATATTGTCAGTGATCGTGACTCCCGATTCACTGGC
>NC_026147.1:7746917-7809537 GCF_000512975.1 Sesamum indicum
AGCTCGAGCTATCATCCACAGTCCGATGGTCAGACAGAACGCTTTAATTCTACGTTGGAGGACTACCTTCGGCACTTTGTGCGAGGTACGCAGAAGGATTGGGTGAAGCTCTTAGATGTCGCTCAGCTATATTTCAATGTTCAAAAGAGCTCTTCCACCACCAACAAGAGCGCTTTTAAAATCGTTACTGGGCAGCAGCCGCTCCTTCCTCACACTCTTGACATCCCACAAAGTGTGAGATCCCCTCTTACTCGAAGTTTCTCCCAGGAGTGGAAGAAGAATGTTGATATCGTTAGAAGTTGCCTGGAGACAGCTCAGAAGCGGATGAAGAAGTATGCAGATCAGAATCGCCGCTTCATTGAGTTCAATGCGGGAGACCTGGTGCTGGTGAAGGTCCCGAATCCGAAATTCTCAAAGTCATCATGGTGGAGAGATCCTCGGTTGATGTAGAAATATGTTGGTCCTTTGCCTGTCCTTAGGCGTATTGGGACGGTGGCGTACAAGGTGGAGTTGCCGCCGTGGTGGAAGATCCACAACGTTTTCCATGTCAGCCAATTGAAGAAGTATTCAGTAGACAAGGAAGACGATACCCGCAATCAACCCAGCCGCCCACAACTCGAATTGAAGAAGACGAAGGAGAAGGTGGCTGAAACAATCCTAGATCACCGAGTGACGAGTACCGCGAAGAAAGACCACACAGAGTACTTGGTGAAATGGAGGGGATGCAGCAGCGAGGAGAACACTTGGGAGCGAGTGACAAACCTAAAGGCGTTTCTCCCTCTTGTCGAAGCGTACCATGCTTCCGTAGCGCTGGGGACGTCGCTATCTCAGGTGGGGGAGAATGTCACGGGCTGCCCATTCACTAGGCCCCGTGACGCGCACTTCGGCCACTCAACCGTTCTACATGGCCGACCACTCAGCCTTCATCGACAGACGACGGACATCCAACTAAGTGTTAGAGTCCTAGGTGTAGGCCTTTTATTGCTTTGTTATTTACCTTCTGTTGTTTAGATTCCTCAAGGGGACGTTACGCCTCTTGAGTTGCAAATTTCAGCTTTTCTAGTGTCTAGTGTAGACGATAAGATTTATTTTTTTAAGCCTATTATAGGGGCGAATGAGTTCAAGAAGCTTGGTTTAGTGACGTGTTGGAGTCCCCCTCAAGGCGAACCCCTTGCTCTAGCATCGTTGATCATTGTATACGCACTTTTCAGTTCAATGCAATCTGGTTTTCTGAATTCGTGTGTGCAATTTACGGTTTTGTGATTTGTTCCTCCCGACTCTGATATATTCGGCGCGCTGCATTGTGCCGAGCGGAGGTATTGGCGGACGTAGTCAGCGGACTACTAGCCACACGACGCGCTGTGTGATAGGCGCCTCGTGAGAGGCCCGGGCAGGGAGCAACATATAAATAATTAAAAGCTATATATATATATATTATTTTTTTAAAAATATTAAAATATTGTTATGATTGATCTCTAAAAAGTTGATATACATTCACTGCACTAATTAAAAAATAGGGAACCATCATCTAAAAAGAAATTAGATATACATTAACCAAAATATTTGGAATTTATTATGATGATCTCTTAAAAGTTGATAAAATGAAATAATAAGTCGCGATCGCTTGTTATTCTTTGGATACAATAATTTTCATCATATATTTCATTGACCCGCAAAATATTTTTTTAGTCCGATAAAATAAGGATAAATTTTTTTTTAGTACCATAACTATGGTATGTCACTTTTAGTCCCATAAAACTTAAAGTTACACCTTTTTAGTCCCAAAAAGTGTGATTTTAAGACTTTTTAGTCCCAAATTAAACCACAGTACATTTTTAGTCCCAAAATCACAACACACGTGACTTTTTGGGATTAAAAATGCGTAATCATGAGTTTTATAGGACTAAAAACAACATCTGTCATAATTGTAGTACAAAAAAAAATCCTACATTTATTTTATGGAACTAAAAAAGCATTTTGCCTTTCATTGAAAATATTACAGTTTTCTATATATCTGTGTGTGTGATGGTATGTGTTTGTGTGCATACGAGATTATCCATCCTAATAGTTGAACTTGAGCAAAATTGGTAGATGCAAAGCTACTGTTTGAAAATTGGCCCAAGACCAAATTTGGTAGGCCCAAGCCCACAGTCTCAACCCACCACTTGGAAGACATGACCCGACCCATCGACCCAATCTACCCATTACCCAAACTGGTTTCCATCTTTAGATAACTAAACCCTTTGCCGAATTTATTCTCTCCTCGTCTTCTCCCCACTTTCTTAATTTTTTCCGCTATCATCTATGGTTTCTCTCTATTTATTCACTACCTTCTGGAAGAAAAAGAGGAGAGAAATAAGTGCGAAAAAAATGAAAGAGATAGGTGAACCTGAGTGATTTAATGGTGCCTTGGTGGCGTGGGTTAGCCTTGGTGGTTATTTTTTCTTGGTGGATTTGAGCAACCGGTGGTTGGGTTGCCGGCCTTTGTGGCTGTGGCTTTCCCATCAGATCCAGCTCCTTAAGCCAAAATTACTTATCATTGTTATTTTTTCTCACTGTTCCTATTAAACTGTAATCATTGTTATATTGATTTGTATTACACTGAAATAATTGATTTTACTTTGTGGGCTTACTGTGAGAATAAATTCCCAATAGCTACAAATTTGTTGTTGAAGTAATAATGCTTAAAGCATTGCATGATCGAAGTATGTTAAATATGAGTCTCGTTAACCGAACAATTGTAAGGAGTGGATCGGTCTCCGGCGTGTTACAAAAAATACAGAAACTTAAAATAGATTACAGGCCTTTTTAAAATAAAGTACAAGTAATCTAAGGAATATAAAAACTAATACAATGAATGAACCTGGGAACAATAGTATCAGTGAAACAGAAGACATAAACACTGTGAGGCTCAGGAGCCTAATAAAACCCAAAGCCTACTCAAGGCCAAAGGTTAGGAACCTTTACCGGTTGCTTAGAATCACACAAGCCACAAAGGCAATAAGAACCACAGAGGTTCTACCTTAGATCCACAAAGGAAAAATTGCCACAAAGGCTTTTATTCGAACCACACAGGTTCTGTCACTAAGGCTTTTAGGGTTTCAGAGAATGGAGATAGGAAGAAGAAGAATATTGTCAGCTTGTTTCCCAAGAGCCGCAGTGGACCAGCCATTTAAAGAGACTGTTCATTGATGGCGAGTAAACGGCTATTTTTGGAGAAGGAGCAAAAGCAGAAATCAAAGGATCAGTGAAGAACCCAAAAAGTCAGAGTGCAGAAGAAGAAGAGAAGCAGTCGGGTGAGAGAAAGGGGAAATGAATTAGGGTTTGATAGAAATAGGTTTAACTAGTAAGGCAGACGGGTCAAACCTGTTAACGGGTCGGGTTAGTGGATTAGGTAGCCCATTGGGCCAAGTGTGATTTGGCCGTCCCAAGTAAAGGCCCATTCCTTTGGTTTGGGCCAAAAAATTCCAATAATTTCCACCTTGGTCCAAACCAAGATGGTGGGTTTTTAGGCTATCATCATTACCTTAAGGATAGTACCTGCAAAACAGAAAAACTGGTTACAGAATAACAGTTCACAGATTAAGTATATCAAGACAGATTTTAAATTTTTCCAAAGACAAACATTTAGTGCCATATCTGCAGGATTATCAGCAGATTTAATCTTCTCAAGATTTATTAAACCTTTATTTATTACATCCTGAATGAAATGATACCTTACATCTATATGCGTAGTTCTATAATGAAAAACTGGATTTTTGCAAAGTTGAATGCTTGACTGACTATCAGAGAAAAAAGTGAGTTTTTTCTTTAAAAAACCAATTTCAGAAAGTAATTCTTTTAACCAGATAGCTTCCTTTATTGCCTCAGTAGTGGCAATATATTCAGCTTCTATAGTTGAAAGTGCTACAATGTTTTGAAGTTGAGACTTCCAACTTATGCAAGCATCACATAGTGTAAAAATGTATGAAGTGGTAGATTTTCTATTGTCCCTATCATTTGCATAGTTAAAATCCACATATCCAACAAGTTTTGCACCATTAGGACTTTTTGAAAAGGTTATGCCAAGTTTCTTAGTATCGTTTAAATATCTTAAAAGCCATTTTAAAGCTTCCCAGTGGGAAGAACCAGGGTTTGACATATATCTACTTAGGCAACTAACAGAGTATGCTATATCAGGTCTAATACTAACCATCAAATACATAACAGAACCAATAGCATTGGAATAAGGCACATTTTTCATTTTATCTTTTTCAGTGTCAGTTTTAGGACACTGATCCTTACTTAACTGAAAATGAGCAGCAAGTGGCACAGAAGAAGGTTTAGAAGTTGACATTGAAAACTTTTCAAGAATACTTTGAATGTAAGATGTTTGATTTAAGAAAATGGTTGAACTAGTCCTATTTCTTTCAATGTTCATTCCAAGTATCTTTTTGGCATCTCCAAGATCTTTCATTTCAAAAGTTTTGCACAGATTTTTCTATAAGTCTTTAATCATGCTAAGACTAGAACTGGCAATTAACATGTCATCCACATATAGAACAAGAAATATATGCACATTATTGACATACTTGAAATACAAACAGGGATCATATGCACTGTTTTTGAATTTTAAATAATGCATAAATTGATCAAACTTTTTATTCCATTGTCTAGGAGACTGCTTAAGACCATATAAAGATTTTTTTAAGCAAACAAACAAGGTTAGGATTTTTCTTATCAACAAATCCATAAGGTTGAGACATATAAATCTGTTCATCAAGATTTCCATGCAGAAAAAGCAGTTTTTACATCCATCTGGTTAAGTTCCCAATTAAATTGAGCAACTAAAGCAAGCAAGATTTTTACAGTAGTAAACTTGACTATAGGTGAGAAAATTTCATAGTCTATTCCTTCTTTTTGTGTAAAGCCTTTAGCTACTAGTCTTGCCTTAAATCTTTTGTTATTATCTTCTTGTACTTTGAAAATCCATTTGCAGTCAATCACAGAAGCATTTTTAGGTTTAGGGACTAAAACCCAAGTTTTATTTTCTTTTAAGGGTTTAAGTTCATCATGCATAGCAGACAACCATTCTTTTGAATATGGACTTTCTATAGTTTCTTCATAAGTATTTGGTTCAATATTTTCAGTATTCAAAGCTAAGTGATAGTCTCTAAGCCTAGTAGGGATTCTACGTTCCCTAAGTTCCCTATCTCTTACAAGTTGATAGGTATTTTCAGGATTTTCATTTTCTATTTCTTCATTATTATCTACTTGATTTTCTTCTCTTTCTTCTATTTCTTCCCCTTGTTGGTTATCTAGGTTATTAGGTTCCACCTTATTAAAGGTATTTTCAATGTTATAGTTTTCAGTGGTTTTAGAAGTAATTTTCAGACAAGGCATTTCAAATTCATTAAAAATGACATCTCTGCTAACAACTACTTTAAAACCAGGTTGGTTTCTCAACCATAATCTATACCCTTTAACACCTATTTGATAACCAATAAATACACATTTTTGGGACCTAGGATCTAATTTATCACCATTAACAAGGCAAAAAGCAGAACATCCAAAAAATACGAAGAGAAGAGAAATCAACATCAGAATTTGACCATAATTTTTCAGGAATATTTCCAAACAAAGGCACAGATGGTGATCTATTTATTAGATAAGCAGCAGTTAAAAGTGCTTCACCCCAAAATATTTTTGGTAAACCTGAACTAATTAAAAGACACCTAACTTTGTTAAGTAAGGTTCTATTCATCCTTTCTGCTACACAATTCTGTTGAGTGTAGGGTGTAGTTTTATGTCTTTTTATGCCATACTTATCACAAAGTTCAGAGAATTGTTTGTTGCAGAATTCTAAACCATTGTCAGTCCTTAAAGCTTTAAGCTTATGACCAGTTTGATTTAAAACTAAACTTTTCCAATTCTGAAACTTTTCAAAAACATCAGATTTCTGTTTCATAAGGAAAACAAAGACTTTCCTAGAATAGTTATCTATAATTGAAAGAAAGTATTTATTGGCACCATGTGTTTCAACATTTGCAGGACCCCATACATCTGCATGCACATAATCTAATATGCATTTTGAAGAAGTGGGGACAGGGTATGAGGAAGTAGGAAAACTGACTTTATGCTGTTTTTCTAGAATGCAATCATCACAAAAATTCAACGTGGCAGGTTTATCGTGCAGAAAACCATTTTTATTCAACAATTCAAGACCTTTTAAACTTATGTGGCCTAGTCTCTTATGCCACAAATCAGATTTATTATTTTCAGACACATTTCCAAAAAATAAGTCATATTGCACTTTACAAAGATACATGTTTCTTTTCTTTTCTGCCTTAAAAATGGTTAAGGACCCTTTGGTGATTTTCATTATCCCTTTACCCCATCTCCCTTCCAACCCATCCTCTTATAGGGCTGAACATGATAACAGATTATGGGCAAGGTCAGGTACATATCTAACACCTTTAAGGGTAAGTTTAAAACCATTTTCAAATTTCAGAAAAACATCCCCAAAATCAAGAACATCACATAGTTTCTAATTTGCCATAGAAACAGAACCTAATTTTTCTGTTTTAAAGTTCATCAAAATATCTTTATAAGGAGTCATATGAAATGTACATCCTGAATCAATAAGCCATTCAAATTTATTTGAATTATCAACAAAATTAATGTCAGAAACCATGTATACTTCATCAGAGGTTTCTTCAGAAACATTAGCAGAATCATTTTGATTATTTTTCTTTGGTTTCTTACAATCTTTTATAAAGTGTCCTCTTCCCCCACAGTTATAACACTTGTAATCCTTTTTAGTGTTTTTATCATCATTTCCTTTGTTGTTATAGTACTTATTCCTAGAAGGACTTCTACCCCTGCTTCTACTATGGCTTTTACTGTGTTTTCTAAACTTATAGTTTTTATTATTATCATTACTCCTAGACTTAGGTCTTCCTCTTACAAAGTTTACTTCATTGTTACTAGTACTAGGAGCATTTGTTTTTAAATCCATTTCTTTCGATTTTAAACCACTAATAACAGTTTCTAAAGTTACACTATCACGACCATATTTAATAGCTGCCTTAACATCACCATAAGACTCAGGTATAGCATTTAATAAAACTATAGGTGTATAATCATCAATATTTTTATCCCCAGTAAGTTTAATATCTTGTATTAGTTTTGTAAAATCATCAATGTTTTCTTCAATATTTTTAGAAAGATCAAGCTTATATCTGAAAAAATTTTCTAAAAGGAACAATTTACTAGGGAGAGAAGTTTCGATATATAATTCTTTCAGTTTATTCCATAATTCCTTAGGAGTATTTTGTTTTTCAACTTTTCTTATTACAAAATCAGATAAATTTAAGATAATAGAACTGTAAGCATACTCATCATTTTCAAGCCGTTTTTCTTCAGAAACTGTTTCAGAATATTTTCCATCGATTGCTTTAAAAACCTTTTGTTGTATTAGAATGCCTTTCATTTTTTGTTGCCAAATAGAAAAATTAGATTTTCCATCGAAGGGTTGCAAGTTATAACCAGACATTTTAATAGAAAACAACAAGTTTCACAGTGATAATTTCAGCACAGAGTATTCACAATTTACAAGATAATAGCAAGAACAGATATTAACAGAAAATATCCCAATCACAGTATATATGTGCAGGGGCCTTAACTGCCCCTCCACCAGATACCCGACGGCTTCAAGAGCCCGGCCAAGGGAGGTAAACAACAAGGGTTTGGGGTTCTGAGACTAGAATTAAATGAGTTTAGGTTGAAGCAATATTACCGTATATGGCCTTTTTAGGCCAGAGACTCACCCTGGATGCTCTGATACCACTGTAAGGAGTGGATCGGTCTCCGGCGTTTTACAAAAAATACAGTAAATTAAAATAGATTACAGGCCTTCTTAAAACAAATTACAAGTAATCTAAGTAATATAAAAACTAATACAATGAATGAACCTGGGAACAATAGTATCACTGAAACAGAAGACATAAAAACTGTGAGGCTCAGGAGCCTAATAAAACCCAAATCCTACTCAAGGCCAAAGGTTATGAACCTTTACCGATTGCTCAGAATCACACAAGCCACAAAGGCAGTAAGAACCACAGAGGTTCTACCTTAGATCCACAAAGGAAAAATTGCCACAAAGGCTTTTATTCGAACCACACAAGTTTTGCCACTAAGGCTTTCAGGGTTTCAGGGAATGGAGGTAGGAAGAAGAAGAACATTGTCAGCTTGTTTCCCAAGAGCCGCAATGGACCAGCCATTTAAAGAGGTTGTTCATTGATGGCGAGTAAACGGCCATTTTTGGAGAAAGAGCAAAAGCAGAAACCAAAGGGTCAGTGAAGAACCCAGAAAGTCATAGTGCATAAGAAGAAGAGAAGCAGTCGGGTGAGAGAAAGGGGAAATGAATTAGGGTTTGATAGAAATAGATTTAAGTAGTAGGGCAGACGGGTCAAACCTGTTAACGGGTCGGGTTAGTGGATTAGGTAGTCCATTGGGCCAAGTGTGATTTGGCCTTCCCAAGTAAAGGCTCATTCCTTTGGTTTGGGCTAAAAAATTCCAACAACAATTATAACAAAGATTATATATATTTTTTGTCCCGTAATTTAGATTTTATACATTTAAGTCGTTTTGCTTATAGAATTTTTGAAAATAGTTCCACAACTTTAAAAAAATTTCACTTTCATTTCTATCCAATCAACTTCCGTTAGAAAATTAATGGAATCATTTACAAATTATGCAGCGATTGGCCATGTGACTAATACATGGTTTTTTTTTTTTTAATCAATTTTCTAATAAAAGTTGGGAAAAAGACTCAAAATGAGACCTTTTGTAAGTTACATTGAAGAATTATGTAAGCAATAAGACTAAAACTAATTTGTTGAAGCCCACTTGTTTAGCTCCTTTATATGTTGCTGAATTGTCACTTTTTATGGGCGTTTATATAATTACTCATCATGGTTATCTATACATTATGAATTCAAAAGCTCCTAATTAATTCTCTCAAATGAATACAGAAATGTGAGATCATTTTGCTTAAATCAATTGGGATTAATGCAATTTACCTCCTTTTGATATTGTAAATAATTAAATTATTCCCTTATGATAATAAAATAGTAATTTATTTCCCTATATCTTTTTTTTTTAAATGAAGCAATTTACCTCTGTGTCTAAGAAGGTAAATTACTTTATTTTAAAAAATATAGGAGGGTAAATTACTACATTTTAAAAACACTAGAAGGTAAATTGTCACTTTTTTTTCTCATATGGGGATAATTTGTTCATTTGCATTATTATAGGGGTTTTCTTGCATCTTTTCCAAAATCAATCCATCATCAAGATATATAGGTGTACAATAGTAAGTAAAATTTTCTGTGAATACTATTCCACAGTCGAAATAAAATTAAGTAGAAAGTTGAAAAAATATAGAAGTAAAATGCTATTATAATTTTTTTGATGAAATGAAGTTCCGTGATCTATATATACACACCACACACATCCCGAACTCTTTCAACTAAGAAAAGAGAGGGCGAGGGGAACGAAACGAAAAAAAAAAAAAAAGAAATTCAGTTAAATCGACATGGATAAAATTGCAAAAAACTTTATCTATTTGAGGATTATAATCATGATAATTTTCTTCGCAGGAGTTAGTGCAGAAAATGGTTCTTCGAATCGCGCAGCTTTCTGCTCGTTAAAATGTAACCTGCTATGCATCATTACTAGGAAACCTCTTTGCGTGAGCGATTGCTTGAAAGGTTGCCAACCAAAACAAGAAGTCGTTACGCAGTGTGCAAATGCTTGTGATTCGGAGTGTAGACCTTTCTCCTCAGGTAATATATATATGATTCAAAAACGAAACCTATTTTTTGTATTTATTCAAAAATCTCATGAACTTGTTTGAACAAGTTGAGATTTTATGTAATAAAATTTCACGAAACCACTTGGAGAGTTGCGTGGATCGTGCAAGTTGGAATTGGTCTTAATATCATATTGTTCCACAGGCGGTGCCAAATTTGAAGTATGTGTTCGTCAATGTTCAAAGGACTGCATCAGCAAGAAGTATGTTTAGCATCGTACGTATGCAATAAGTCTTAAAGATTTCCATAGTCTTTTGCAACTTGGAAATGTTACAGTTTGAGTGGTAAAGAACAGCGTTTGTAAAATTTTATTCCAATGTGGTTTCTTTTTTAATTTTCTTTAGTGCTTTCACATATTTATTTAGCACTTGCAAGTTCCAACTTCTGAAGCATATTATTTTCCTCCATTTGAGGAACAAATTAATTTCAACTAAGAAATTTATTATTTAGATAAATTATAACGAGCTCTCCTGAAATTTTACATAATTACTAATATCTCTTTTTTTTTTTTTTGAGAAATATTTATCAATACTCTTTATATTTGATGAAATTGTGTAAATTGGACGATCGTTAAAATTAAAAAAAGTATTGATTTTTCAAATAACAAAAATATTTATAATTATGTCAAATATTGAATAATTCATTAAATTACCCTTATTATTTTATAATGACGTGTAAAGTCAATTTGAAACTATTCTGCGTACTTGTTATTCTATAAGTACTAATCATAAGGAAATGTGGCGAAATATAAGAACAAATTAATTGAATTCCTACTGTTAAAAATGGCAAAAAATAAAAAGAAACAAAATCAAATTATCATTTGTATCATGAGAACTCTTTCAAGAAAAACACATGTGCCATTCATGATGAACTTGGAACACAAAATTCTTGGTACATGACATAACATATTAATCTAGGTCTTCAAACTTTGCGATAGATGTCAAAACAATCATCAAGGCACTTTTGCTTTTGATTTGTATCTGGTCAAACAAATACGATAACGTATTAGTAAATAAAGTTTCACAGTTTTTAAGTGCATACATCACGATATCTGTTATTACAACATGTACATCAAGAAAATCAATAAAACATAAATCTTACACATATTAATGGCATGCATTTCAATAAATAGACGGACTGGAAAACACGGCCTTTTGGTTTGTTGGTGGACATGTATGAGTGCAACAATGTAAACAATACATAAGACATATATTTGGAATTCCACCATTAACGCAATCTTTGCTGCATTTTGCTCGACACTCGTCCTGTGATTGCTCGATTGAACTTATGAAATTCGTTGCAAGGACGATGTTTGCCATTATCAACAATGTTGTTACTACAACAATAGCGTCTACACTTTTCCCTTCCATTTTCTTAAGTCTCTCTCACCCTACCAAAATACTTGATTTGATTATCTTCACAAAAGGTGGTGTATTTATATTCTCAAACACTAAAAATTATGTGAGATTAAATGGGGCTAATTATCACATTCCATTTTAGAGGAAAAAGGATCTGCACATATTTGACAAAATATTTACTCAATAACCTTTTGTGATTCTACTTACTTATTACCCATAAATCATTCTGTATTTATGCAATATTTAATTTCTTAACTAAAGAGGAAAAGGAAATACAAGTAAGGATCTGGATTCAAGATTTTATCATAATGAAGAACTGACTACTTGATTATTCAAGATTAGGTGATTTACGATAGTAATTGTGAATTCCATCAAGGTTATAAATAAAATTAAAACAACTAAACATAATTGTACATATGAGTTTTTTTTGGACCAAGTAAAAACCAAAAACAATTAAAAAAACTACCCAAAAAAAAAGCCTCCAATCAAACATAAAAAATTGTAACAAGAAAGTTATGACCAAAAGCCAAGAAAACGAATTTGATGCAATTAAAATGCAGCATTTCTTTGGAGAAGACCAACCAAATCCGTTTTGTTATTATTTAGTAGCTGTTGCCGCACTACTGAAGTGCTTATTCACTTTTTCACCACCAACTTCATCTTTATTTTCAGGTGTTTTCATCATTTTAATTTATTTTATAATTAATATATAATCTCAGCCTGACAAATTAACATTACTGGGAAACAAGTATCTGGTAATCTCAAATTATATTGATGTAATAACACGATTATCTAAATAACTAGGATTGCCAAATCCTGCATCTACTTCATAATTGGTTGTGTGTGTGTGTGTGTGTGTGATGGAGATAACCAGTGAAGGGGAACAGCAAACAGAGGCGATCAATAAATGGCATGCCAGGAAAGTGATATCATGACGACGTACAAACTTCCAACAAGAGATTCGATTCAATCCTCCTGAGTTTAGAACGAATATTGTTCAATATGAGATAAGAGGGGATGTAGGATTTCCAGGTCTATTGAGGCGGAGGTAGGATGTGTCCCTGTCGCAAGTGCCAATCATATATGGTTTGTATCATCATCTGCATACTCCCAAGAAGTGCACGTTGATTCTGTAGTTCAGCCTCCAACTCATTAAGCTTTTGGGCTATAGCAGTCACCGTATCAACAAGTACAGTCAATGAATCAACATTGGACCTACTTGGGCTCATTTCCGGTACTACTCTCTCGTTTGACCATTGATACTGGTTCTCAGCCATAACTTCAATCAGAGAATAGCCATCTGTCACAGGTTTATTCATAAATGCTCCACCGGATGCAGCATTTACCAGCATCCTTGTATGGTAGTTCAGTCCATCATAAAAAGTATTAAGGAGAAGCCACTTCTCGAAACCATGATTAGGGCAAAACCTCAAGAGTTTGTTAAATCTCTCCCATGCATCACGCAACGATTCATCTTCCTTCTGAAGGAAACAAAGGATTTGCTGACAGAGTTGGGCTTTCCTACTTGGAGGAAAGTATTTTGCTAGGAATGCTTCTGACAGCTGCTCCCAAGTAGTAATGGATTGTGCTGGTAATGAATGCAACCAAGCTCTTGCTTCATCTCGTAAAGAAAATGGGAATATTTTGAGCTTAATGGCATCCGATGAGACACCAGAAAGATTCAGAACTTCACAGCAATGTAGAAATACAGAGAGATGCAAGTTCGGGTTTTCTGCTGGTAAGCCTCCGAATTGATTGTGTTGTACCATAGAAACGAGGGCCAGTTTGAGCTCGAGATTGTCAACTTGAATTAAAGGTGCTGAAATGCTTGAGTGCAAACTTTGAGCACTTGGTACCGCAAGATCTTTCAAGGAGCTTGTGTCTTCTGCCATGCTTGATGCGGAAGATGATTAGCTATATTTTGGATAGTTTGTTCTTCTTTCTGTCTCTGTGTTGTCCACTCAATGTAACATACGCTCAATCTAAAAATCTACCTCAACAAGATTCCAAAAAATATCGGGTTTTCTGTAAAAACCAAAGGAATTAATTATAAGGGAAAACAAAACAAAACAAACAGATTAGGTAAAATGAAAATTAAATCAAGCAAACTAAATGGTTTAGCTAATTTGTTTGTGACAACTTGATATCCATAATTTAAAATTCCCTGTATGCAGTGCCAAAATTATGCCCGTCTCAAGTGCTGGGTTAATCAAGTAATAGTTAACATATCTTTCCTAGAAGAAATATAACATGTTTAACTCACCAGCAAGAATTAAGGTCGCAATTCAAACAGGAAATCAAACAAGCTGCAGTCTTCGAACATGACCATAGTTGGATTATAACATACCAACATGTTTCAAACTCTACATAAGGAATTGTCTAGAACTGTATATAATCTATCCAGATTCAAGGTTTTGTCTTGTTTAACAAACAGCAGTAGTTTACGGCAATAAATTCTCTGTCTATTATGAAGGAATCTTCAGGGGCGCAATCAGATTCTCCATCATGAATGCACATATAGATCAAAATGAATGCTCCAATTGCATCCAATCTGCCCGTCAGTTCAAAACAAGAAAAACAGTCACAATTTCCATTTTGACTCGGGATGTATTAGATATGTCAAAAGCAGCAGTGTGGATGACTGAAGAACACATATAAGCATAAACATTTAAGTTCACCATCCATCAGCTTAAATTAGTTAAATTTAATTAAAAGTACTAGTCATGAAGCGGTTACATCTGAACAAGTAACTGGAGGTCTTATTTTCCCTCTAGAGAAAAACCATAAAAGTATACCCAAGATCACCTTTCAGTAACAGAAAAGATTTCAAAAAATGATATCAAAAAATATTTTTCTTCAAGAAACCAGTGCAAGACTCGGAAGGGATCTTGTCGCTTCCTCCAGAGCAATAGATTGCCAGTACATATATAATCAGGCAAAACACAAAACGTAAAGCTGTTAATACATCATGAACTGTCAATGCAAAAATTATAGCTCACATATGTCTATTATCTGCTCAATTCCTATTTCTGGATTGGATATCTTGTTTGTATATCTGTTAATTTTCATCCTGTTATGCAATCATCAAGATTAGATGTAAGTCATCCACAACTTTTCACCTCAAGAAAACCTAACTATTATGTTCCGCCGAACAAAACGATGATTTTTTCCAGAGGATTCAATCTTGATTGCATCCGTGGTAACTTTCATGCCGAAGATAAGAAAATTTAAACCCCCAAACAGAAAGCAGAAACCACACCTAAGAGATCGAATGTAGCAGCAACTATCGCGATCTCCAGCACCAATACAAAAAGGACATGTCAAGAAACGGTCGGCCCTCGGCGGTGTGGTTTTGAGCGGAGGACGACGGCGCAGTCTTCGGCGTTGGAGCGATTTGTGCGGCTGTGCTGATGCGATGAAAGGAGAGAAGCCTACACTCTTGTTTACAGACGGAAGTTAGGCTGTTGAAATAGAGGAAATGCAGGGAAAACTGGGAATAGATTGCAAACTGAACAAAACTTTTATTTCTTGAATCAGAGTTTAAAGAAATCTCGTGCTTGAAATAGCAGATAAAGGGCTGTTATATACAAAAAAAACAACTAACTCTTAACAACCATAAAAGTGCTATTTCACTTAAAGCAGCAGAAAAGAAACACGACTTAAACAAATGCAGGTCTCTCATATTAGCTGCTGTTCTCAGTTCCCTGTTCTTGTTCCTTCTCAGACTGAAAGCTCTGTAGATCATTAGGAGCTTGAATTTCATCATAGGCCAAGAAAGGGTAAAAGAGGAAAGGAATAAGTACAAGGAAAAAGGCGGGAAACTTGAGGGGAAAAAAAGAAATAAAAATAAAATAAAAATCCTTTTGAGGAAATTATTAGAAAACATAAAATAAACTTTTATATCTAAATTCACGTCATTCAACATAAAAGTTCCATTCATTTAACTTCTTATAAAAAAGAATATTATTAATTCTTTTATATTAAAAAGAGATGTTGTAGTTTATCAGATTAATCGATTTGATGATATATTTTTCCTGCATTGTGTGGGATTTTTTTTTAATTTTTGTACTAATTTGTGTTAAAGTAATTTAATTTTTTTTAAAAATTATTGTTATATATTTTACTTAATTCAAATTGCATGTATATAGGAATTGTTTATATTGATGGGAACGTAAAGAAATCATATCTTAATTTTATATTTTTTCAAGTAGTTAAAGTTGAAGAAAACGAAAATTTTAATGCACAATTTGCTGAAAAATAATACATTCTTTGTTTTACAAACCATCTAAAGTCGGAAAATTTTGTGCATTTGCACTCCAAAGATTGCGCCAACAATGCTCTCTTACTCTTTTATACTTTTAGAAAGTGAAAAAAATATAATAAATGTCTTCTTTTTTTTATTTGTTTTAATGGTAACTTTTGAGTTGTCAAAATCTTTTATATTAAATTTAAATCTTACGTATATGTATGTGTAGATTTATTTTTATTATAATTTACAGTTTATTACATCCTGATGTATATTTTAAGACAAATAAGTCTTGTATCTGAACGACCTTATTTTCTTAAAGTCCTTTTTTTTTTTTATGTTTTCTATATGTCAATTGTAGCATTAGGAAAAGAGATGAAATAGCCAAGAAATCGAAGTTCTATATAATTTAATTCTTTAAAACTTCAACTAAAACACATTGCGCATTTATTAAATAACAACATTTTCATGAAAAAAAAACCCCCAAATTTCTATTTTCCGCACATAATCAAACTTTCATACCCAAAATCTCATACAAATCTCGATCTTCAAATCTTGCAATAGATATTAGAACAATTGTCAAGACACCTTTGCTTCTGATTTGTATTTGTTAACAAAATATATACAACAGATGTTGGCTACACAACCCACGTGGTATTCTTTCTCACTGAATACCTAGCCAACTATTACACTGATTGGAGTACGAAACTCCTTTAAGATAACAGACCACAGATTACAGAGAAATTAAATAATACACAAGGAATTAGAGATAAAAGAATGAAATCGTAATTTTCAAAGTGGCTCAGGAACAAAGCCTGATTCAGTTAGAGACAGGGTCACGGTCACTTGGCACCGCACCCACAGAAACTTCGGCCCACGGTTGCTCCTCACACAGGGACAAGATCACAAAGATCAGAGAACCCAGAAACCCGTCACAACAGTACACTTCCATTCACTCAGAACCTTTAATTAGAAGAGGGGTGGAGATATCTCACTGTGATTTCTCGGTTTCATGTTGTTCTTCAAGGAGCAGAACAACTCCTATTTATAGGAGAGGAAAAGAGAGTCGTTGGAAAGATGGCGTTGGGGTGGCTTTCTTTAAGCCATCGTCTTGGCTAAGGAAAGCCACCACCATTAACGGTGGTGGACAAGGAAATAAGAATCTGCCATGGAAGGCAGTTTTAGAAGAGGGAGAGAAATTGCAGACAACGGCGTACAAGAAGAAATGGAGAGATTCAAACTAAATTAGGTTTAGGAAGTGGGTATAAATGTATAGATACCTGGGTCGGGTTAATGGGTTGGATATCGGGTCGGGGTGAGGGCCTTCCAAGTGGGCCGAGTGTAATGTGGATGAGCAATGGGCCTACCAAATATAAATTTGGTCCTTGGACCATTAATATTAACAATCTCCACCTTGGACCAAAACCCACAAGAGGGAAGAGGTCCTGGAGTTTTATCACTGAATCAGTTTGTTTCATCATTGCCAAAAGAAGTTCACCGTGGATGTACCTGCAGAGAATAAAATAACTTGAAAGCACATGTTAGTCCGGAATTAAATTCAGAATTTTTAAACACGTATGAAATTTTTCAAGAGATAGACACTTGGTACCCATATCTACAGGATTATCCTCAGTTTTGATTTTCTCCAACTTTATTACCTCTTTACTGACGATATCTCGAATGAAGTGATACCTTACATCCATATGTTTCGTTCGATCATGAAACACGGGATTCTTACACAGTTGAATAGAGGATTGGCTATCAGAGTATACCGTGAGCTTTTCATTTGAGAAACCAATTTCCTTAATGAGGCCATCTAACCAAATTGCCTCCTTGAAAGCTTCTGTCGTGGCAATGTATTCTGCCTCTGTTGTAGAAAGGGCAACTATATGTTGAAGTTGGAATTTTCAACTTATGCAAGAACCACAAAATGTGAAAATGTAAGATGTTGTGGATTTTCTACTATCTGTGTCATTTGCATAGTTAGCATCAACATAGCCAAGAAGTTGAGTGTTCTTACTCCTTTTAGAAAACAAAATGTCAACATTTTCAGAGCCATGCAGATATTTCAAAAGCCATTTTAAAGCCTCCCAATGAGGAGGGCCAGGATTAGACATGTATCTACTTAAGCAACAAATAGCATATGCAATGTCGGGTCTCGTGCAAACCATGAGAAACATGATGGATCCAATCACATTAGAATAGGGAACTTTTTTCATCTTAACCTTTTCAGTATCAGTTTTAGGACTCTAATTTTTACTAAGTAGAAAATGGGCAGCAAGAGGCACAGAGGTTGGCTTGGAGTTTTCGATTGAAAATCTTTTTAAGATAGAAAGAATGTAGGATTTTTTATTTAGCAAAATAGTAGACTCTCCTTTATGTCTAACAATGTTCATGCCAAGAATACGTTTTGCATCACCTAGATCTTTCATTTCAAAAGTTTTGTGTAACTCTTTTTGCAAGAGATTAATGAGATGTAAGCTAGGACTAGCTATAAGCATATCATCCACATAAAGCACAAGGAAGATAGGAGTACTGTCAACATGTTTAAAGTATAAACAATGATCATAATGACTTCTTTTTAAAATCTAATGAATGCATGAAAGAGTCAAATTTCTTGTTCCATTGTCTCGGAGACTGTTTTAAACCATACAATGATTTTTTAAGAAGGCAGACATAATCAGGTTTGAGTTTGTCCATAAAACCAGCAGGTTGACTCATGTAGATATGCTCATCAAGATCACCATGTAAAAAAGCAGTCTTAACATCCATTTGTTTTAATTCTCAATTGTCGTGTGCAGTGAGGGCAAGAATAATACGAACAGTGGTGTATTTCACAATAGGAGAGAATATCTCATTGTAATCTATGCCTTCTTTTTGTGTAAACCCTTTTGCTACTAGTCTAGCTTTATACTTAATGGGGTTTTCTTGTTTAACCTTAAAAATCCATTTGCAATCAACTATTGAGAAGTTCTTGGGTCTAGAAACTAAGGTCCATGTATTATTCTGTTTTAATGAACTCATCTCTTCTCTCATGGCACTAAGCCATTTTTCTGATTTCATTGTTTCCTCAACATTAGTGGGTTCAGACAGTTCTGTGATTAATGCAGTGTCATAATCTCTAAGTTTGGTGGGGATCCTAGTTTCTCTTCTTACTCGATCTCTAGTAAGTTGATAGTCGTCTAAGGGATTTTCAGTGATTATTGCATCATTTTCTGCTGTTTGTTCAACTAGATTTTCACGATTCTCTTCCCCTTCTTGGTTATCCTCTAAGTGTTCCTCCACCTTATTGAAAGTTGGTTCTTTTTCTCTATGTTGGGTTTTATCTAAGCACGACAGCTCATTTTTGTTAAAAGTCACATCCCTACTTATAAGCACTTTAAAACCTGATTTGCTAGGGAACCCAAAGTCTATACCCTTTTATGCCATCAGGATAATCAATAAAACACACTTAATCGATCTAGGTTCTAACTTATCAAGGTTTTGGTGAACAAACACAGAGCATCCAAAGACACGTAAATATGAGATAACAACGCTATGTTTGTTTTCATTTTCAAATTATCTCCGAGATGAGTCAAAACATACCTAATATTTGCCATCATTCAAAAACACTTTATTTAGGTGTTTTAGCATAAATACATACATATATATACATAAATATATATAAAAAAGACATGATTTGACTATGAATTGACAATGAATAGTAATTTTTGTCTCCCAAAACACAACGTTAAACATACAATACTTATTTTAAATTATCTTAAAAAACAAATCCAAACATACATACTATCTCTAACACATACTTATTTATCTTTGTTTTTCTCTCTCTATCTCCATAAAACACATCAAAACACTTAGAAAACGAATCTAAACATTATGCAGATTTTTTACCAGTCCACATAAAATCAGGAGTCTTACCAGATAGAGGCACAGATGGGGACAAGTTTATCAAGTGAGCAGCAGTAAGAATAGTTTCACCCCAAAAAGATTTAGGCAATCTAAAACTTATAAGTATGCATCTAACTTTATCAAGCAAGGTATGATTCATACGTTCAGCCACACCGTTCTGTTGGGGGGTATAGGGATTTGTTCTATGCCTTTTTATACCAAATTTGTGACAAAGACTCGAAAAATCTTTATTGCAGAATTCAAGACCATTATCCGTCCTAAGGGATTTCAATTTCTTCCCAGTTTGATTTTCCACAAGAATTTTCCATTTTTCAAATTTCTCAAAAGCTTCAGACTTGTGTTTCATAAGAATAACAAACACCTTCCTAGAGTAGTTATCAATGATAGATAAGAAGTAACGGTTACCATCATGCGTAGGAACACTAGACGGACCCCAAACATCAGCATGTACGTAATCCAAAATGCATGAAGACATGGAAGGAAGTGATTGAGATGAAGTAGGAAAATGCACTTTATGGTGTTTACCCAATATGCAATCATCACAAAAATCCAATTTTCGATTTTGTCATTCAAAATCCCATCCTTTTTCAGAAATTCAAGACCTTTCAAACTCATATGTCCAAGCCTTTTATGACACAATGCAGTCATATCACATTCATTCACAAAAGCAGTCATTGAATCATAGGTAACAGAACATAAATAGAGGTTTCGTTTCTTTTCAGCCTTAAAAACAACAAGTGAACCTTTCATGATTTTCATGAGGCCTTTGCCCCATCTACCTTCAAGACCATCCTCTTCTAAAGTAGCACAAGAAATCAAGTTGTGACTCAAATAGGAACATATCTCACATTTTTCAGGGTTAACCTATAACCCTCTTTGAAATTTAAAGAAACGCCGGGACCCAAAATCTCACATTTCTTTTCGTTTGCCATAGAAATAAAATCAGATTTTTCATAACGAAAGTTTGAGAAAACTTCTTTAACAGGGCTCATATGAAAAGTACAACCAGGGTCAATAAGCCATTCAAATTTGCTCACAGAATGCACAGAATTTGCTTCATAAACCATAAAGACTTCGTCGTTTTCATTAGAGACATTATTCACCTTTTCCTTTTCATCAAAGTTTCTATCTGTGTTATCACGTTTTGATTTCCTGCAGTCTTAGATGTATATAACAACCTCTTTCCTTGGTTTTATCATCCTTATAAGTGTTATCCCTTGCTCTAAATTTACTACAACCATTTCTGCTTTTACCTCTGCTATGACTTCTACCTTTGTTCTTAAAACCATTGTTTCTAAAATTAGACCTGCCTCTAGCAAGATTAACCTCATGATTGTTCTGACTAGGTCTAGCAACTTTTAGATCCATTTCTTTGCTCTTTAGACCGTTAACAACAGTATCCAAATTAATGTTATCTCTACCATACTTAATAGCAGCTTTCACGTCAGAATAAGATTCAGGAATTGCATTCAAGAGCACAATAGGAGTGTAATCATCAATATTTTTATCACCGGTGAGTTTGATGTCTTGTATCAATTTGGTAAAATCATCAAGGTTTTCATCAATATTTTTGGACAGATCCAATTTATAACAAAAAAACTTTTCTAATAGAAAAAGCTTACTGGGCAAAGATGTTTCGGTATATAAATCCTCCAATTTTTCCCAAAGATCTTTAGAGGTTTTTTGTTTTCTCACTTTTCTAAGAACATTATCAGAAAGGTTTAAAATAATGGACGAGTAGGCAAACTCATCATTTTTCAATTGTTTTTCTTCGAAAACATTATCAGTGTATTTTCCGTCAATTGCTTTAAACACCTTTTGTTGGATTAGAATACCTTTCATTTTCTATTGCCAGATAGAAAAATTGCTTTTCTCGTCAAAGGGTTGTAAACTATATCCGGCCATCAAAAAAAATTTTAGGAAGCGTTTATAAAGGAAATCACCAGTTTCGATTTTTGAGAAAAATGTCAGGAGGAATAAACGATTTTAGAAAAACAGGTTTTATTATAGTATCAGGGGATTTCAATTAATCACAAATAACGCAAAATATAGTACCAGATCACAGGTAATGTCCAAAAGATCAGAGTTATACCAGATTACTAAAGGGATAACAGATAGTTCACAGATCAAAACTATTAATCACTAATCAAGGTAATAAATCACAGATCAAGATAAGTAACCACAGATCAAGATTAATAATCATAGATCAAGGTTGATAATCACAAATCAAGATAAGTAACCACATATCAAGATAATAATCACAGATCAAGATAATAATCCGTAGGAAAATATCGAGCACAAATATACCAGTTATCACAACAGATCTCAATAATCACAGAGAAACGAGATATTAACAGGACCAAGGCCTTTCCAGCCTAACGCCCAGTCCAGATACCCGACGACCTCAGGGGTCCGACCAGGAGAGTGGTTAGGGGGATAAGCACCTCAGTTATCGAACAAGGTATAAAAAATAACTGAAAAGTAAATCGTAGTAAATAGAGGAGGGGTTTAAGCGAGTTACCACCACCACGGCGCGGAGAGGATCAGAACAGTGCTCTGATACCACTGTTGGGTACACAACCCACGTGGTATTCTTTCTCACCGAATACCTAGCCAACTATTACACTGATTGGAGTACGAAACTCCTTTAAGATTACAGACCACAGATTACAGAGAAATTAAATAATACACAAGGAATTAGAGAAAAAAGAATGAAACCGTAATTTTCAAAGTGGCTCAGGAACAAAGCCTGATTCAGTTAGAGACAGGGTCACGGTCACTTGGCACCGCACCCACAGAAACTTCGGCCCACGGTTGCTCCTCACACAGGGACAAGATCACAGAGAGTAGAGAATCCAGAAACCCATCACAACAGTACACTTCCGTTCACTCAGAACCTTTAATTAGAAGAGGGGTGGAGATATCTCACTGTGATTTTTCGGTTTCAAGGTGTTCTTCAAGGAGCAGAACAACTATTTATAGGAGAGGAAAAGAGAGCCGTTGGAAAGGTGGCGTTGGGGTGGCTTTCCTTAAGCCATCATCTTGGCTAAGGAAAGCCACCACCATTAACGGTGGTGGACAAGGAAATAAGAATCTGCCATGGAAGGCAGTTTTAGAAGAGGGAGAGAAATCGCAGACAGCGGGGCACAAGAAGAAATGGAGAGAGTCAAACTAAATTAGGTTTAGGAAGTGGGTATAAATACATAGATACCTGGGTCGGGTTAATGGGTTGGATACCGGGTCGGGGTGAGAGCCTTCCAAGTGGGCCGAGTGTAATGTGGATGAGCAATGGGCCTACCAAATATAGATTTGGTCCTTGGCCATTAATATTAACAACAGATAATTAATGCACAACAACATAAGTATACATAAGTATATATGTTATAAACATAAAAGATTTACGAACACGACGTTGTGAAATAAGTTAAACATATACCTTCAATATTTGCACAGTTACAATCAATCGAACAACTGATGCTGCAGTAAAACGATTGAGTCGAAACCTGTCTGCTTTCGTTTTTGGGTGGACATGCATGAGTGCAACATAATATACAATACATATAACATATATTCGGAATTCCTCCTTTTGCACACTCTCTGCTGCATTTATCACTGCAAGCATCCTTTGATGGCTCGATTGAAATCATTGAATTCGTCGCATATGTTGTTGCAATGACGATGTTTGCGATTATTAGTAATGTTGTCGCTGCAATAATAACATGATTTACACATTTCCCTTCCATTTCTTAAATTTAAATCCTCTTTTTTGTTTTTTTTTTGGGTAAAATATTTGATTTGATTATTTCATAAGAAGGTGGTTTATTTATAATCTGAAACAGTAGAATTATGTGAGGTTAATTGGCAAATCACATTTCATTTTGTAGGAAATAAGATTACAATACTCGAAAATCTTTCTTATTTAATTGCTTAATTTTTGATTGGTCATCATGGATTTATGTAATTGATTTCGTAAATCAAATGGGAAAGGAAACGAATTCAAGATTATATCATATGTATCACGTAAATGAATATTTGATTTTTCATATTAGGTGATTTATAATTATAATTATTGGTTTTTCCAAAGTTTAAATATAAAACTTCAAAGAACAAAACATGCATGGTTGCACGACATAAAACACACACACACACACTGTAATCTTGAATATAGCCCAACCAGGGATTAATTATTTTTTTATTAATATAAAATAAATAAATTATATAAATATAATTTAAATAAATACTATAATATTCAAGTTGTGGTTTCATAATAAAATTATAGTATTTATTTAAATTATATTTATTTAATTTATTTATTTTATATTAATCAAAAAATAATTAAACCCCCCCCCCCCCATGAACGAGGCTGATATTGTATTTTCTATTTTAATTCATCTTGCATGTGTATAATGAAGTCATTAATTTAATCTAAAGGAAAAAACTATACACTTATCAAACTAAGTGGATGGTGGATTTTCTCAAAAATTATAAAAAATTATCCACTAAGTTCATATTTTTTTTAAAAAAATAAACAAAATAATAATTCATAGCCCAAAATAGAATTTTGGTTAATTCACCTCAAAAAATGGATGAAAACATAGCAAAGACTAATTGATTGAACTAGTAATTGGACGATCGTTAAAATAAAAAAAAGTATTGATTTTTCAAATAATAAAAATATTTATAATTATGTCAAATATTAAGATAATTCATTAAATTACCCTTATTATTTTATAATGATGTGCAAAGTCAATTTGAAACTATTCTGCGTACTTGTTATTCTATAAGTACTAATCATATGGAAATGTGGCGAAATATAAGAACAAATTAATTGAATTCCTACTGTTAAAAATGGCAATTAAAAAATAAAAAGAAACAAAATCAAATTATCATTTGTATCATGAGAACTCTTTCAAGAAAAACACATGTGCCATTCATTATGAACTTGGAACACAAAATTCTTGGTAACATGACATAACATATTAATCTAGGTCTTCAAACTTTGCGATAGATGTCAAAACAATCATCAAGGCACTTTTGCTTTTGATTTGTATCTGGTCAAATAAATACGATAACGTATTAGTAAATAAAATTTCACAGTTTTCAAGTGCATACATCTCGATATATGTTATTACAACATGTACTTTAAGGAAATCAACAAAACATAAATCTTACGCATATTAATGGCATGCATTTCAATAAATAGACGGACTGGAATACACGGCTTTTTTGTTTGTTGGTGGACATGTATGAGTGCAACAATGTAAACAATACATAAGACATATATTTGGAATTCCACCATTAACGCAATATTTGCTTCATTTTGCTCGACACTCGTGCTGTGATTGCTCGATTGAACTTATGAAATTCGTTGCAAGGACGATGTTTGCCATTATCAACAATGTTGTTGCTACAACGATAGCATCTACACTTTTCCCTTCCATTTTCTTAAGTCTCTCTCACCCTACCAAAATACTTGATTTGATTATCTTCACAAAAGGTGGTGCATTTATATTCTCAAACACTAAAAATTATGTGAGATTAAATGGGGCTAATTATCACATTCTATTTTAGAGGAAAAAGGATCTGCACATATTTGACAAAATATTTACTCAATAACCTTTTGTGATTCTACTTATTTATTACCCATAAATCATTCTGTATTTATGCAATATTGAATTTCTTAACTAAGGAGGAAAAGGAAATACAAGTAAGGATCTGGATTCAAGATTTTATCATAATGAAGAACTGACTACTTGATTATTCAAGATTAGGTGATTTACGATAGTAATTGTGAATTCCATCAAGGTTATAAATAAAATTAAAACAACTCAACATAATTGTATATATGAGTTTTTTTTGGACCAAGTAAAAACCAAAAACAATTAAACAAATTACCCAAAAAAGAAAAGCCTCCAATCAAACATAAAAAATTGTAACAAGAAAGTTATGACCAAAAGCCAAGAAAACGAATTTGATGCAATTAAAATGCAGCATTTCTTTGGAGAAGACCAACCAAATCCGTTTTGTTATTATTTAGTAGCTGTTGCTGCGCTACTGAAGTGCTTATTCACTTTTTCACCACCAACTTCATCTTTATTTTCAGGTGTTTTCATCATTTTAATTTATTTTATAATTAATATATAATCTCAGACTGACAAATTAACATTACTGGGAAACATCTGGTAATCTCAAATTATATTGATGTAATAACACGATTATCTAAATAACTAGGATTGCCAAATCCTGCATCTACTTCATAATTGGTTGTGTGTGTGTGTGTGTGTGATGGAGATAACCAGTGAAGGGGAACTGCAAACAGAGGCGATCAATAAATGGCATGCCAGGAAAGTGATATCATGACGACGTACAAACTTCCAACAAGAGATTCGATTCAATCCTCCTGAGTTTAGAACGAATATTGTTCAATATGAGATAAGAGGGGATGTAGGATTTCCAGGTCTATTGAGGCGGAGGTAGGATGTGTCCCTGTCGCAAGTGCCAATCATATATGGTTTGTATCATCATCTGCATGCTCCCAAGAAGTGCACGTTGATTCTGTAGTTCGGCCTCCAACTCATTAAGCTTTTGGGCTATAGCAGTCACCGTATCAACAAGTACAGTCAATGAATCAACATTGGACCTACTTGGGCTCATTTCCGGTACTACTCTCTCGTTTGACCATTGATACTGGTTCTCAGCCATAACTTCAATCAGAGAATAGCCATCTGTCACAGTTTTATCCATAAATGCTCCACCGGATGCAGCATTTACCAGCATCTTTGTATCGTAGGTCAGTCCATCATAAAAACTATGAAGGAGAAGCCACTTCTCGAAACCATGATTAGGGCAAAATCTCAAGAGTTTGTTAAATCTCTCCCATGCATCACGCAACGATTCATCCTCCTTCTGAACAAAACAAAGGATTTGCTGACAGAGTTCGGCTTTCCTACTTGGAGGAAAGTAGTTTGCTAGGAATGCTTCTGACAGCTGCTCCCAAGTAGTAATGGATTGTGCTGGTAATGAATGCAACCAAGCTCTTGCTTCATCTCGTAAAGAAAATGGGAACAATTTGAGCTTAATGGCATCCGATGAGACACCAGAAAGATTCAGAACTTCACAGCAATGTAGAAATACAGAGAGATGCAAGTTCGGGTTTTCTGCTGGTAAGCCTCCGAATTGATTATCTTGTACCATAGAAACGAGGGCCAGTTTGAGCGCGAGATCGTCAACTTCAATTAAAGGTGCTGAAATGCTTGAGTGCAAACTTTGAGCACTTGGTACCGCAAGATCTTTCAAGGAGCTTGTGTCTTCTGCCATGCTTGAAGCGGAAGACGATTAGCTATATTTTGGATTGTTTGTTATTCTTTCTGTCTCTGTTGTTGTCCACTAAATGTAACATACGCTCAATCTAAAAATCTACCTCAACAAGATTCCAAAAATATCGGGTTTTCTGTAAAAAACCAAAGGAATTAATTATAAGGGAAAACAAAACAAAACAAACAGATTAGGTAAAATGAAAATTAAATCAAGCAAACTAAATGGTTTAGCTAATTTGTTTGTGACAACTTGATATCCATAATTTAAAATTCCCTGTATGCAGTGCCAAAATTATGCCCGTCTCAAGTGCTGGGTTAATCAAGTAATAGTTAACATATCTTTCCTAGAAGAAATACAACATGTTTAACTCACCAGCAAGAATTAAGGTCGCAATTCAAACAGGAAATCAAACAAGCTGCAGTCTTCGAACATGACCATAGTTGGATTATAACATACCAACATGTTTCAAACTCTACATAAGGAATTGTCTAGAACTGTAAATAATCTATCCAGATTCAAGGTTTTGTCTTGTTTAACAAACAACAGTAGTTTACGGCAATAAATTCTCTGTCTATTATGAAGGAATCTTCAGGGGCGCAATCAGATTCTCCATCATGAATGCACATATAGATCAAAATGAATGCTCCAACTGCATCCAATCTGCCCGTCAGTTCAAAACAAGAAAAACAGTCACAATTTCCATTTTGACTCGGGATGTATTAGATATGTCAAAAGCAGCAGTGTGGATGACTGAAGAACACATATAAGCATAAACATTTAAGTTCACCATCCATCAGCTTAAATTAGTTAAATTTAATTAAAAGTACTAGTCATGAAGCGGTTACATCTGAACAAGTAACTGGAGGTCTTATTTTCCCTCTAGAGAAAAACCATAAAAGTATACCCAAGATCACCTTTCAGTAACAGAAAAGATTTCAAAAAATGATATCAAAAAATATTTTTCTTCAAGAAACCAGTGCAAGACTCGGAAGGGATCTTGTCGCTTCCTTCAGAGCAATAGATTGCCAGTACATATATAATCAGGCAAAACACAAAACGTAAAGCTGTTAATACATCATGAACTGTCAATGCAAAAATTATAGCTCACATATGTCTATTATCTGCTCAATTCCTATTTCTGGATTGGATATCTTGTTTGTGTATCTGTAATTTTCATCCTGTTTTATGCAATCATCAAGATTAGATGTAAGTCATCCACAACTTTTCACCTCAAGAAAACCTAACTATTATGTTCCGCCGAACAAAACGATGATTTTTTCCAGAGGATTCAATCTCGATTGCATCCGTGGTAACTTTCATGCCGAAGATAAGAAAATTTAAACCCCCAAACAGAAAGCAGAAACCACACCTCAGAGATCGAATGTAGCAGCAACTATCGCGATCTCCAGCACCAATACAAAAAGGACATGTCAAGAAACGGTCGGCCCTCAGCGGTGTGGTTTTGAGCGGAGGACGACGGCGCAGTCTTCGGCGTTGGAGCGATTTGTGCGGTTGTGCTGATGAGATGAGAGGAGAGAAGCCTACACTCTTGTTTACAGACGGAAGTTAGGCCAAGAAAGGGTGAAAGAGGAAAGGAATAAGTAGAAGGAAAAAGGCGGGAAACTTGAGGGGAAAAAAAGAAATAAAAACCAATAAAAATCCTTTTGAGGAAATTATTAAAAAACATAAAATAAACTTTTATATCTAAATTCACGTCATTCAACATAAAAGTTCCATTCATTTAACTTCTTATAAAAAAAAAATATTATTAATTCTTTTATATTAAAAAGAGATGTTGTAGTTTATGAGATTAATCAATTTGATGATATATTTTTCCTATATTGTGTGGGATTTTTTGAATTCTTGTACTAATTTGTATTAAAGTAATTTAATTTTTTTAAAAAATTATTGTTATATATTTTACATAATTCAAATTGCATGTGTCTACGAATTGTTTATATTGATAGGAATGTAAACAAATCATATCTTAATTTTATATTTTTTTCACGTAGTTAAAGTTGGAGAAAATGAAGATTTTAATGGACACTTTGCTGCAAAATAATAAATTTATTGTTTTACAAACCATCCAGAGTCAGAAAATTTTGTGCATTTTCACTCCAAAGATTGCCCAACAATGCTCTCTTACTCTTTTATACTTGTAGAACGTGAAAAAAAGGGTTAAAGACAAAAATAGTTTCCTAACTTTGGCTATTTCTCGTTTTAGTCCTTTAACTTTTGCATTCTCATTTAAGTCCCGTAACTTTTCAAAATCATTCAATTTGGTCCCCCGATAGAATCTAAAAAGAATATGCGTGGAGCTGGGCTAAATTCTGGACCATTTTACCCCTGAACTACTTTCAAGCGTGAATTTTAGTCCATTTTCACTATTCTTGTATTTTTATGCATTTTTCACCCATGCTCACCTAGAATGGTATCAGAGCCTAAGTTTATTGAAGAAATATATGATTATATTACATTTTGATATTATTTATTCACTAATGGAGGAGACTTTCAAGAAAATGGAACCGAACGAAAGTTCGAGTTACTCTGAAAACAGGGAATATTTCCAGATTTTGGAAATACAAAGAAGAGAATTTCTCATGGAAATTCTTGACAAATGTGACAACGGTCCCAAGAGGATTGATCCAAAACTTCTCACGCCTGAAGAGGAACAAGAGTGGCTGAGAAATTTTGAAGTTCGACAGGTACTACCAGGAAATGCAGTGAGACGTCTACACTCCACTGAAGTCCATGGTAGAATCCCAGCCAGGAGAAACAGAACGGGTAAATTTCTACATAATTTCAGTTCAAAAAATTATGACTGATTGAAAAGAACTCGAGCCGGATACATCAAAGATCTCCCAAGATCTGAGGGAGATACAAAAGACGATTCAAGACTATGGACATAGGTTAATACATATACCTATGGAAATAGAATCTCTGAGCCAAAAGGTTAACGATGCCCTTAAGATTCTTCGTGATCTACACAAGGGTCTTACAAATCTGAAGACAGAAATTACAGATCTAAAGAGAAATCAACGAGAGAGCCTTGAGACATCTAGATCCAGACAAGAGCGAATCAGGGACGCCCTTGGAACAGTACCTCTTCTACACCAGAAGGGGAAGGCCACGGAGATTCCACAATAGAAGTCAAGAGAAGATCTGATTATTGCTTCTATTAGATCTATAAAATGATGGAGGTAACAAGAGCGGATCTATCAGATCTACAAGAATTGGCAGAATCCTTTTCCCAACTCGGGATCGTGGATTTAGTCAATATCCAAACAAATGAGATCACTCCAGCACTACTACCGCCGGAGGGAAGTACATGCTCTAATGATCCTCCACAGGATCAACCGATGAGAGAAAGTGCGGATTTCCACACTAATGCCATTCTAACGTTTATGAAAACCAGGCTAAAGAAAAATCCAGGAAGAAATCCAAAGAGAGTGCTGGAGAATACACCTTGGGCAAGGACCATGCTCCAGCCCTTACATCCATATGACACTATACTAAACCTGGATATTATCGATTTCTGAAATACCGAGAAATTGATAGACGAATGGGTTGCAGCAATCAAGATAGCAGCAACTACCCTAGGGCTCGACAAAGAAAACTTCATAAAGCTTGTGGAGTTGAGCTTAGAGGGATCTATAAAGATCGGATGGGATAATACCCCAAAAGATACCAAAGCCAGCATCATTGCCAGAGACTCAAAAGGATCAATAGCAGACCGGTTAGGAAGACTTATTAAGATACACTTAATCGGAGATGGATACTTCGAAGGAAGTAGAGCAGAAAAGGCTAGAGAATATGCACAGGCTCTCTTCAGCCTTGAACTTAGAAGTATTTGCGCAGTAGACGAATACATCTGTTGGTTTCACAAGTACTTTTTCTAGAGTGGAGTAGCAACGGAAGTAGCAGCTCCAATGTTCTTTGCAAAGATATGCAGTCCATGAAGGGAAATGTTGATCCAGTTATACAAAGTACCTAAAGGACAGCTAGATTCAGTGGTGCGAAAAATGTCTTTCCTTAAAGACAAACTGAAGGATTGGTGTCATCAAGCATCAATCCAGAAGAATATGAAAAAACTGAGAGGTAAAATCAGACGAACCCCTCTCTGTTGTAATAACAATGATTTTCCAACTATTATAGGAGAATCAAGTGAGCCAAGGAAAAGGAAGAAACAGAATAGTGACTCCTACCCTAGGAGTTCCAGAAGAACCTTTTCCCGACGGAGATCATGGTGATCTAAGTCCAAAGCCAGAACATACAAATCTGGACAGAGAACAGGACCAACAAGGGTTTCATCCCAAGGATCTAGACGAACAAATGCAAGATCCACTGGAAGAACCCCTACAAGAAGAACTTTTAGACGGGCCCATCTCAAGCCAATGAAAGTTTTAAAGACTGCAATTGCTGGACTTGCGGAGCAAAAGGACATATATCTCCTCCGCAGAAACGTGGTGAAGTGAGAAAATTTGAAGCCACAGATGATATCCTAGATGCAGTATACTATGGCGATTTGGTACCCATCTATCAATTCGAAGACCTTCCTTTAGACGAAACCGTCTACGAAGAGGAAATAGGGACTGATTCCGATGGATCTTCAACCGAGTCAAAATAATTACAACGAGGGAGATAGGCTTCAAACTTCTGAAAGCCTATCAGGATTCTTTTCCAGAATGACGGTGTCAAACAAAACCATGGAAAAAATCATGCGGCAAGATTCCAACCTCAGTCCATACAATGAATTTAGGATTGGAGGAATTGGGAATGTTCTGAACCAGATAGGACTGAACCAAAGGAAGCATCACATAATCTACAAAATAAGTTCAGGTGAGTTCGCTATACCTATGGAACTTACTTGTAATGTGATGGAAATGCAGTTAATTCCTAAAGAAGAAATTCTTGAAGAATTGAGTAAGCTTAGAGAAGAAGTAGAATTTTCAAGGAGTTCGCTAAGGTAATGACACCAGACCCTATTAGGATACCTAGAATAGGTGGTGTTGATATTATTATAAAAGATCACCTAATCTTAGATTGAACACTTAGCACTAGGACTGAGTTTAGTAGTCGGATGTCCTTTTCAGAAGATAGGATTATATGCTAGAAAGGAAAAGAGAAAGAGTTATTAAAAGCTTTAACTCCTCAAGAGATTAGGGTAAATAACGTAAAACTTAGATGCCCTAAAGGATGGAAAGAAATACAAGTTATATTCGACATCACTAAGAAAGAGAATTATTTCCATTGTGATGACTTATATCATTTGCAGCAACCTGTTGTTTGAAAATATGAAGGCATGCTAGAAATAACAGGCCATGAAATTTTAGTTGCAGGTATTGAAGGTCGAGAAAATGGAGTATGACTTTGGATATAAGTTCCTCGAAGATCATATCCTGGGGAAGAAAAGGTAACGGAATGGAATTTAGTCTTGATGGTGTTACCATAAGGATTGAATGACGTGTCCCTTTTCTATATACATATCTGTTGGTATGTTGTATGATCAATATAAAACAGAATATTTTGCAGCTTATATTGATTCAGGATCAGGAATTTGCACAGAGTTTTCCCTCAGGAAGCAAGGGAAGCCTTACCCGTTATTGCAGGAAGGGATTTTTCACAAAAAATCTTGATACACAATAAGGAAATACGAGAAGCCAAGATCATGATTGGAGGAGCATTTGGATCACCCTGGTTTAGGGTAAAAACACCTCTTATCTACTTTCATGATACAGGTGCAGATATCTTGCTAGGTAATAATTTTATTCAAACATTTGCAAGATATATGCAGGATAATCAGAGAAATCTGTTAATCTTTACTACTAACTGTGGTAGTGAGATACAGGTGTTGCGAAGAGAAAAAGGCATTTAACAGGATAATGCCGATAAATTTTCGCAGCAAATGTGGTGATTTTGATGCCAAATTAACTCATCCAAAAATACAGGATAAAAAAAAATTTGGTAGGATCCTTCTGTCTTTCAGGCAACAGGGAGGGACTCATGGATAGCGATAGATTCTATAAGGAATCCGAGGAGGAGATTCTGAACCTTAAAGAAGCACTACTGGAGATGAAATCGCTAGACATTAACGAAGAAAGCAGACTTTCTCTTGAGAATGTTACGAGGCTTATCCGGAGGAACTTTAGTGAGAATCCTCTGGCTTGGTGGGATAGGAACAAGATCGAAACTACTCTGAAAGTCAAAGATGAGTGCAAATACGAGTATGTTCGATACAAACCTATCCAGATGAACATGGAGGATAAGAAGGATATGCAGATGATAATCAAAGAGCATATCAGTCTTGGACTCATTGAACCCGGAGTCTCTACCTACAGTAGCCCTAGATTTCTGGCAAGAAACCATGTTGAAATAAAGAGAGGTAAACCCAGGTTAGTTATTAACTATCAAGGTATCAATAAGATATTAGAATATGATGGTTATTACATTCCTAGTAGAGAACCTTAATTGATTGCATTAGAGGAGCAAAAGTGTTTTCTAAATTCGATTGCAAATCTGGGTTTTATCAGATTAAGATGGAGAATGAATCGAAAAAAATTACTGCATTCTCCACACCACAGGGACAGTATATCTGGAATGTGCTTCCAATGGGTTTAGCTAATGCACTCCAGATGTTTCAGAGAAAAATGGATAATCTTTTTAAAGATTACTTCGAATTCATGTTTGTATATATTGACGACATATTGATTGCATCAAAAAATATGAAGGAACATATTAGACATCTTGAAATATTTTCGGATGCATGCTATAAGGAAGGTTTAGTACTTTCTGAAAAGAAAGCTACTATTGCAGTCAATAAGATTGAATTTTTAGGAATCCTTATTGACGAAACAGGAATTGAGTTGCAGGACCATATTGTGGAAAAAATCCGCAATTTTCCAGATGCACTCAAAGACAAAAAGCAATTGCAAAGCTTCTTGGGAGTTGTTAATTTTGGCAGGAATCTTCATATTGTTATATTATTGTTATAATATTGTCGTTATCAGATGGCAAGCAGAATGCCAATATTATTGTTATAATATTATCGTTATAAAATCTCATGAGAATGTTCTTGCAGATTTCCTGACAAGAGATGGAGGCAGATAACAAACTCCATCATGTTGAGACTCAGGCACCTCCAGGAAAACCTCGAGGAGCTTGACAGGAAGTTCGGACAGCTAGTAGTTAATGCTCAAGTTTCCGGACAAATACAAAGAGCTGATCTAGATACGGTCAGGTCGCAATAAGGAGTTCCTTATTAGCATCCACTTCGCTATGGAACGACTTACGAGAACCAATTCGAAAGGCATCACCTTCGAGGATGACTCACGAGTTGAGCGAGCATGACCCAAAACATGCCTTTAGAGTACAAGGCTCTACACCTGTAGTGTCGGATTCAAGTACCGATTGCACAAGGCCATCATCAGACTCTGGTGAAACGGCAAAAATTGAATCACAGGAAGTGCAAACTCCTGTAGGTTCAAGTCAACCAAGCACCTCTGGGGTTAAAAAGGGAGAGATTAGCCTTAGGCCAATGACAGGCACCTCTAAAGCTAATACTAACGAATTAATATCTTCTTCTGCTTGGCAAGATTATCAGCGCATGTGGGAAAAATTAGTTTCCCGCAAAGGAGTCAATCCAGGCAAGACCATTATCGAAACGTCCGAAAAATATAACAGAGTCTGGATGTTAGAAGGGTCTAAACCAGAAGATGTCAGAGAATGGTATGATTTTGGAGCTCTCGCTTCAGTTCATAGTATGTCACCAAATTTTTCGAAAATTTCAAAACTTCCGGAGTGGATCAGTAGGCCGGTCTTTGATTCATGGCAAAACAACCCCCACTTGAAAAGAGGCGATGTTTTGGAGATAAAATTTGTTTCGGTAGCTCTAGAAACTGTAGGAAAGGGGTTTCATCCAACATTCCATTTCATGAAGTTGCAAAGGCCAGATATGGTAGCTTTCAACAAAATCAAAGCTGCCTCAGGAGAAGCTCCCTTGGTATCAGCCATTAGTGAAGATAGTATCTCTACCAGGAGAGTTCGGGGGCTATGGGTCTGTCTCACAGAGATGGACAAAGTCAAGTGTCCATTCAAGATTTTCTCAAACAAATTGAATGGATCATTCCTGTTAAATTCTATGACAAGAAAAAGCACGGAGTTTGCTGAAAGCTTATTCGAAAAGAAGAGGATGTTGATATGGGAAAATAAGCTACCGGCAACCGAAGCCACAAGGATGAAGATGTGTAACATGTTGCATATTGGGCAATGGCATAACCATTTGTACCCTTACTGCGAGAAACAAGAGAAGCCCCTGTTTGGGACAAAGATTCGGGTTACGAAAAATAAACCCGAACTGGACCAAGATAAGAGAAAGAGAAAAATTTTTACCAAGAGAAGTAAAAGTTAAACGATGTAAAAAAGCGAGAGGATAAGACTGTCGGCAGAAAACAACAAAAGCCAACAGTCAGCAAAGCAGCCAGCTGGAAATCATGTGACCGACAAACCATTATGACTAACAGCTGGAAATCACAAGGCGATGACGAACGCAATGACATCATCACAAAATAAGTTTGGAGTCCGGATTTGAAGTCCGCGGACGCCTATAAATAAAGATGCAATGAAGCAGAAGGGGATCATCAGAAAAACTTCTCCTACTCTTCAAATCATTTATTCTGAGTGTTTTCAATCTCTCTAGTACTTTTTTTATTCTTTCAGTTTATGGGGGTTTCCCCAACGAGTCTAGTCCTCTATCCTATGAGAGGCTAAACAGTTGTCTCCTCCAATGGAGGAATAGTATCTAATATTCTCAATATTTTTTCAATAAAGAAAGGCTTCTGTTCTACTTGTTTATTCAAAAATATTATTAAGTCTCTGTTTTGAAACACCTTTTACGCCCTAAGGTAGGAAACGAAATAGGGCTGTGCTGTTTTGTTACTGAAGGAGCCAACACCTGCGAACCATCAGTTGGGGTTGTGTGGTTGGAAGAAGTCCAAAAAACCGAGGACTTGGAATACCCGGAAGCAGGCGGTCAAACCAAGGTATGAATTTATAGTGGCTTAGGTATATTTCGGAAGCATGATGCAAGCAAAATTTTCTTGTGGGCTATTAAAGTACACCTATGGTCCCCAAGTTTTTCAGAATTTCAGCAGCATTTTGTCTTTTATCCATATCTACTTGCTTACCTCTAATAATCAACCCCTAATGCTCAAAATTTGGCCCATCATGCTTCCGAAATAAATTAAGACCCCATAAATTCATACCTTGCTTTGACCTCTCTATTTCCGGGTATTCCAAGTCCTCGATTTTATAGACTTCTTCCAACCACACTACCGCAGCAAATGGTTCGCAGGAACTTGACTCCTTCAGTAACAAAACAGCACAGCCCTATTTCTTTTCCTACCTTAGGGCGTGAAAGGGTCTTCAATATAGGGACTTAATAAAATTTTGGAAAATCAGGTTGAATGGAAGCCTATCTTTTATTGAAGAAATATAGGAAATATTACATAGATATTATTCCTTCAACGACAACTGTTTTAGCCTCTCATGGTGTAGAGGACTTGACTTGTTGGGGAAACCCCCATAAACTGAGAAATTAAAATATTACAGGAAATTAAGAAGACTCAGAATTCTAATGCTTTGAAGAGTAGGAGAAGTTTTCTGATGTCCCCCTTCTGCTTCATTGCATCTTTATTTATAGGCGTCCGCGGACTTGAAATTCGGACTCCAAATTTATTTTATGATGATTTCATTGCGTTCGTCATTGCCTTGTGATTTCCAGCTGTCTTTCATAATGGTTTGTCGGTCACATGATTTCCAGCTTGCTGCTTTGCTGACTGTTGGCTTTTGTTGGTTTTTGCCGACAGTCTTATCCTCTCGATTTTTTACATCTTTTAACTTTTACTCTTATCTTAGTCCGGTTTGGGTTTATTTTTTATGACCCGAATCTTTGTCCCGAACAGGGGCTTCTCTTGTTTCTCGCAGCAAGGGCATAGATGGTTATGCCATTGCCCAACATGCAACATGTTGCATGTCTTCATCCTTGTGGTTTCAGTTGCTGGCAGCTTATTTTCCCATATCAACATTCTCTTTTTCTTGAATAAGCTTTCAGCGAACTCCGTGCTCTTTTCTGTCATAGAATTTAACAGGAACGATCCATTCACTTTGTTTGAGAAGATTTTGAATGGATACTTGACTTTTTCAATCTCTGTGAGACAGACCCATAATCCCCAAGCTCTCCTGGTAGAGATACTATCTTCACTAATGGCAGATACCAAGGGAGGCAGCTTTGATTTTGTTGAAAGCTACCATATCTGGCCTCTGCAGCTTCATGAAATGGAATGCTGGGTGAGACCCCTTTCCTGCAGTTTCTGGAGCTAGTGAAATAAATTTTATCTCCAGGACATCGCCTCTTTTCAAGTGGGGGTTGTTTTGCCATGAATCAAAGACCGCCCCACTAATCCACTCCGGAAGTTTTGAGATTTCCGGAAAACTCAGTGACATAGTATGAATTGAAGCAAGAGCTCCAAAATCATACCATTCTCTGACATCTTCTGGTTTAGACCCTTCTAACATCCAGACTCCAAAATCATACCATTCTCTGACATCTTCTGGTTTAGACCCTTCTAACATCCAGACTCTGTTATATTTTTCGAACGTTTCGATAATTGTCTTGCCTGGATTAACTCTTTTGTGGGAAATTAATTTTTCCCACATACGCTGATAATCCTGCCAAGCAGAAGAAGATACTAATTCGTTAGTATTAGCCTTAGAGGTGTCTGTCATTGACCTAAGGCTAATCTCTCCCTCTTTACCCCCAGAGGTGTTGGGTTGACTTGAACCTTCAGGAGTTTGCACTTCCTGTGATTCAATTGTGCCGTTTCACCAGAGTCTGGTGATGGCCTTGTGCAATCGGTACTTGAATCCGACGCTACAGGTGTAGAGCCCTGCACTCTAAAGGCATGTTTTGGGTCATGCTCTCTCAACTCGTGAGTCATCCCCGAAGGTGACGCCTTCCGAATTGATTCTCGTAAGTCGTTCCATAGCGAGGTGGATGCTAATAAGGAACTTCTTATTGCGACCTGGACTTTGTCTAGATCGGCTCTTTGGATTTGTCCGGCAACTTGGGCATTGACTGCTAGTTGTCCGAACTTTCTGTCAAGCTCCTCGAGGTTTTCCAGAGGTGCCTGAGTCTCAGCATGATGGAGTTTGCTTCAGATGCTTCCATCTCTTGTTAGGAAATCTGCAAGAACATTCTCATGAGATTTTATAACGACAATATTATAACAATAATATTGGCATTCAGCTTGCCATCTAATAATACGAGCTTTCTCTATTTCTTTTCTAATTTATTCTTTAAGAAAGGCTTAACATTAGTATTATCAACTTTTAAAGTAAATTCTTTAGCAAGTAAAAATAAAGGCTATTTTTTGAAAGTTTTCCAAACCGCAAAGAATTCTTTCTCGTTTATGTGCCAAACTTTGGCTTGTTGTTCTGAGAACAACCCTCCGGTATATCTACAGGGTTCCTCCCCTGTAGTTGTCTTCTTCAAGAGCACTGTTGCCCATCTGTAATCATTGGCATCTGTGTAGACTACCAATTCATCCCCGTCTTGCGGTATAGCAAGCTTTGTCTGTGTAGACTACCAATTCATCCCCGTCTTGCGGTATAGCAAGCTTTGGAAGGTTACTGCAAACTTGTTTCAGCTCATGAACCCTTTTGGTGTGGATTTCTTCCCATTTCCACTTTGTACTCTCTGTTTCTTTCAAAAGTGGTCGAAAATTCTTTCTGTATCTTACAAGGTCCTTAATGAAGATTCCTGCAAAATTAATAACTCCCAAGAAGCTTTGCAATTGCTTCTTGTCTTTGAGTACATCTGGAAAATTGCGGATTTTCTCCACAATATGGTCCTGCAACTCAATTCCTGTTTCATCAATAAGAATTCCTAAAAATTTCAATCTTATTAACTGTAATAGTAGCTTTCTTTTCAAAAAGTACTAAACCTTCTTTATAGCATGCATCGAAAATGTTTAATATGTTCTTTCATATTTTTGGATGCAATAAGTATGTCGTCAATATAGACAAATATAAACTCAAAATAATCTTTGAAAAGATTATCCATTTTTCTTTGAAATATCTGGGGTGCATTGGCTAAAACCCATTGGAAGTACATTCCAGATATACTGTCCCTGTGGTGTGGAGAATGCAGTAATTTTTTTTGATTCATTCTCCATCTTAATCTGATAAAACCCAGATTTGCAATCAAATTTAGAAAACACTTTCGCTCTTTTAATGCAATCAATTAAGTGTTCTCTACTAGGAATGTAATAACCATCAAATTCTAATATCTTATTAATACCTTGATAGTTGATAACCAACCTGGGTTTACCTCTTTTAATCTCACCATGGTTTCTTACCAGAAATCCAGGGCTACTGTAGGTAGAGATTCCAGGTTCAATGAGTCCAAGACTGATATGCTCCTTGATTATCATCTGCATATCCTTCTTATCCTCCATGTTCATCTGGATAGGCTTGTATCGAACATACTCGTATTCTTATCCTCCATGTTCATCTGGATAGGCTTGTATCGAACATACTCGTATTTGCACTCATCTTTGACCTTTAGAGTAGCTTCGATCTTGTTCCTATCCCACCAAGCCAGAGGATTCTCACTGAAGTTCCTTTGGATAAGCCTCTTGACATTTTCAAGAGAAAGTCTGCTATCTTCGCTGATGTCTAGCGATTTCATCTCCAGTAGTGCTTCTTTAAGGTTTAGAATTTCCTCCTCGGATTCCTTATAGAAGCTATCGCTGTCTATGAGTCCCTGCTGCCTGAAAGACAAAAGGACCTTACCAAATTTTCTCTTATCCTGCATTTTTGGATGAGTTAATTTGGCATCCATATCACCACGTTTGCTGCGAAAATTTATTGGCATTATCCTGTTAAATGCCTTTTCTCTTCGCAACACCTGTATCTCATTACCACAGTTAGTAGTAAAGATTAACAGATTCCTTTGGTTATCTTGCATATATCTTACAAATGTTTGAATGAAATTGTTACCTAACAAGATATCGGTACCTGTATCATGAAAGTATATAGGAGGTGTTTTTACCCTAAACCAGGGTGATCCAAATGCTCCTCCAATCATGATTTTGGCTTCTCGTATTCCTTTATTGAGTATCAGAATTTTTTGCAAGAAATCCCTTCCTGCAATAACGGGTAAGGTTTCCCTTGCTTCCTTAGGAAAAACTCCAGGTTTTGCCGTGCAAATTCCTGAACCTGAATCAATATAAGCTGCAAAATACTCTGTCTTATATTGATCATATAATATACCAACAGATATGTATATCGAAAAGGGACTCGTCATTCAATCCTTATGGTAACACCATCAAGACTGAATTCCATTCCATTACCCTTTCTTCCCCATGGTTTATGATCTTCGAGGAAACTTAACCCCAAAGTCATACTCCCACTTTCTCGTCCTGCAACACCTGCAACTATAATTTCATGGCCTGCTATTTCTAGCATGCCCTCATATTTTCCAACAACAGGTTGCTGCAAGTGATATAAGTCATCACAAGGAAAATAATTCTCTTTCTTAGTGATGTCGAATATAACTTGTATCTCTTTCCATCCTTCAAGGCATCTAAGTTTTACGTTATCTACCTGAATCTGTTGAGGAGTTAAAGCTTTTAATAACTCTTTCTCCTTTCCTTTGTAGCATATAATCCTATCTTCTGAAAGGGACATCCGACTACTAAACTCAGTCCTAGAGTTAAGTGTCCGATCTAAGAGTGGGTGATCTTTTATAATAATATCAACACCACCTATTCTAGGTATCCTAATAGGGTCTGGTGTCATTACCTTAGCGAACTCCTTGAAAATTCTAGGAATCTCAATATACTCTTTCCTAAGGAACAAATCTGAATGATGGGTATTGGAAAGGGCATATGCAATTCTATAAGTTATAGAATATGGTCTATTTCCTTCTTTCATTAGATCTTTTCTCTTAAAATCTTGATGAAAGGTTAAGACTCTACTAAAATCTTGGTCTGCTAGGTTGTATGCAATCCTAGGATGAATGTCAAACATCAATTTTCCTGCATACAAATTTTCTATCATTGTTCCAAGACAACCATCTCTTAAGTTATTGATTCTTCTATCCATTATCGATAAATATATTTCTGAATCAATTCCTTCCTTAAAAGTTGCTTTTATTACTACTTCAATAGTCCCTATATGGATCCATTTCATAGTAATAGCTACTTCTTCTCTAAGCTTACTCAATTATTCGAGAATTTCTTCTTTAGGAATTAACTGCATTTCCATCACATTACCAGTAAGTTCCATAGGTATAGCAAACTCACCTGAACTTACTTTGTAGATTATGTGATACTTCCTTTGGTTCAGTCCTATTTGGTTCATGACTTTCCCAATTCCTCCAATCCTAAATCCATCGTATGGACTGAGGTTGGAATCTTTTCGCATGATTCTTTCCATGGTTTTGTTTGACACCGTAATTCTGGAAAAGAATCCTGATAGGTTTTCAGAAGTTTGAAGCCTATCTCCCTCGTTGTAATTATTTTGACTCGGTTGAAGATTCATCCGAATCAGACTCTATTTCCTCTTCATAGACGCTTTCGTTTGAAGGAAGATCTTCGAATTGGTAGATAGGTACCAAATCGCCATAGTAAACTGCATCTAAGATATCATCCATGGCTTCAAATTTTCTCAATTCACCACGTTTCTGCGGGCAGTCGGGAGATATATGTCCTCTTGCTCCGCAGGTCCAGCAATTGCAGTCTTTGAAACTTTCATTGGCTCGGGTATGGGCTCGTCTGAAAGTTCTTCTTGTAGGGGTTCTTCCAGTGGATCTTGCATCTGTTCGTCTAGATCCTTGGGATGAAACCCTTGTTGGTCCTGTTTTCTGTCTAGATTTGTATGTCCTGGCTTTGGACTTGGACCACCATGATCTCCGCCGGGCAAAGGTTCTTCTGGAACTCCTAGGGTTGGAGTCACTATTCTGCTTCCTCCTTTTCCTTGGCTCACTTGATTCTCCTATAATAGTTGGAAAATCATTGTTATCACAACAGAGAGGGGTTCGTTTGATTTTACCTCTCAGTCTTTTCATATTCTTCTGGATGGATGCTTGATAACACCAATCCTTCAATTTGTCTTTAAGAAAAGACATTCTTCGTGCCACTGAATCTAGCTGTCTCTCAGGTACTTTGTATGACTGGATCAACATTTCCCTCCATGGACTGCATATCTTTGCGAAGAACATTGGAGCTGCTACTTCCGTTGCTACTCCACTCTGGAAGAAATACTTGCGAAACCAGTAGATGTATTCATCTACTACGCAAATACTTCTAAGTTCAAGGCTGAAAAGAGCCTGTGCATATTCTCTAGCTTTTCCTGCTCTACTTCCTTCGAAGTAACCATCTCCGATGAAGTGTATCTTGATAAGCATTCCTAGCCGGTCTGCTATCGCACTCTTTGAATCTCCGACAAGAATGCTGGCCTTGGTATCTTCTGGGGTATTATCCCATCCGATTTTTACAGATCCCTCTAAGCTCAACTCTACAAGCTTTATGAAATTTTCTTTGTCGAGCTCTAGGGTAGTTGCTGCTATCTTGATTGCTGCAACCCATTCGTCTATCAATTTCTCAGCTCTAGGGTAGTTGCTGCTATCTTGATTGCTGCAACCCATTCGTCTATCAATTTCTCGATATTTCGAAAATCGATAATATCCAGGTTTAGTATAACGCCATATGGATGTAAGGGCTGGAGCATAGTCCTCGTCCAAGGTGTATTCTCTGGCACTCTTTTTGGATTTCTTCCTGGATTTTCCTTTAGCCTGGTTCCCACAAACGTTGGAGTGGCATTAGTGTGGAAATCCGCACTTTCTCTAATCGGTTGATCCTGTGGAGGATCATTAGAGCATGTACTTCCCTCCGGCGGTGGTAGTGCTGGAGTGATTTCATTTGTTTCGATATTGACTAAATCCACGATCCCAAGTTGGGAGAAGGATTCCGCTAATTCTTGTGGATCTGATAGATCCGCTCTTGTTACTTCCATTATTTTATAGATCTAATGGAAGCAATAATAAGATCTTCTCTTGACTTCGGCTTTGGAATCTCCGTGGCCTTCCCCTTTTGGCGTAGAAGAGGTACTGTTCCAAAGGCGTCCCTGATTCGCTCCTGCCTGGATCTAGATGTCTCAGGGCTTTCTCGTTGGTTTCTCTTCAGATCTGTAATTTCTGCCTTCAGATATGTAAGAAACTTGTGTAGATGGGGAAAGATATTAAGGACCTCGTCCACCTTTTGGCTTAAAGATTCTATTTTCATAGGTATATGTATTAACCTATGTCTATAGTCTTGAACCGTCTTTTGTATCTCTCTCAGATCTTGAGAGATCTTTGATGTATCCTGCTCGAGTTCTTTCCAATCAGTCATAATTCTTAGAACTGAAATTATGTAGGAATTTACCTATTCTGTTTCTCCTGGCTGGAATTCTACCATGAACTTTAGTGAAGTGTAGACGTCTCACTGCATTTCCTGGTAGTACTTGTCGAACTTCAAAATTTCTCAGCCACTCTTGTTCCTCTTCTGGCGTGAGAAGTTTTGGATCAATCCTCTTGGGACCGTTGTCGCATTTGTCAAGAATTTCCATGAGAAATTCTCTTCTTTGTATTTCCAGAATCTGAAAATATTCCCTGTTTTCATAGTAACTCGAACTTTCGTTCGGTTCCATTTTTCTTGAAAAGTCTCCTCCACTAGTGGATAAATAATATCAAAATGTAATATAATCATATATTTCTTCAATAAACCTAGGGTCTGATACCATTTTCTGAGCTAGGGGATTAGCATACAATTAGAGGTGAATAAAGACTAAATATGCAAAATTTTAGGAAATTCATGAGACAAAAATTGTTGACCAGGGGGGCAGTGCGCACTTTTATTCATAACAGGGGTTTTTTTGATAATTTTATTTTTATAGGGGTTTTTTTTGCTATTTTCATATATCACAGGGGGTCAAAATGAATTTGACCCTATATATATTTGTTTTAGTGGTAACGTTGAGTTGTCAAAATCTTTTATATTAAGTTTAAATCTTACTTATCTGTATGTGTAGATTTATTTTTATTATAATTTACAGTTTATTACATCCTGATTTATATTTTAAGACAAATAAGTCTTGAATCTGAACGACCTTATTTTCTTAAAGTCCTTTTTATAATGTTTTCTATATGTCAATTGTAGCATTAGGAAAAAGAGATGAAATAGCCAAGAAATCCGAGTTTTATATAATTTAATTCTATAAAACTTCAATTAAAACACATTTCGCATTAATTAAATAACAACATTTTCAAGAAGAAAAAAAAAAAACCCCGAATTTCTATTTTCTGCACATAATCAAACTTTCATACTCAAAATCTCATACAAATCTCGACCCTCATATCTTGCAATAGATATTAGAACAATCGTCGAGACACCTTTGCTTCTGATTTGTATCTGTTAAACAAAATATGTACAACGGATAATTAATGCACAACAACATAAGTATACATAAGTATATATGTTATAAACATAAAAATTTACGAATACGACGCTGTGAAATAAGTTAAACATATACCTTCAATATTTGCACAGTTACGATCAATCGAACAACTGATGCTGCAATAAAACGATGGAGTCGAAACCTGTCCGCTTTCATTTTTGGGTGGACATGCATGAGTGCAACAGTATATACAATACATATAACATATATTCGGAATTCCTCCTCCTGCACACTCTCTGCTGCATTTGTCACTGCATGCATCCTTTGATGGCTCGATCGAAATCATTGAATTCGTCGCATATGTTGTTGCAATGACGATGTTTGCGATTATTAGTAATGTTGTCGCTGCAATAATAACATGATTTACACATTTCCCTTCCATTTCTTAAATTCAAATCCTCTTTTTTGTTTTTTTTGGGCAAAATATTTGATTTGATTATTTCATAAGAAGGTGGTGTATTTATAATCTGAAACAGTAGAATCATGTGAGGTTAATTGGCAAATCACATTTCATTTTGTAGGAAATAAGATTACAATACTCCAAAATCTTTCTTATTTAATTGCTTGATTTTTGATTGGTCATCATGGATTTATGTAATTGATTTCGTAAATCAAATGGGAAAGGAAACGAATTCAAGATTATATCATATGTATCACGTAAATGAATATTTGATTTTTCATATTAGGTGATTTATAATTATAATTATTGGTTTTTCCAAAGTTTAAATATAAAACTCAAAGAACAAAACATGCATGGTTGCACGACATAAAACACACACACACACACACTGTAATCTTGAATATAGCCCAACCAGGGATTACTTATTTTTTTATTAATAGAAAATAAATAAATTATATAAATATAATTTAAATAAATACTATAATATTCAAAATGTGGTTTCATAATAAAATTATAGTATTTATTTCAAGTATATTTATATAATTTATTTATTTTATATTAATAAAAAAATAATTAACCCCCCGTTGGGCTATATTCAAGATTACAGTGTGTGTGTGTGTGTGTTTTATGTCGTGCAACCATGCATGTTATTGTATTTTCTATTTTAATTCATCTTGCATGTGTATAATGAAGTCGTTAATTTAATCTAAAGGAAAAAACTATACATTTATCATGTGTATTTCAATAACAATAGAAAATGCAACAAAAACTGCAATAGCAGATCCAATCGAGGCTGGGTCTATTATCAGTATCTTGGGCGTACTTCACGTACGTTGGGGAATATGAAAATGAAACACATTAAACTTGAGTTCTTCCTACTAAAATTTTTCATCACTTAAATCAGTTCAGATTTTAAATAAAAATAAGGGAAAATGCAAGCAAAATTTTCTGTGATATTGCGAATGAGCAAATTATATGATTTCTAGTTATTTCTCTGATACTTAATAAAATTATATATGTAATCTTTGAATGGAAATTTGGAATTATCAACTTTACATTTATCATAAAAATTGTAAAACAATGGACAAGATGAATGAAAAAATTTGAAAAATAATGTAAAACAACCGCCGCACCCAACACAATGACTTAAAAGAAATCAACCACCAAACCCGCCGACTTTGTGACATAAAAAAATGAAACCAGATGTCGATAATTTGAGTTTTGATATGACAAAAGTGGAGCATTTTCGGAGAAGACTAACCAAAGTTGTTATTATTAAGACGAGAGTGCTGCACTAGACAAGTGCATCTTCACAAAAGGTGGTGTATTTATATTCTCAAACACTAAAAATTATGTGAGATTAAATGGGGCTAATTATCACATTCCATTTTAGAGGAAATGGGATCTGCACATATTTGACAAAATATTTACTCAATACCCCTTTGTGATTCTACTTACTTATTACCCATAAATCATTCTGTATTTATGCAACATTTAATTTCTTAACTAAAGAGGAAAAGGAAATACAAGTAAGGATCTGGATTCAAGATTTTATCATAATGAAGAACTGACTACTTGATTATTCAAGATTAGGTGATTTAGGATAGTAATTATGAAATCCATCGAGGCTAAAAATAAAATTAAAATTTGGTGATTAATCCGAATTTTCGAGAGGGTGTAAGTTTAATTCTAAAGTTTTTTTGAGAAAAAGTGTAATTTTACATTTTTAAAGGGGGTCTTTAAAATCAGGGCTACTGTTTTTATTGATTCCTTTTTGCAAGTACTTTTGTTTTATAAGTAGTATTTTGGTTCTATATCCTTTTAATTTTTTTTTCGATTGAGGTATACTCCAACGACTAAAAGCATAAAAATTAAAAATATATAAAACTAAAATACTATTCTAATTATTAAAAAACAAAATAATAAATAACCTAAATTAGAGCACAAAAAAATACATTTAACTCAAAGAAAGTATATATTGGTTGGAAAGACAACCCGTGAGGCGAAAATACAAAGGAAAGCGACAAAAAGACATAGCATGCGAGCAATTAAGTGTAACATCGACATGATTCCACTTAATTATCCTATTCAGAAACTTTATATTATTTTATTATGATCATGAAATTAATGTTCAGGTGATGATGAGTTAGTGAGAGGTGTCCAATTCATACATTCTCGTTGTTTTTCATCATGCCCCAAAGTTTGTGTGACTATGTGCTCTGTAATAACTTTCTAATATTAGCATGAGACTGCCATTGGATAAGACAAATAACAATCACATGTTGCATTTTATTTCAACTTATGTATATCCAACTTGGATTATTTTGGTTAATTACACTTTACCATTCCAATAATCATCGTTTTTATATTTTGATATTTAAAATTTTTTTATGTTAACTTATCATCTTAGTTTTACGGAAATTTGCACTTTTCCATTTATAATATTTTTTTTTATCAAGTTTTTTGTTAAAAAGAAATCACATGCAATGCACATGTGATATTTAAGCACTGTGTAATGTAATATTGTTCACATATATAAAGCATGTGATTTTTTCAGATAAAAAAAAATCATATATGGTAAAGTGTAAATTTCACAAAGTTAAATAAAGAAATTGTAATTTACGCAAAAAAAAAAAAAAAATGATATGGAGAAATGTAAGTGGGCATTCAGAGCAAAATGTCTTACTGGCCACTCACATGACTGACCACTGCTGTATTTCTTTACTCATTACCCTTACCTGCTGTATACAATAATCCTTATGAGATGCCATATATATATATATATATATATACATATATATATATATATACATATATATATATATATATAAGTATGAGGTTGTCATAGGCCAAAGGGATTCTTGAACAGAACAAGTGAGAAATGGAGATGAGGAATGTAATAAGGGCAGTTGTGTTGGTAGTGTTGGCTGTGGGGATGCTGACGGAGAGATCTTCTGCCTCTTTCAAAGACTGCTACACCAAATGCTTTATTTTCTGCATGATTGAACCTTCTCAGACACTGTGTTCATGCACCACCCACTGCTTGAAAGACTGCATCTTCCAAGAAGTACAGAACGATCTCCGTGAAGATTCAGACAACCTTGCCTTCTGCAAACTTGGCTGCGCCTTCTCCATGTGCTCAGGTTTCAGCAGTAAACGTACTCCCAGTAAGCCCCCCATCTCTCTCCTTGAACACACACACACACTCAGAGTCACATACTGAATTTGATATTGTTTTGTTGACACTGTTTTGGCATGTTTCAGATGGGGAGAAGGTTGATGACTGTGTGGGATCCTGCTCGAATAAGTGCATCAAGAGCTACGCGTCGCCTTAGAAGAATTCTCCATCTTTCGACGTTTATAGATCATTGCTACCGATTTTCAGTCGAGTTAATCTTTTTAGTTGTTGAAATTGATGTCAACTGAACTACAATAGTAGTGATCTCTTTGTTTTGTTATTACTCATCTTTCTCAAGTTCATAGTGCAAAAGACAAACATCCTATGTATTTGATGGTACAAGAATTGGGAAGGATGAATGCTCTTGATTACTATTTGTGTGTGGTTTAAGTGTCATAGAGTGACCCGTGAACAAGATGCTGTAGGGAAGAGTTGAAACATGTGGTGCTTGTGGATTCTGTACAAGAAATAGAGAAAGAGAAGGTCACGGGAGTTGAATGTTTTACACATAGTATCAAACAATCCAGCATCATACTGCAGATAAGGGGTACTTATTTTTAAAATGCAGATAAAAAAAAAATTAAAAATTTGAAGTGTTTTGAAAAATTTTAGAAAAATTATAACTATTTTAAAACATCTGTATTTTAATTGAACAAACAAATACTTGATGAAATTGAGCAAGACTGGTCTTGTTGGAATCGTCTGGACGACAGGATTCGAACGGCTATGGTCTTAATTTGTTATTCTTCCTGACGGTGGAGAAATGCCAGCAAACAGCTTCAGCGCGTATTTTCGGTGGAAAAATCTTCAAATTTTCATATCTCAACAAATATTTAAGAAAATTGAACTAGGTTGGTCTCGTTAGAACCATTAGGTCAAGGCGAGTCCAGTGGTGGTGGTCCGTGATCGTGGGTCGCTCTGGTGGCGACGAATAGACGGTCGAAAGGTGCGGTGGTCATGCTAAAAATTCATTATTTACGATTGATAAAATTTGAAATTGTTTGTGGGGAAATGTTCGTCTCATCAAAGGGAGTCGAACGGTATATTTGATGGTTGACAACTCGCCATGATGGTGCTGAAATTTTAACGAAAAGTTGGCAGCAATTCGTCGTGGAACAAAATAATTTTTTTTAAAAAAAAAAAATTGTCACCGCGGTGACACATTAAAAAAATTTTTAAAAAAAACCACTGCGCTGACATAGAATTTTTTTTTTTTAAAATATAAATTGTGACACCGCGGTTAAATCACCGCGGGTGTCACTTATTTTTCTAAAATTTTTCAAATTACTTCAAATTTTTAATTTTTTTTTATCTGCATTTTTAAAATAATTCCCCGCAAATAAGTTCCCAAAACAGAAAAATTGCTTCCTCGAAACAAGATCAAATATATAGTATTCACCAACAATACAGTCGCGGAAAACAACTTACATAGATCTCTCAAGATCACTTTTAGACAAAGCAATATATATCACAAAATGACCCGCACTTTGGTTTTATTTTTTGCCCATCTCCCAAAATATGGTAAATATTTATTTTGATTTATTTTGGAAGTTTTGGTGGTATTTTGAAATATTTTGAAACAGTGCTTTATTTATTTGATTTAATAAGTTTACACTAATTATAAGCCCTTCAACTAACAGAGACATGATTTGATAATAAACAATAGTTTTTGTTCCCATACTTATTTTATATTATTGTTTCCCTGTTTCTGGTTTCCTAGATGTTGTTTTTCGTCTTAAGCAATTGCTAGTCTTCACATTGATGGCTGCCGATTTCCTCCTGAACCTGCGAGACTCATACTTAGAATCACTTGAACCCAAGCTAACATGGGAACTGATGCATTGTTATGAAGCAAATCCTCAATTGTGTTGTTAGGCAAATTCTTGCATTGAGATCATGTTCACCGGCAACTTAACTGGAAAAACAAAGAAGAAAACTTGAGCAGAATCAACCATATAGAAAAGTATGCAACACACAATGGCATGTAAACTATAAGAAAGCCTATATCTTCCCTTCCTCTCTGCCATTTCTAACCAAAAGGCAACCTTTGTCCCTATCCATTTTACCTCTACCAATTTTTCCACATATTTCAAAATCAAAAAATGTTGAGGCCATTTTATTATCCTTTGTATACTTCAAACAAAAAATCTGATCTGATTTCCTCTATTAAGCCTTCACGTTCTCAACATTCTAAGGTGGAGAGCAATAGAATTATGAATTTCGATACCACTTTAAATATGACGGACGCAAGGCAATTCGGAGTTGAGGCCTAAACAAGAAATACTACTCCAAAGTTTTTGTAGATTTATTCTCGATTTGTTCATTATGTTAGGTTTTGGTCTCATGTTGCTTTCTCAAAATATTTCGTTGGTCATACATTTGTGATTTTGTACAAATTTTACAGAAACACTATTTTTGTCCATATAATTGACATCTAATCTTTGAAAGTGTATCACAAAAATATTTATTGAAAAATCATTATTATACAGAATTTCAGAAATAAAATACCACATACTAAATTGCAAAATAGTGGAGATGTCAGTCTCATTATTTATTTTAAAATCACATGTATATCTTAAAAGACATTTATCATTTATCAAAAGAAAAGATAATTATGTAGTTTTTTGGAAGTCTAAACAAATATGGTGATAAATGCACTTTGCTAGAGAATAGAAAACTGCGTGCAGCTTAAAATGTTCCAAAGCAAAAACTGTTTTGGATCCAAATATTCTTTATGAAAAATAAAAATCAATAACAAATTTCCCTAAAGATCCAAACACGTGATTTGTCATTTATTTATCCAAAAATAATTAAATGAATACGCCCATGAATAATCAAATACAGAAAATTTATCTTAAATAATTTGAGAGAAATTACTGATTTTCAAGCTCATTTTGAGAATAATGAAAGAGCACTCGACAAGAAACAAAATTTGTGTAAACGAGATAAACTTATTTCAGAACATCAGGTGAAAACAAAAGAACACTAGACAAGGAACACAAATCTTTTGGGCAAAATAAAGAAACAATTTTTCTAGAAATACATTTTGAGTTATCAAAATCTGTGTTTCTTAAAAATCATTGGTGAAATCTAGAACATACATAATACTCAAAAAAGTTTTACCAAGTATGTTGAAAAATATATTTTGAATTGGCATCTAGACAACTGTTCCACATTAGCATAGTATTTAATTTTCAAAGTTCACAAATAAAGCAATTTATGATTGTATAATATAGATGCTCCAACATACTATTGTGTAATTCACCTTAAAAAATAAGATGTTAATAATATGAACTAACATGGTTTTTGTGAATCATACAAAAATATCAAATGTATTAATAATAAAAAATTTTAAACAAGCTCATGAAGAAAACCCGAGATAATCATAGTAGTCAGTGGCGCACGGCGCACAATGGCGCCAAGGGCTCCTGGAGCCATGGCGCACGGCGTGGCGCACGCCTTTTTGAAGGATGACGCAAATATAAGAAATAATCTATATATTTATATAATTAGTATTATTTTGATTATATTAATGTATAAAAAGTTAAATAAGACATAAAATAACAAATTCAACATATATAACTAAAACGACCAATGTTGAACCATTGAAGGATAGCAAAAGTCCTAAAGATTCAAATAAATCCTTAGTAAATAGGTTATCAAAAAACAAATAAGCCTAAATATAATCATCTTATTCTACTAGATAATCTTCAGATTCTTCCCTTTCATTTCCATCATCTCCATTTTCGTCAGATCTATACTCAGCCTCCTCTTTAGAATTATCGAAGTTTTCTTCTTCGTCCTCTTCTTCTTTATTAATTAGATTTAGATGGCGTCCACTAAATTTAGATGAAGAGGCTTTTTTGCTAGGTTTTCAAAAAGACTCCTTTGATGTGCCCATTGGTTCTATTGTAGATTGAGATCACAAACTATAAGCATCTTCATCTGACCCGGCAGCTCGTGCAACATCACCCCAAGTCAAGTCATCATCCTCAAATACTGTAGCATTCTCTTCATCACTATTGGGAGTCAATCTCCCTAACAACCATTCATTACTCTCACATCCAAAAGAATAGGATCTATTGTATCATGCGCATCATATCGCCTCCTCAAAACTCTATTATACTTGATAAAAACTAGATCATTGAGGCATTTTTGCTCCAATTTATTTCTTTTCTTAGAATGAATTTGCATAAATTTAAATTTGTAATTTATTAACACTTAAATAAAACTTATATCTATCAAATACCAATAAATAAATTATATAGCATACTTACATATTCAAAAACACTCCAATTTCATTCACAACCCGATGAACTGCAGGTTAGGCTCAAAATTTTAATTGCAAAATTTTGCAAATTCGGAGTTGATCATCCAAAAGAAGACCACCATTTAGCTAGTCATTTCAAAACTTAAAAAACTTGATATAAGTATAGCTATAGGGGTATAGCATATAGTTAAAAAATCAACTTTTATTAAAATTATAGAATATAATTCTCATTGCCTAGTGCTTTTGTAGTCCTATGTCTTATTGCAAAAGGCATCCCAAAAAGTCCTTCAGCTTTCTTGTATTTTGGGAGTTCATTAAGAATTTTATCTTGCAATTCAATAGTTGGAACCACCCACCAAATGCAAGTATATAAACCTTGCATAACCTCTTCATCTTGTTCTACATTAGGATTTGTATAGTAGAACTCCGGGTTCAAGTAGTAACTAGCTACATGCAAAAGCCTATGAAGTTGAACATTCCATCCAGCATCAACCAATGCAAACACATCTTTATACTTCTCTTCAATGTTGGAAAATAAAGCAGCAATAGCTTCCTTGGCTCGGTCCATGGCTTTATATTGGTGGTTTTCTTTCATCGTCTACCAATCGAAGCACCTTGGCTAGTGGACCAACAATTTTAATTATGTAAAGGACATGGCAAATCGGATAATTATGAAGATAATTATGAAGATAATTATGATTGGTAGACGATCGGGTAACGGCAAATCGGATCGGGTTTGTCGGATTCTTTTTCGGTTCTGGGTTATCCCGAAACCCGATTCTTCCCAATCGGGTTCGGATTCGGATATTAAATATCCACCCAAAAACCCGATCGGGTACCCGATTAGGAGAAGGGGAAAAAGGGCTGCTAGTGCTACGGGTACAAGCCAGAAAAGAAAACCCTTGCTTGCTGCTGCTCCTGCATTCTTGCTCCCGTTTCTTTCCTTACTGCCATTGTTGATTTGTTGTTGCCGTTGCTGTTGCTGTCGCCGGCATCTAGTCGCTGCGGCTGCGCCACCCACCGGACTCCGACGACGATGAGCTCTCCTTCATCGCCGACAACAATGGCTATTTTTGCGAATTTTCAGAATTGTGCCTGGTAATTTTTCAATGATTGGAGTTGTTTTGTTGATTTAATCATATAATAGTTATGTATTGTTGTTGTAATTAGATTTTTGGTTAGTTTTAATTTGTTTTACATTTTGATTTTGAAGGTAAGTTTCTATGCATACTTAGTGTTTGTTGAAATGTCACATTGAAGTTGCATTTGCATGTTTCATCTTCATCCTGTTGCATACTGTTTTGTTGGCCATTCATTGTCTGCAAAGACAGGTTATTAGGTTAAAAAAATTAATAATCTAACTAGCACATGCAAAAATCAGTCTTACTCCTTCCCAGGTCTCACGAGGCGCCTATCACACAGCGCGTCGTGTGGCTAGTAGTCCGCTGACTACGTCCGTCAATACCTCCGCTCGGCACAAATGCAGCTATCAGAGTCGGGAGGAACAAATCACAAAACCATAAATTGCACACGCGAATTTAGAAAACCAGATTGCATTGAACTGAAAAGTGCGTATACAATGATCGACGATGCTAGAGCAAGGGGATCGCCTTGAGGGGGACTCTAACACGTCACTAAACCAAGCTTCTTGAACTCATTCCCCCCCTATAATAGGCTTAAAAAAATAAATCCTATCGTCTACACTAGACACTAGAAAAGCTGAAATTTGCAACTCAAGAGGCGTAACGTCCCCTTGAGCAATCTAAACAACAGAAAGCAAATAACAAAACAGTAACAAAGCAATAAAAGGCCTACACCTAGGACTCTAAGACTAGTTGGTGTCCGTCGTCTGTCGATGAAGGCTGAGTGGTCGGCCATGTAGAACGGTAGAGTGGCCGAAGTGCACGTCACGGGGGCCTAATGAACGGGCAGCCAGTGACATTCTCCCCCACCTGAGATAGCGACGTCCCTGGCGCTATGGAAGAATGGTACGCTTCGACAAGAGGTAGAAATGCCTTTAGGTTTGTCACTCGCTCCCAAGTGTTCTCCTCGCTGCTGCATCCCCTTCATTTCACCAAGTACTCTGTGTGGTCTTTCTTCGCGGTACTCCTCACTCGGTGATCTAGGATTGCTTCAGCCACCTTCTCTTTCGTCTTCTTCAATTCGAGTTGTGGGCGGCTGGGTTGATTGCGGGTATCGTCTTCCCTGTCTGCTGAATACGTTTTCAATTGGCTGACATGGAAGACGTTGTGGATCTTCCACCACGGCGGCAACTCCACCTTGTACGCCACCGTCCCAATACGCCTAAGGACAGGCAAAGGACCGACATATTTCTGCATCAACCGAGGATCTCTCCCCCTTGATGACTTTGACAATCTCGGATTCGGGACCTTCACCAGCACCAGGTCTCCCGCATTGAACCCAATGAAGCGGCGATTCTGATCTGCATACTTCTTCATCCGCTTCTGAGCTGTCTCCAAGCAACTTCTAACGATATCAACATTCTTCTTCCACTCCTGGGAGAAACTTCGAGCAAGAGGGGATCTCACACTTTGTGGGATGTCAAGAGTGTGAGGAAGGAGCGGCTGCTGCCCAGTGACGATTTCAAAAGCGCTCTTGTTAGTCGAAGAGCTCTTTTGAGCATTGAAACACAGCTGAGCGACATCCAGGAGCTTCACCCAATCCTTCTGCGTACCTCGCACAAAGTGCCGAAGGTAGTCCTCCAACATAGAATTAAAGCGTTCTGTCTGACCATCGGACTGTGGATGATAGCTCGAGCTCATGGAAAGTGTGGACCCGAGGAGTTTGAACAACTCGGTCCAGAAGACGCCAGTGAAACGGGAGTCGCGATCACTGACAATATCTTTTGGCAGTCCCCAATGTTTGACGATGTGCTTGAAGAAGAGATGAGCCGTCCCTTCTGCTGTAACGTGTTTGGGTGCTGCGATGAATGTAGCATATTTTGACAAACGATCGACCACGCACGACGATAAGCCTAAGTCCCCGACTTTAGGCAATCCAGAGATGTAATCCATGGAGACGCTCTCCCATGGACGCTTTGGGATGGGAAGTGGTTGCAGCAAACCAGCCTTCTTCTGATGGTCTGCCTTGTCCTGCTGACAAATCAAGCAAGTGCGGACATACATCTCGACATCGTCTCGCATCTGTGGCCAATAGTAAGCCCTCCGCACCAAGGCAAACGTGCGCTCCTGTCCTTGGTGTCCAGCCCAAAGTGTGTCGTGGCATTCGGAAAGAAGTGATTTCCGTAGGTCCCCACCTCTCGGAATATATACGCGGTTTCCCTTGGTCATCAACAATCCATCCTCGATCCAAAAGTGTCGAGCCTTGCCCTACTCGACAAGCCGAATCAGGCCTTGCGCTGCGGGATCCCTCGGTAGTAACTCCCGCACCTGATCCTTCACAGAGATAGCAGCCGCGCTAGTGGAGAGCGCTGCTATCGACTCCAAGTTCGCCAAGTCCGCCCTGCGGCTCAAGGCGTCTGTTGCGTGGTTGCTGGAGCCGGCCCAGTACTCCAACACGAAGTGAAACTCTGACAACAACTCCTGCCAACGTCCCTGCCTACTGGTCAGCTTCGGCTGCGACATGAAATGACTCACTGCAGTGTTATCCGTCCTGACCACGAAGGGAGAGCCTAATAAGTAGTGTCGCCATAGTCGAACGCAATGAACTACGGCCAACAACTCCTTCTCGTGCACTGAATAACGTCGTTCAGCATCCTTCAACTTTCTGCTCTCAAAGGCAATTGGATGGCCATCTTGCATCAGAACTCCTCCTAAAGCAAAGTCTGAAGCGTCCGTCTCCACCATGAATGGCTTTGACATATCTGGTAAGGCCAACACAGGGTCTGTCACCATCGCTCTCTTCAAATTATCGAAGGCTACTTGGCATTGGGGTATCCAATTCCAAGTCTCTGTCTTCTTCAGTAAATCTGTCAAAGGCCGTGCGATCGTGGAGTAGTCCTTCACGAAACGGCGATAATAGTTCGCCAAGCCAAGAAATGAGCACAAGTCATGAATATCGTTCGGTGGTCTCCACTCCTCGATAGCCTGTACTTTCTTGGGATCCATCCGAATGCGTCCTCTCTCCACGATGTGTCCCAAGAAACTGATAGTCTCCCGAGTAAACGAGCACTTCGACACCTTCACGTACAGCTCGTGCTCACGGAGTCTCGTCAAAACCTGCCGCAAATGGTCCTCGTGCTTGGCTAAGGTTCTGCTGTATATTACAATGTCGTCCAGGTACACCACCACAAACTCGTCGAGAAAACCGTGAAGGACCTAGTTCATCAAGGTGCTGAAGGTTGCGGGAGCGTTAGCTAGGCCGAAAGGCATGACAAGAAACTCGAAAGCTCCGTACCTCGTGACAACTGTCGTCTTCGCCTCATCACCCTCCTTGACTCGGACCTACCAATAGCCCGACCTCAAGTCTATCTTCGTGAAGTAGTTCGCTCCACTCAAACGGTCGAAGCAGTCTGCCACCAACGGTATCGGGTACTTGTTCTTCACAGTGATCTTGTTCAGTGCCCGATAGTCACAACACAAGCGGAGGGAGCCGTCGACCTTCTTCTGAAACAGGACCGGCACTCCATACGGCGACTTCGCGGGTTTGATGATTCCGCTCTCCAGCATATCCTTCAACTGTTTCCTAAGCTCCACAAGCTCAGGTTGCGACATTCTGTACGGTGCCCTGGCGGGCGGCCTCGTGCCAGGCACCAACTCAATCTCGTAATCCACTGCTCTCTTCGGCGGTAGCTTCCGAGGCAGCTCGTCTAGCATCACGTCTTCAAACTCCATCAACAGTTTCTTGATGTCGCCCGGGATGGGCCCTGACACCTCTTCTATTTCATCAAGACAAAGAGTGCACAAGTAGGATGGTTCATTCCGCTTGCGACCCTTCTCAAACTGCATGGCCGACAAGTTCTTCCCTCCAGTACGTCCGGCCAAGGTAGGGATGACACACGGTTTCGCTCCCATCATCATCAACGAATTGGGGTAAGACTGCAGTGCGTGTATCCCGTAGAAATTCAAGCCCGAGGATAAGCTTGAAGTCGTCCATTACCACAACAGAAAGATTGGTCTTGCCCTCATAAGCATCAACCTTAATCAGCACAGACTTGGCTACACCGGCAATGGGTTGTGCAGCCGAGTTGATCGCCTTCACATGCCCAACTCCCTTCTCCAGCACGAGCCCGAGTCTCGCCACTTCGACGCTCGCAAGGTAGTTGTGAGAGGCTCCAGTGTCGATCATGGCTCGAATTGGCTTGCCATGAATCTTCACATCAACGAACATCAACCCTTTCTTCCGAGGAATCCGGGGCTGAACTTCTTCTCCACACTCCTTGAGGATGACGCATTGTCGGCAAAGGTCGTTGCCAATGCATTCAACACCCGTCTCTTCGGTCAGTCGCGATACCCATGCGGACCATCGCAGAAGAAACACCCTCTCCTCCTCTCGGGTGCTCCTTGCCTGTTCTCCTGGGGCCTGTTCCTGTCTGAACCGACCTGTGAGCCATTCTGAGTGTAGGGCCTCTAGTCTCCCCCACCTCTGCTGAAATTATTTCTGAATGATTTCATCCCATTCCACTTACTCCGCTCAGGACTAGGCGTCGCCTGCCTATCCTTCTGTGTCTCTAGGTTGAAATCTGCCAGGTGCTCGGCCGCTATAATAGCCGAACTCAAATCAGTCACTCGTTGCCTCTGCAACTCGTTTCTTGCCCATTGTTTCAATCCTTTCATGAAACTGAACAGCTTGTCTGCCTCCGACATGTCTCGGATGTTCAGCATCAGCGCTGAGAAAGCTTTCACATATTCCCGCACGGAACCTGTATGTTCAAGCTTTCGCAATGCCCTTCTGGCATTGTACTCCACATTCTCGGGGAAAAACTGCTCTCTAATCGCCTCCCGTAGAAGAGCCCACGTATGGAGCTGTATTTGATGTGCCTGGATTTCCGCAAACTTGGTACGCCACCACAACTTTGCGTCACCAGTCAGGTACATGGTCGCAGTCGCAACCTTCCTTGCCTCGTCCCGCACGTCGCAGTCGCAACCTTCCTTGCCTCGTCCCGCACGTCTGCCGCAAGGAAGTACTGTTCCATGTCGAAGAGAAAGTTCTCGACCTCCTTCGCATCACGCTCACCGCTATAGGCCTTCGGTTCTGGTATTCGAAGCCTAGTACCGGGGTCGTGAGCAACCATAGGCGTGCTACCCACTGCACGCTGGAGCAATCCAATCTGAATGGACATCTGCTCCATGTCACGCCGCATATCGGCAATGCTGTCATTTTCGAATACGCCAGCCATCTCCTGAATCACGTGCCAACATTCGTCCAACTCCGAATTCAGCACCATGATCTCAGATTCTAGGAAAGAGACCTTCTCCTCCAATTCCGCCAACCGGGAGTGTCCGTCCTCCGGGTTCTCAGCTCTCTCGCTGGATGAAGCTGTGTGTCGCGGGCTTTCCGGATCTTGTCCCGACGCCTTTGCAGCAGTAGCACTCGTACGCCTCGGCCCCATCTCGGCACGAGGCTCTGATACCACCTCTCACGAGGCGCCTATCACACAGCGCGTCGTGTGGCTAGTAGTCCGCTGACTACGTCTGCCAATACCTCCGCTCGGTGCTAATGCAGCGCGCCGAATATATCAGAGTCGGGAGGAACAAATCACAAAACAGTAAATTGCGCACGCGGATTCAGAAAACCAAATTGCATTGAACTGAAAATGCGGATACAATGATCAACGATGCTAGAGCAAGGGGATCGCCGTGAGGGGGACTCTAACACGTCACTAAACCAAGCTTCTTGAACTCATTCCCCCCTATAATAGGCTTAAAAAAATAAATCCTATCGTCTACACTAGACACTAGAAAAGCTGAAATTTGCAACTCAAGAGACGTAACGTCCCCTTGAGCAATCTAAATAACAGAAAGCAAATAACAAAGCAGTAACAAAGCAATAAAAGGCCTACACCTAGGACTCTAAGACTAGTTGGTGTCCGTCGTCTGTCGATGAAGGCTGAGTGGTCGGCCATGTAGAACGGTAGAGTGGCCGAACTGCGCGTCACGGGGGCCTAGTGAACGGGCAGCCCGTGACACCAGGGTAAGATTTGGTACATTCTCTTTCCTGAAAGTTTGAACTGTTGCACATAGGAACAGAGCAGAGATAAGACACAGGTTGGATAGAATAAATCATCTCAATATGAAAATTCATTCTCTCGAAAATGACATGCTAATCCACCAGTCCAATAGCACCATCTTGCCAAGATGAGGAGCCAAAGCACTGAGGCAAGGCTAGTGAAGAAAATATTATGTTTAAGGTGCATCCATGTCATACATTAAAAAGATACTCAACCACAAATTTTGCTGGAATCTTGGTCTGACGATGCTTGCCTTAAAGATATGGTTTCTAGCATTACTATTTCTTATAAAGATAGGAAGAAGCATACCTATTCTCTTGATGGTAATGCAACAAAGGAATCTAAAACTCTTACATTACCAAGCCTCTCGGTATATATGTTTCACACAATTAGTTTCCAGAAGTTTGACGCCATTGACTGATAACAGAGAAGAATGCAATTTTCGTATCTCATATCATAAGACATGTGCTTTTGTTCAATTAATTGAATGACCAACCAGAGTTATTCATTGAAGTTGCATACTGTTTTGTTGAAACATGTAGAGGCTAGGTTGTTATAAGCACAAGACTTTTGATGGTAGCTATTATAGTATCAAGTCAAAAGTCAAAAGTCAAAACTCTAATTTTACATGCTAATATTTGTATTTTTATTCAATGCAAGGTTATGAAACTCCTAATATATTTTTTTGTTTTTATACTTTGCAGATTGAAAACATTGGCTTCTCAATATATCTTTCATAAATATGGATGGAATTGGAAGTCACTCTCAGTCTCAGTCTTACTCGTCACCGAATGCCCAAACCATAAATATGGATGGATTGGAAAATCAGGTTAGTGGTGATCATCTTGAGAATGTTGAGCATTATTTTGATGATAATATTGATAAGGAGTTGGAGGGAGAGGATGAGGAGGAAGATGTTTTAGGTGATTCTAAAAAAAGAAAAAGGAAGGTAGTGGCTTCTAGATCACTGTATTGCATTTCATTAAATTTCATTGTGAAAAGGATAATGTCCAAAAGGCTAGGTGCAAATATTATAGTAGAGAGATCAAAGCCGATCCAAAAGCACATGGAACTAGACCTTTGAAAAACCATTATGAATCTTGCAAGAAAAAACCCCAAGAAATCACCAGAAATCAAAATAGATTGTCTTTCCAACCAACTCGCATTGGTGATAGAGACGCCCCTCTTGTTAATTGGAGATTTGAGCAAGACAAAACTAGAGAAGCTTTGTGTCACATGCTGGTTGTGGATGAACTTCCATTTAAGTTAGTCGAACATCCTGGATTTAGGCATTTCTTGTCTGTTGCATGCCCGATGTTTGCTATTCCATCAAGAAGAACAATAACGAAAGATATTTTCAATATATATGTGCATGAAAGAGCAAGATTGAAGTCGTTTATTAAAGATCATGCTCAACGGGTTTGCATCACTACAGACACTTGGACATCCATTCAAAAAGTCAATTATATGTGTCTCACTGCTCACTTTATTGATGATGATTGGAACTTGCACAAAAGAATTTTGAACTTTTGTCCAATGGCACATATAGTTAACCTCGTTGTGCAGGATGGTTTAAAGGGTGAGCATGAAACTATCTGTCGTATTAGAGGGGCCATCAGGTATATTAGGAATTCTCCAGCTAGGTACAAGAAATTTCAAGAGTGTGTTGAATTTGAAAAATTGGAAACGAAAGAATTGTTATCTCTTGATGTGCCTACTAGATGGAACTTTACCTACTTGATGTTGGAGACGGCTATAAGCCTTAAGCTCGCATTTGATGCTTATGAAGATGCAGATCTTGCCTATAAGACTGATCTTTCGAGACAACCATTTGACGGAATACCGACTGATTATGATTGGGAGAGGGCAAAGGTATTGGTGAAATTTTTAAGGCATTTTTACAGTCTCACTTTGCGCATTTCTGGTGCTTTGTATGTCATATCTAATTTGGTTTTTCGTGAAATATGTGAAGTTGACTTGCTTCTCAAATATTGGTTAAGTAGTAATGATGTTGAATTAAATGAGATGGCAAGAAAGATGAAAGAAAAGTATGACAAATATTGGGGGTCAATTAAGAAGATGAATATGATTTTATATTATGCTGTGATCCTTGATCCACGTCATAAATTGGAGTTCATTGAATTTAGCTTTGATAAATTGTATGGTGGTACCGAACAAAGCAATGTGATGAAAGAACAAGTGAGAGATGGACTTTTGCGAGTTGTTTAATGATTATAAGTTGAGATACTTATGCTGTGATCCTTGATCCACGTCATAAATTGGAGTTCATTGAATTTAGCTTTGATAAATTGTATGGTGGTACCGAACAAAGCAATGTGATGAAAGAACAAGTGAGAGATGGACTTTTGCGAGTTGTTTAATGATTATAAGTTGAGATACGGTCATAGTCTTCAAGGAACGCTAGAAAACCTGGGATCATCATTTAGTCGTGTTTCTTCATCATCTTCCTCTTCAGTTGGGACATCTACGCAATACACTGATTATTAAGCGACTAGTGCGTTCACCATAGAACAAGAGTTCAGTATGTACAAATCATGTGGAAAAGGGGATCGTGTGAAATCGGAATTAGAGAAATATCTTGGTGAGGATGTTGAAATGCATAGAGACAAATTTGACATACTAAATTGGTGGAGAGTAAACGCCCAAAGGTTTCCCATTCTTTCCAAAATGGCTCGGGATATATTAGCAGTTCCAGTCTCAACTGTTGCCTCGGAATCCGCATTTAGTACCGGTGGTCGTGTTCTTGACACTTTTAGGAGCTCTTTGTCTCCTAAAATAGTGCAAGCGCTTATTTGTACTCAAGATTGGATACGAAAAGACTCCAAACCAATTAGCATTGAGGAGGAGTTGAGTGAACTTGAAGTGGTTCAGAAAGATACTTATTTATTCTTTTTCTTGTATTTTGATTATTGTTCAATTCTATGTATTCTACTCATATATTTTACTTGTCTAACTAGTTTCTATTTTGTTGTAGAGTTGACTAAGTTGGGGGTTGATTCAACAATTATTGATATTTAATGGTGCTAACTGGTACTTGTAAATTTTTGACAAGGTATTAGAATGGTAGAACCTCATTGTGTAATATTAAATTTTTAATCTGTTTGACTTTCTCTAATAGTTCTTCCACTTTGTATGTTTAATGCTTGACAGGTCGATGACTCGAGGATGAAAATGTGACATGAGCTAGTAGCTTTTTCAGTCTGTAGGCATTAGGATTTAGGAGGCCTTGGCTTTATTGTTGTTACTAAAATAATTTACAAAAACCTATGATAATTTATGGATGTGATTGAACTCTTTTTTTTTCGGTATTTATGTAAAGCTTTAAGTATTTGTGTCCATAACTTATATTTTAGATTTACAT
>NC_026147.1:7809593-7859874 GCF_000512975.1 Sesamum indicum
AAAGTACCCGAACCCGACTGTCGGGTACCCGATTGGTCGGGTATCCGACTTAGTCGGGTTCTCGGGTACCCGACCCGAACTACCCGACCCGATGCCCACCCCTACCCTTATCACCCCCTTCAATTTCAGCAGCAACAATGGGGCTTCTAACTGCTTCAAGGTATACCCTAATCTCACCCCCATGGCCATCTATAAGTTGAAAAAGGTCTGTTTCAAAGCATAATGCTCTAAACTTTTTTAATAGATCGATTCTAAAGTATTTTTTCCTACCCAAATAGTCCAACTGTTCACAACACTTGTCAAGTACTTGCATTGAAAAAGTGTCCTTATCAATAAAGTCAGACACACTTTCCATACCCCCTCTATACTCAGCTTCAGGATGGAATATCAATTTACCTCCATGATAAATTCGTAAGCTGATAAGAGATTTATATTTACCTGCAAATATAAATAATAGCACCAGTCACAAATAAATAAATTAAACAATTCTCAACTTCTCATGTTTAAATATTAGCAAAAACATCTCGCCTAACATGCTACTATAAACGAATGAAACTTGGTAACATCACCAATTAGGAGAATCCAATAGTTGTATAGCTAAAATTGCATTAAAGCAAATATGATTTATATTGGGGATGAAGCACTATAATTATAACCCATTTCAGAAATAATATAACAAATTGAAATACTTAAACATAAGATGACAAATTCCAAACAAGTAATTGCAAAACTGGAATGACTTGCAAAACTTACAATACAGAGCTAATGAAGTTCCAATTAAACCAGAAAAAGTTTATCAATCATAGGATACAGACAACAATAACAATTCACAGCACTCACTACTGCACTCTGATTCATGATTTACTATTATGCTATAGAATGTAATTCTACAGAGTCCATAACAGACAAAAGCACATATGATAACTTATGATGGACAATCCAAAACAACCAATGTTATAATTGTACTTAAGTGTTGTTGCTTACAATTGTAATGCCAATAGAAAAACAATTAATACATTAAATTGCACTTTTTAAGGAAATAGGATTTCAATTTCTTGTTGCAGCAAATGGAGTAAAAGCATAACACTATAGGTAAATATACACTTTCCAATCTCATCCTCCACATCAACTCCCCTAAAAGCAGAACATGATATGTAAATATACAGTTTCCAATTTCTTGACATTTTGCAATAAAACTTCTGTTTCAGTTCGTCCGAAGACTTAGAGTTACCTAAAATTTGAGGTTTTCAATAATGTTGATTGAGTTCCTTGCACAAGAACAGAATATTTGAGATGAACTGATTTTAACCATTAAAGCTGGAAGATTAAGCGGGGAATCATCTTTCAGATCTCACTTGACTGCTAAATAACATAAAACCATTGTTTTAAGAAACTCTGTCAAAACTGTTTATGTTATACACAAAAAAAATTAGGCTAAAAGAAATCAATAAGACAAATTAGGATAGTGAAGGTATCTGGTAAAAAACAGAACATATTGAAGAGGTAGAGAATGTTAAAGTGATAGGTAGAAAAAAAGGAACTTGCAATTCCCAACTAGAAAGTCAGTCAATGTAGTGGCCATCAAAGGAAGATTTTGTGAAAGGATGATCCAGTATCATTTTAAATCATATAGGAAATTTGACACACCAGTCAAGAAAATTGATGGAAGCAATGTAAATGGTAAACTCAGACGACAAGGAAGCAATGAAAAAAAAACTCACCATAATCGGGCACACCATCTGACACCAATGAATCGGGTCGAAGGATGGGCGTCAACGCCATTTCTTCAAATCAACCACGAACACTAGCCTCCTCGCTCTCGAATTCAGATTCTCAACTTCGAATTTATCTTCTATTTTGAGGTTAGGGTTTTTTTCAAAGGGGAAAATTTCTTCTTTGGAAGAGTGAAAGAGGGTTCTGTATTTTGCCCGTTGTTTTGGTCTTTAGAGGTCAACAGAATTGGCACGTGATTTAACGGGATCTAACGGCCGTTAAGGTCCATGTGCACGGCACATGGGCTCTGCTGTTAAGTTGATACCAAAAATGTTCATTTTTTGGTTTAATGGTACCAAAACCCAAACTTACAAAATGTGTGGTACCAAAAACAAAACTGACCTTTTTTAATGATACCAAAACAAGATTTTGTCCTATTAGTATATCAATAGATATGTTCATGAATTGTTCCTCTTTTATAGTGTTTTAGCATAGTGGGCTAACATACGTCGACGCGGGAACTTCACAACGGTAACATTTTTTCTTTCTTTTTTCAAGAACTCACAACGGTAAGTTAGAAGGAAGTTGGGAATGATGAATATTCTTGATTAAGGTTTGTGTGTGGTTTTCTTTTTTCTTTTCTTCTTTCTTTTTTTTTTATTTTTGAGAAGGGTTTGTGTGTGGTTTTAAGTGTGATAAAGTGACTCATTTATGAACAAGATACTAATAATGAATGACAATTTCAAGGGTAAATTGCATTTTTAACCCCTATGCTATTATGAAAATACAAAGAACTCCTATATTAAAAATATAAATTAACTTATTACATTTTGTTATTATAAAGCTTTTTACGCAATTTTAATAGTATTAATGATATGTCATTATCTATTGTAATTCTTATATTGTTATCATTTTATTTATCAATAGTTTAAAATTTATTTATATACTAACTATTAGTATATCAATAAATTTGTTCATTGGATGTTCCTCTTTTATTGTAGTGGGCTAACATACGTCGGCGTGGAAATTTCACAATGGTAGCTTTTTCTCTTTCTTTTTTCAAGAACTCGCAACAGTAAGTTTGAAGAAAGTTGGGAAGGATGAATGTTCTTGATTAGGGTTTGTGTTTGGTTTCTTTTTTCTTTAATTTTTGAGAAGGGTTTGTGTGTGGTTTTCAGTGTGATAAAGTGACTCATCTATGAACAAGATACTAATAATAAATGACAGTTTCAAGGGTAAATTGCATTTTTGACTCATGTGATATTGTGAAAATACAAAGAACTCCTTTATTAAAAAACTAAATTAACTTATTTCATTTTGTTACTTATAAAGCTTTTTACCCAATTTTAATAATATTAATGATACATCATTATATTTCATCTATTGTGATTCTTGTATTGTTATCATTTTATTTATAAACAGTTTGAAATTTATTGATATACTAACTATTAATATATCGATAAATTTCAAACTATTTATAAATAAAACGATAACAGTATAAGAATTAACTATTAGTATATCAATAAATCTGTTCATTGGATGTTCCTCTTTTATAATGTTCTATTATGGTGGGCTAACATACGCCGGCGCGGGAACTTCACAACAGTAACTATTTCTCTTTCTTTTTTCAAAAACTCGGAAAGGTAAGTTTGAAGAAAGTTGGGAAGGATGAATGTTCTCGATTAGGGTTTGTGTTTGGTTTTCTGTTTTTTTTTCTTTATTCTTTAATTTTTGAGAAGGGTTTATGTGTGATTTTAAGTGAGATAAAGTGACTCATCTATGAATAAGATATTAAGAATAAATGACAGTTTCAAGGGTAAATTACATTTTTGACCTCTATGCTATTTTGAAAATACAAAAAACTCCTATATTAGAAAAATAAATTAACTTATTACATTTTGTTACTTATTAAGCTTTTTACCAAATTTTAATAATATTAACGATACATCATTATATTTCATCTATTCCGATTCTTATATTGTTATCATTTTATTTCTAAACAGTTTGAAATTTATTGATATACTAACTATTAGTATATCAATAGATCTGTTAATGGGATGTTCCTTTTTTATTATGTTTAGCATAGTGGGCTAACATACGCCGGCGCCTGAATTTCAGAATGGTAAGTTTGAAGGAAGTTGGGAAATCAACCCAAAATTTATTGATATACTAACATTCGCTTAATTAACCCAAATCAACCATGCAATAGCACTCAACTCAGAAAAAATTTAGCCATAGATTAGATACGTTTCCCAATATAAAAGTTTCCGTCAAAAGAAACTAAAATCAAGCAAACGGATTAATTCTTGCATTAATAGATACAATAGCCTCAAGAAAACAATAGATTTCTTAAGTACATCAAAAGAATCTTGAAAGCGACCGAAGGAGTCAACCTACAAACAGCCTTGGGACAGACATTAGCCTCTCTGGCGAAAATCTCGGCAGTTTCGTGCATGTTGTTCCGATCAAATAATTGTGAATGTACAAGTCCAGCCTGCAAAAATGCCAAAATCAACAAAATCACAAATACACACGACCTGGAAAACCATCACGCAATAACATGTCAAAACAGACCATTTCAGGAGGAAAAAAAATCAAGAAATTACAAAGGGGCAAAAACTAAAGAACTCAAGATTTTGTTAAGTAAAACTATTGCTCCATATGTCATGTCCAAAACTAACAAAAGAAAGAACAGAATAGATCACGTAATAGAAAAACCCTCAAGAAAATCGAGAAATAAATCAAGAAATAGAAAAAACCTCAAGAAAATCAAGAAATTAATTCAGAACAAAAAAAAATCAAAAAACCACTCAAGAACCCTCACGAATTTCTTAAGAAAAATGTCAGTAGGACAACTCACATCATCTCTGAGGATCCCAGTGCGGAAACTAAGGAATAATTTCGAGTAGGAAGGAGAGGTATAGGAAGGCCGACGAAGACTAGCATTCCGAGTGGACCCACACCGGCAACGGTGGTAGAGTAGCCGTTGGGAGGAAGCGGATGTTCATTCCGAATGATGATTTTGCTGCAGGAGCGTGAGAAAGAGAGGAAAATTGAAATATCATAGAATTACAACGTGCATATTTTCATTTATAAGAGAAAACGGTTTCTCTCTCACAAAGTGAGCGTTCTGGCGGATGCTCTACAGTCACTCTCCCTGTTTTTTGTTACAGTGATCTTTATAAATAAATTGCTTCTTTATAGAGTTGAGCTTGGCCAAAACATTTGGATTCTTCACATAAATATAGCATGCAAAACGGTCCTTACGTCTATCAATAATTAATATAGGTTGATTATTAATATCAAATATATATACTTAATTAATTATTATTATTACAATAAATTGATGATTACTATTACTTATACATTTTTTTCTGTTATTGATAATTACTATTACTCTAGTAATTACTATTAAGGGTTTGAATGTGATTTGAGTGTGATAAAATGACTCATCTGTGAACAAGATACTAATAATAAATGACAGTTTCAAGGATAAATTGCATTTTTTACCCCTGTGCTATTGTGAAAATACAAAGAACTCCTATATTAAGAAAATAAATTAACTTATTTCATTTTGTTACTTATAAAGCTTTTTACCCAATTTTAATAATATTAATGATACATCATTATATTTAATCTATTGTGATTCTTATATTGCTATCAATTTATTTATAAACAGTTTGAAATTTATTGATATACTAACTATTACTACATCGATAAATTTCAAACTATTTATAAATAAAAAGATAACAATATAAGAATTAACTATTAGTATATCAATAAATATGTTCATGGGATGTTCCTCTTTTATAATGCTTTAGTATGGTTGACTAACATACGCCGGCGCGTGAACTCCACAACAGTAACTATTTCTCTTTCTTTTTTCAAGAACTCGCAATGGTAAGTTGGAAGAAAGTTGGGAAGGATGAATGTTCTCGATTAGGGTTTGTGTTTGGTTTTCTGTTTTCTTTTCTTTATTCTTTAATTTTTGAGAAGGGTTTCTGTGTGATTTTAAGTGAGATAAAGTGACTCATCTATGAATAAGATATTAAGAATAAATGACAGTGTCAAGGGTAAATTACATTTTTTACCCCTGTTCTATTGTGAAAATACAAAAAACTCCTATATTAGAAAAATAAATTAACTTATTTTATTTTGTTACTTATAAAGTTTTTTACCCAATTTTAATAATATTAACGATACATCATTATATTTCATCTATTTTGATTCTTATATTGTTATCATTTTATTTATAAACAGTTTGAAATTTATTGATATACTAACTATTAGTATATCAGTAGATCTGTTAATGGGATGTTCCTTTTTTATTATGTTTTAGCATAGTGGGCTAACATACGTTGGTGCCTGAATTTCAGAATGGTAAGTTTGAAGGAAGTTGGGAAAGCAACACAATTTATTGTTATACTAGCATTCGCTTAATTAACCCAAATCAACCATGCAATAGCACTCAACTCAGAAAAATTTAGCCATAGATTAGATACGCTTCCCAAAATAAAAGTTTCCGTCAAAAGAAACTAAAATCAAGCAAACGGATTAATTCTTGCATTAATAGATACAATAGTCTCAAAAAAATAATAGATTTCTCAAGTACATCAAAAGAATCTTGAAAGTGACCAAGAGAGTCAACCTACCAACAGCTTTGGGACAGACATTAGCCTCTCTGGCGAAAATCTCGGCAGTTTCGTGCATGTTGTTTCCGATCAGATAATTGTGAATGTACAAGTCCAGCCTGCAAAAAAGCCAGAATCAACAAAATCACAAATACACACGACCCGGAAAAGCATCATTCAATAACATGTCAAAACAAACCATTTCAGGAGGGAAAAAAAATCAAGAAATTACAAAGGGGCAAAAAATAAAGAACTCAAGATTTTGTTAAGTAAAACTATTGCTCCATATGTCGTGTCCAAAACTAACAAAAGAAAGAACAGAATAGATCACAAAATAGAAAAACCCTCAAGAAAATCGAGAAATAAATCAAGAAATAGAAAAAACCTCAGCAAAATCAAGAAATCAATTCAGAACAAAAAAAAATCAAGAAATCACTCAAGAACCGTCACGAATTTCTTAAGAAAAAAGTTAAGAATAGGACAACTCACATCATCTCTGAGGATCCCAGTGCGAAAATTGAGGAATAATTTCGAGTAGGAAGGAGAGGCATAGGAAAGCCGACAAAGACTAGCGTTTCGAGTGGACCCACACGGGCAGCGGTGGTAGAGTAGCCGTTGGGAGGAAGCGGATGTGCATTCTGAATGATGATTTTGCTGCAAGAGCGTGAGAAAGAGAGGAAAATTGAAATATCAGAGAATTACAACGTGCATATTTTCATTTATAAGAGAAAAAGGTTTCTCTCTCACAAAGTGAGCATTCTGGCGGATGCTCTACAGTCACTCTCCCTGTTGTTTGTTCCAGTGATTTTTATAAATAAATTGCTTCTTTATAGAGTTCAGCTTGGCAAAAACATTTGGATGCTTCATATAAATATAGCATGCAAAACGGTCCTTACCTCTATCAATAATTAATATAGGTTGATTATTAATATCAAATATATATAATTAATTAATTATTATTATTATTACAATAAATTGATGATTACTATTACTTATACATTTTTTTCTGTTATTGATAATTACTATTACTCTAGTAATTACTATTAAGGGTTTCAATGTGGTTTGAGTGTGATAAAATGACTCATCTGTGAACAAGATACTAAGAATAAATGACAGTTTCAAGGGCAAATTGCATTTTTGACCCCTGTGCTATTGTGAAAATACAAAGAACTCCTATATTAAGAAAATAAATTAACTTATTTCATTTTGTTACTTATAAAGCTTTTTACCCAATTTTAATAATATTAATGATACATCATTATATTTCATCTATTGTGATTCTTATATTGTTATCATTTGATTATAAACAGTTTGAAATTTATTGATATACTAACTATTAGTATATCGATAAATTTCAAGCTATTTATAAATAAAACGATAACAGTATAAGAATTAACTATTAGTATATCAATAAATCTGTTCATGGGATGTTCCTCTTTTATAATGTTTTAGTATGGTGGGCTAACATACGCCGGCGCGGGAACTTCACAACAGTAACTATTTCTCTTTCTTTTTTCAAGAACTCGCAACGTATGTTGGAAGAAAAGTTGGTGAATGTTCTTGATTAGGATTTTTGTGTGGTTTTTTTTTTTTTTTGTTTTTTTTCTTTAATTTTTGAGAAGGGTTTGTGTGTGATTTTAAGTGGGATAAAGTGAGTCATCTAAGAACAAGATACTAAGAATAAATGACAGTTTCAAGAGTAAATTGCATTTTTTATCCTGTGCTATTGTGCAAATACAAAGAACTCCTATATTAAAAAAAATAAATTAACTTATTACATTTTTTCACTTATAAAGCTTTTTACCCAATTTTAATAATATTAGTGATACATCATTATATTTCATCTATTTTCATTCTTATATTGTTTTCATTTTATTTATAAATAGTTTGGAATTTATTGATATACTAACTATTAGTATATCAATAGATCTATTAATGGGATGTTCCTCTTTTATTATGTTTTAGCATAGTGGGTTAACATACGCCGGCACATGATTTTCAGAATGGTAAGTTGGAAGGAAGTTGGAAAAGATGAATATTCTTGGTTTGGGTTTGTGTGTGGTTTTTTTTTTTTTTTCTTTTTAATTTTTGAGAAGGGTTTGTGTGTGGTTTTAAGTGTGATAAAGTGACTCATCTGTGAACAAATACTAAGAATAAATAACAGTTTCAAGGGTAAATTGCATTTTTTACCCCTGTGCTATTGTGAAAATACAAAGAACTCCTATATTAGAAAAATAAATTAACTTATTACATTTTGTTACTGATAAAGCTTTTTGCCCAATTTAATTAATATTATATTAATGATACATTATTATATTTCATCTATTGTAATTCTTATATTGTTATCATTTTATTTATAAACAGTTTGAAATTTATTGATATACTAACTATTAGTTATTTTTTTACAAAGAATAGTCTAAAGGTGAATAAATCCTTAGTATCAAAAATCATATTTTCTATCTTTTGGCCAATAGTTAGGTTAATTATATTTCAATACCAGTTATTATAATTAGATTTTAAATTTAGTTATTTATTAACCCCGTGTAAAATTCTTTTTTCTGTTATAACCATTCGGATAATCTGAGACATTAAAAATTACTATATTATATGTAGATGAATTAAAAAATTCGAACCATTAATTTTATCTATACTTTAATATGTGATTGATACGTGTTAAATTAAAATATAATTAAATTATATATAATTTAAAAATATAATCACATGTAATCCACAGATATAGGTAAAATTAGTCCATGATATAGAAAATGTGATGGAAGATTCTTTATAAACGAGATCTTGCACATGAGAAGGAACTGTAAAAGAAAAATTGCTTCATCAAATATAGAAAATTCACCAAAATTTAGTAGTTTGAATTTGACAATGATATTGATAAGCATTTCCCATTAATTGGGAACGAGAAACTTCAGCTACAATCAGCATTAGAGGATTTTCATGCATTCTTTTTTCTGTAACAATGCAATAATAGTTTAAAATAGCTTTAAACAATGGTAAATTATACAGCATCGTAACTAAGAAATAGCAGTACATTACCAAAACAGTTGTGTTCTATAAAGGACAGTTTAATGCAACTGTAGACTTCAAGTATTCAACTTTTGTGTCCCCGGAATAAGGTAGCAGAACTCAGAACCCCAACTACATTGCCGAAGAAAAGCACTGAGGGATACTTTTTATCGTCTACAAGAGATTTAACAACAGAAGGAAAATGACTCACAAACTACATTGAGGGGTTCAAAAGTTATCGGACTCCCAACAGAAACTCTCTCTTTGCTATTTTGTCTGCTTGAAAAGAAGAGAAAGAGGTTTAGGCGCTAATCACGTTATGAACGCAATTCCATATACAGAACAGAGGTGCTTATCATTCATCTGATGCCTTAGGAGAATTTTCTGGGGTTTTCAGAGCTACAACAGGAGGCTTTGCTTTATGCTCCATGACAGCTGCACGGAAATCTTCAACTATGGAAGCGTCCTTGAATTTTAAGGCAATTGTGGATAGACCATCTTTCCCTTCACTTGCACTGTTTACACAGGCGAAAGTGATGCCTTTCTTGTCCATATTTGTTAGCTTCATGTCCGGAAATAGACTAGCATTCAAGATTAACCGATAATTTCCTCTAGCCCTCATAACGAGTCTGGCTTTTCCTGTCCCTGTTGTCGAAACATTGACCTTCAGTTCTCCCTTCCCACGTTCCTTCCACGCTCCATCAATATACTCAAAAAGCACAGAATCAGCAGTAAGAACAGCCTTCTCATTCTCTTCTCCTGTTTCAACAGGAACCTCCTGCATCGGGGGAAATTTGCTGCCCTCGCTCTTACTGGCCTTATTGTCGCCCGAGGAACCAAAAATAGAAGAATTCCCATTATTAGAAACACCAAAACCAAAAGTGGGCTGGTCACTCTTCAGGCCAAAAGTACTAGACCCTAGAGAAGAACCATCTTTGGGAATTGATCCAAATGAGAATGAGGTACCAGAAAAGCCTGTTCCTGCAAATCCAGAGAAGGCATTTTGGGTACTTGATAGTTGTCGAAATGAGCTAAAAGGAGCAGGTTCTGCATTCTTCTCAGCAGTTGCCTCCGCATTTTGTTTCTCCTCATCATTTCCCTCCTCTTCTGCCTGCTTCCTGGCTTCAGTCACACTGTTATCAGCTGTTGTAGCTTCTTTCACTCCATCCCCAGAATTTCCACCTTCTGCTACCTTATCAACCATAGATTTAGCTGTGTCTAGCTCACTGACATTGTCAGTTTCATCTTTCTGAGCATTTGGTTCGGGTTTCGGGTCGTCAACCTTGCTTTCAGATTGCTTAGCATTTTCATCATTGACAACATTTTTATCCTTCTGAGCATTCGGTTCGGGTTTTGGGTCGTCAACCTTGCTTTCAGATTGCTTGGCATTTTCATCATTGACAACAGTATTCTCCTCCTCTGCAAAAGATTCACTTTTTGGTTCATCAACCTTGTTCTCGGATTTGCTCTCATCAATCTGCTCAGATTCCTTACTCTTACCACTACATGCCACTGCCTCTACTGGAGGAGCAGATGAAGCAGGAGGAACCAAGCGGATAGCCGCAAACAGATTAGAAGCAGGAGATGGATCTGGGGTAGTGGGCGTTGTTTGCTGCCGACGGACTCTCACAATTCTTCTAGTAGCAAGAACCTCGTCGCTGGCTCTTTTAAAAGTTCCCGACTCTTGTTCAGATGTATCTTCATTGTCATCAAGATCAGGGTTATCACGAGACAGCTGTACTCCAGCAGCTCTCTTTTTCGAAGGTTGAAAGTTGTTTTCTGCATCCCCCATCGCAGATTACAGTGAAAAAACCAGATAAGGTTTTTCTTCAGCTGAGTGGAAAACAGCAATCTCTGCATCAAACCACAATAAACTCAGCAAAAATTAAATGGCAGCATATACTGAATTGAACGCCCCCTGCTAGTTATAAAAGATGGGCAAATTATGTCCAGTTCTGCCAACTAGAGCAAGAAAAAAGTAGGGACATTGAGGATTATATACCCTTTTCCTTGCCTTACAAGTGTCTAAAATACCATGAACTCAAATATGAAAAATGATTTAAAGTGACTTGACAAGAACATCATGACAAACAAACGAAAATTGTTCTCTGATCCACCAATTTTCAGCGGCTTTTAGCTTTTTTTACAAAATTAACAAGTATAATCATTGATCTAGACCATCACTTATGTTGCTAACCATTCTGAAGAAAATTGAGGATATATATTGCAAGTATTCACGCATGCTTGCACTTTCCTCATCCAGCTAAGATGCTGGATATTAGAAGCAAGGTTAGATGAAACATGGAAACAGGAATGACAAACGCTTATAATTCTAAAATTAGCACATGTTTTAAAATTAAGCATGTCACAGTTTGATGTAAAAGCTGTACAAAAACCAGAGATTGCCATTACGATGACAACCAACAGCCGTGTCTCATGTTTCAAAGGAGGGTGATAAAACTTTTCACCATTATAGATATACAATATACGAAAGCTATAGGTAACATTTTTTTCTGCATTCAGAGATTAAAAAAAAAAAAAAAAAAAATTTTTTTCTGCATTCAGAGATTAAAAAAAAAAAAAAAAAAAAAAACTGAAAACTTCGATGACTTTGTATGCTAATGATTTCCAAATATATATACACACCAAGGATTATCTTTTCCCCTATTTTTATATAATCCCAGTAGAACAATGATATCAACGAGCAAGAATAGAATTTGATGAGGTTATTATATATTTAAGATAAGCCAATGTTTTACCAATATACGCTAGGAGATCCAGGAAGTGCATACATAATTAGATGATATCTAAGCAACCATTTCTACTACCCATTACATCCACCTGCCCTATTTCCCACAATGTTGAAGTCTGAAGTGAAATGTTCAAAATATCAGTTCAATTCATGTATAATGGTTTCTTTCTTTTCCCTTTTCTTCTTGTACCTAAAAAATGATTTGCACATAAAGTATTTCTTTTCCCCACAGATTGGCAGGCAGCAGAATGCAAGTGGATTTGGCATGGCTTGTCACAAATCTGCAATGTTTGCCACCATAAGTCATTGTGATAAAACCTTCTTAATATAGCTCATGGAATACACATGACTAATCATATATGAAGCTATATCTATCTGATTGTACTTGGTGCCAAAACATTACATTTCCATAACTACAGATAATCCATGCAGCGGGATCTTGTTATGAAAAAAATTCATGCTCTTGCAAACCAATAATATTTGAACTGGAAATTACGAAGAAAAAACCAATAGCCACTACATTAAAGGCTAAAACTACATCGTCAGAAGACCTACACAAGACCACTAATTATTCCAAATCGAACAGAATTCTATTCAAGAACATAAAGGCAAGAGGCACATGATTTAAACCTAAATCCATCTTGATCATCTATGCACCAGATATCCCACATATAATCCCAGCATTTACTGAACTCGAATGGTAAAATAGATTTTTGACAATACACAAACCAAATTACATTCTTTTCACAATTGTTATCTCACTTTTTCCTTTCAAGTTTATGCCCCAATCGACTAGAATCAAACCCATTTCAACCTCAATTGGTACCACCTTTTGACAGGTTGGTAGGGTTGGGGGAAAGACACCTCCATCATATCCAATGCGCCTACTTCTTTCAAAAGATTTTTAAAAAAAAATTAAAAGTAACTTAATTTGTGCAGTTCATGACCGAAAAGCAAAAGAAAATAAAGAAAAGAAAACATATCCAATCGACAACACACCCACGCAAAAGATCATTTTGAGCTCTTCCCTCACCGTTAAGCCGCACCCTGTTTTAACACCATATTCGCTCAATGTATACACTGAATTACGAAACGACAAAACCCACCTTTGCCAAATAAAAATAATGGCAAAACCGTGAACCATCCAAACCTCAATCGTCGTAAAGATTCAAAAGAAGATAGAACAAAAGCACCACTTGTATCTATGGCTAACATAGGCAAGAAAAAGAAATGCTGCAATCGCGGCAGCGAACAAGAGAAGGATAAACATGGGTACCTGAGAGAACCTCAATGAGGGTTTAGCTCCGCTTGAATTGGAAGCTCTACTTCGTAGTTCTCTCTTGTGGACTGTGTCCGGAATGGGATCCGCTAAAACCCTAGCCCCAATCAAAGAGGGGAGAGAGAGAGAGGGGTTACTATAAACGAGCACAAGAATGAAAAATCAGGACACTCTTATAAATAAACCCTCATCTCTAACCATTTATTTTGTTTATTTCAGACCGACGTTTTAGATTAGTACCAATTCATTTTGCTTATTTTATTTTTTTATCTATAACACAGTACTTGTTAGATGTTCCACAAATTTTAAAAATAACAATTAATATTTATGATTTATAAAATGAAGAGATAAATATAATAATATATTGATAGTTAGAAAATGACATTAGTTATATGAAATAAGTTCTTACTGCACAAATTTTGAAAAGAAATATATATATACATAATTAAAAACGGATCAAGTAATTAACATAAGTGGAAGTGAGAGATAAATATAATAGTATATTAACAATTAAACTTGACTATATAAAATAAATAAATTGTTGTATTAATACAAATATTAGAGGCTATAATTGATATTTTAAAATTTGTGATAATTTAATTATAAATAAAATATATGTTTTTTATATTAGTATAGATAGATATTACAATATAATTGTAGTCTGAAAATCTTAATTTGAACCAAAATTTTAGAACTTTTAAAAATTCCCACTATAACAAAAAGGTAATATAAAATTTAGATTCGAGTGATTTCTTCCATACTTGCAGTTTGTTCACAATTATACATCTCAAAATAAAAGTAAATTGTGGAACAAATTACTCAAATTTAAGAATAATTTGTTGAAGAAACTTGCATACACCTATTTGTTAGATTTTATTTGTGTAAATGTCGCCCAAATTTCGATGTAGGTACCATATAGTGCAGCAATTTTCGATGAGCGCACTGATTTAGTGCAATGTGAGATTTTTGGCCAACTGGGGAACAAATGTCGCATAGAGCATGAAAGATTTCAACCTGGAGATTAAGAGAACAGCATATTGATATAACAAAATTCAGAGGACCATGATAGTCAATCAACCCATACAAATTTCTGAAAAGTAGCTATTATGTATCTACACTTCTCACCGACGGCATATGAAGCTTTAAACGGAAAATTGGTATAAAAGAATGTGTAATAAGAGAACTAATGCCGCAGCTAACTAATAATGGTAACTCGAAAGTCTACAATGTGTGCGCCCCCAACGACAAAAAATCAATGCGCTTATCACCCCACTGGCAGAAAGACACCTCTGGTCCCCGGAACGCGTCTTGCAGGCAACTTCTAGTGTACCTGGCACAAGAAAACTTAGTTGTCATAACCATGAGGGGGCATGGAAACAGAAGAATTTTCACTATACTGAAAAGCACGGGAGTTATGTATTATCAAAGAAGGTTTCGTGGTCAACCAATGAGCAGGAGGAAATACTCGCCAATGACAATCAAGGAACACAGACATTGTGATCAAACTCGTGCCAGGTGGAGAACAAACCTATCTTTCAAAACTTGTGCATAATGCAATAACAAGGTCACCATAATTTCAAGGATGCGCCTTCATTACGAAATTATTTCTCGGCACAAGCTTGAGGCTCAGCAAATAAATCTCTTAGTCAAGTTCGTTCTTCAACTTTATAAAAAAGAGTATGGTTTACTAGAGATTTGATAACTGAAGCATACATTTCAAGATCATGCAATTATGACAAGCTTTTAAACATGGAAGCAAATCATTTTCAATTGCAATCACATCCTAATGCACAAAGCTAGAATGTACATAGCAATTGCAAATGCAGACAAGAAACTCTTAGCACCAGAGGTCCACACAAATGACGAATTTCAGATTACATCGTAGGAGACAAGGATAATTAATGACATATAACCATGCTGTAGAGATTTCAAAATCAGTACATGGCAATCGGCCATCACAGGAAATGTACATTTCAGGCAAACATTCCAACTCTTACCGTGAGAAAAATAGTTGACAGCTGGAACCGTTTGCCTTGAGTGGACTCAGTTACTTGGCGTAAGCACTGCCAACAGCAGTAAGCGGGAGAAGAAAGAAATAAGGTTCCATCAATACGGGGTTAGTAACTGCTAATCAACAGTAATGCATAACGAGAAAAATTAATAAGGAAGATCTATGAAAAATAAGAGTGATTCAATATTATATAAATTTGTTCAGGTCATATGCCATAATATATATTCTTTTAAACTTTACTTAATCCAGTGGAGAAGAATCAAGAAACTTTACAATGAACGGAAGTGCTTGAGATGTTATTATAACTAGTCAGTGATGCATCAGTAAAAAAAGATTTTAATCTCCATTGAATGTGCCAAACTCGTTTAAAATTAAATAATTCCTAGTGCAAGTTAATTTAACTTAATCCTAAAATTCAAACGGGCATTAGATGACAAGATGCAGCAAAAGCTAGACAATTACAAATTAGTAACACAAAAAGTTTTCAAATCTGAAAAAATTGGGAGTCAACAAGCAACTAAAGAAAATCAATTAATCACCAGCTACAAAACTAGGAATATGACACTGGCCCAACCAATTGCTTTTAGGCTGACGGTTTTCCTTCATTATTCGTACCCCACTGTTCCTCAGCCTCATTGCCATTAACAAGTACGGCTCCATCTGTTGAATCAGCATCCACAACAATAGCCTCTTCTTGAGTGCCATCAGGCCCCTCTTGCACTTCACCGTTTGGTTCTCCACCCTAAAACAAAGTTAGGAAATGAAACAAAAGCAAACAAGCTTAGCGGATAAACTTAGCATAATACCTAGGTTAAGATCTGGATCATTACATCTTGGGATACTGAAATCCATGACACTAAATAGATATTATAATATAATGCATGATGCAACTTCTGCAGTTTCAACTTTCCACATCTGGCAACTTCCAGTATACATACACACATACATAAAAAGAAAAGTCGCCCGAAAAACTTATGCAGACATATGTCAAAATATGCTGCCAAAAAGGGATGGAGAATCCAGCAAGAAGGAAAGTAACACCCCTACCTCATAATCCAAGCCTCCATTTTCCAGGGTTTCTTCTTCTATTTGCATGTTTCTAAAAGCTTCAACAAGACTGGCGGTTGATCTATCAGCATGTTGCACATATTCAGCAGCAGGAAGATAGTTACCCCTATGCAAATGGATAACAAGTTATCTTGGCTCTTTAGATGCCCAAACTTCGAACATTTCACACAACATACTAAATTAAGCACCGCAAGTTTTAGAAATATACAAGGGAAAAGGGACACACCGCAAAACAGGCTAAAGTCAAGATAAATAACATAACCACCTTCAAATGAATTTACATCTTTTACATATTCCAAGATCGGAATAGCAATAGGAATCATTTACCCAACACCATTAATTTTCCCTTGTATGCTTGATTAATAACAAGTGGAGGAAATAAAGCTGAAATACCTTGTCCCAGCCGCTTTAGCTTCAACAGCAAGTGCAACTTGCCATTCATCAAACAGATTTGGATATTCTTCTGGATCAGCAAGAGATTCTGCTGCTTTCGGATTAATCTGCAAATTATATCCAAATCAGATCAAACAAGAAGAAACAACTCAGTAACCTCCAGATACATTCAACTTTTTAGTTCCTCCTGTTTGGGCTTAAATATCATAAATGGATAAAAACTCGAACATGGATATTAAAGATAACCTTATTGAGGTCTTTTCTCCAAAGAGCAACAATTTCTGACACCTTACTTGGAAGGTAAGACCGAGCCATAAACGCAGCTTCAGGTATCCGGTTGCTGCAACGCCAGGTTTATTATGCATACAAAAAGAAATAAAAAAAAATGGTACACCAACCAGATACAGTGATGAAAAGCTTTACCTGTCAATTAATAGCTGAAGGCAGTCCTCCAATTTTCCCAACATAAACAGACAAAGGAATGCAACATTGTTTTTCCCATGCTCTTTGGCAAGAGATGCAAGTTCAGTAATTCCTTCAGCATTGCCTAAAGAAGAATAGAGTAGCAACAAACCACTCAGGTCATTTGCTTGCTTCAAACACTTCTCTGCCATCTCCAACTGAAATGCAAAACAGAACCATAAATTTCTAACCGATAAAAAAAAAAGCACACATCTAATCAAAATTGACAAACAAGGGGGGTGGGGGTGGGGGGGGATTCAATAATTATTTTCTTCAACATATTTATAGAGGTTTTTATAGAAAAAGGTGCATTATCTGTATATATTTGTGTAAGAAACAGTCAAACCATTTGAACATCAGTCTAGAATCTTTAAAGAAGTAAATACTAATGCATGTTCAGCTCAGTGCGCAATAATCAAGAGAATACCATTCCAGCAGACATGGCTAATTCGCCCAATTGTTTCCATTTAGACTCACTCTGTGCAACCATGGCAATTTCCTGCAGAAAAAGCACTTGTAAGAAACACATATTTCAGGAGCACAAAACATCAGTACAGCAGATGAGGGAGAACCCTCCAAAGAACATCATGGAAACAAATTGGAATTGCTCCAGAAAAATATTCGTTTAATCTATAATATCCCAACCAAACAATTCAGCAGGTTTACCTTTGCAATCTCCAGCTTGCCTAGCTGGATGGCCAGCTCAAATCTGTAGTCGGGATCTGTAGCAACTTCAAGTGCATCTTCTACCATTCCTCGTGATTCCAAGAAACGGGCCACACTATTCACCAAACAAACTTTATAACCCAAGCCAAGACAAATAAATGGTTCTAGGAATTTATGCATCAGAATCAGATAGGACAAGAAAATGTCAAAGTGATCATGGGATGGCATATTCAGAAATCAACTTCCTTCAGATACAGGTTTTTTACTTCATATATTTTTTTGGCAAGGAACTAGGATTTGTCCATATAGTATCATCAAGCTAGAGATGAAGCAAGTACTGTTCATTAAGGAAGAATTCTAAGATATATTTTGCAGCATAAGCTTATACATTAGAAATCGAAATACTGTTCTTCACAAATAAAGTATCCTCGATTTACGCAGAACATGGAGTCTTGGGCTTGCCGCTTATGTTGATAAAGCAAAGATAAGCATACATATAAAATATAATATGCTCTTCCATGTAAGAACAACAGAGCAAGCAAAAACATATTAGAATAAGATCAATGTCAGCTATAATGATGATTAAATTAGGATTATAATTGACAACTCTAATTGGCTGAACAAAAATCAGGCCAATCCATGGCGTAACTGCATATATAAATTGATTTAGCAGCATAAGTCATTTGGGACTATCATGCATACATGGCAGCGAGAACAAGACGCAAAATTAGAATTCAAGTATGAAGTTAAAGATGCTACACCTGTTATGATGCTCCTTCGGAATTGATGGTAAGACCTCACTTGCCCTTCCGAGATCACCACGCATTACAAGAGTCTTATACTCAATCAAGGTGAGAAGCAAAGTGTAACCCATAACACTGTGAAGATGATACAGATATACATATGAGCAGTTGCAGAACCAAGCAAGGACCTCTTCCTCACATGAAGAGGAAGGACAGTCAACTTCACATGTGCTTCACTAATCAAAGATAAAAAATAACAAATGATAGTCACAGTGGCTGCTGCCACTGATATCTTGACTGAATGACTTACTTAAATTCTTTGTCAATCAGATAAACACGACTCTGATTAGCAAGATATCCAAGTAGGTACATGGGCCGGTCTAAATGGAACATTGTTGTCACCTAAAAATAAAATAAAAGAATCACATAAAGATGTATCGTCTCACATTCTGGAAGTAATACAGCCATGAGAGCAGTAACCATACCTCACCACCTACGCAGTAGTTAAGTCTCCAAGATGAGTTATTGTAAATGAAACAATCCCCCACCCAAATTCCAGTCCGTACACGTTCATTAATTTCATAAAGAAGGTCAAAAGCATCTTCTACGCCTTGTTCATCTACTGATCTCCCACTATCCAGATGGGCAGAAACTACATCACGCTGCAAGATGTAAAAGCCAATTCAATTACCAAATCCCCAGAAAGAATTTGCATGCAAATTCATAAGACCAGGATGAGTAGTATGCTTACATTATACTTAAGTATGTAGAACGATGAATCACTGGCAATGGCCACCAAATCACCACTGTCAGCCCAGTACAGATTCTGAAATATATCACCGTAAAACAGACAAAATAGGGATCAGGATCCATACGAACAGTTGTAACATGCACAATAGATATTTTAACCAGTAACTTTCTTACTTTGACATTGACATCAATTCTCCGTATTAACCTGCACTCAGCCCAATCATAGAAACAAATAAAATCATTTGAGCACATTGCCAATAAACTGCCGCCATAGATGTGCTCTGCGGAAAATGTGGGACGGATGCTTTTCTTTTCCTGAAAGCAAACATCACTCTAGATATTATCCTAGTAGATGCAGTAAGAACTTAGTATGGATTTAAGGTTCCAATGGTAAATGCATGCACATCAATCTTGTTCAATGAGAATCATGCATGAACAGTTAAGTAACTCATGTCAGGTCCACAACATTATTCAGAAAGGACATGCGGGAAAGCTGCACAACCACCACAAAACTTTGCATCACAGTGTTGTTAAATGCAGTAGGAATCAAGTTGGATTTGAATTTAAAACCTATGAAAAAAAGAGGCAAAAAGAGGGCAACCAGAAAAGCAAAGAAATTTTTCTAGCTTAAATTAAATCTCACTAGAACGAGGCCCAATTAAGCAGATCCATAAGAGACGACAACCAACCAGGAAATTTTTACTGAAGATCTTGATCTTTGATGTACTTTCCCTAACAGCATATTCTCCCTCCGTTGACCATACAAATTCCAAAGCTGAACCAAATGACCTGTTTCTCCATGCCAAAGCCGTGTATATAATGTACTCACCATCTCCGCACACAACAACAAACCTACCGTTGGGGTTGTGCTTTAAGCTCTGCAAACAAAAAAAGTAAGATATAAAAGTTAATACAAAGTCAATGCAGAGCAGCAAACAATCAGCAGAGATGAATTTAATTTAATCCTTCAAGAAGCACCACGAGGATGATCAAAGAGACATCTCTCTCCTAATTTTCTTTTCATTCAAAATCTTTCAAAGATCCTCTAGCACATTAGTCATAAAATATATGAAAACAATTAATGAGAAAGAGGAGGAGAAAGAAGAAAAGCTTCATCTTTAACTCCGCAGTCTTGATTGTGCTCTCTTATACAATTTTACACTTACCAATTCTTATATACAAGTCAAACACCATTAGAACTCTTTGAAAACCAACAAGAATGGAGAAGAATATGTTTGAGATGGAGAACATAGATATAGTCACCCTAAAACTCTCGTTTAGTGCATGATGTGTTAAGAACTTGACCATTTCATCCCTAAAGTATATTTTAATCCTTAACGTGTTAAGAACTAGACATCCAAAAAAAAAAAGATTTACAAGGTATGTAATGAACATGAACACTTCAGATTAAAGTGTTAAAAAGGATACAGAATTTTTTAGTAGAACATTGTCAAAGAAATTGGATAAACATCTCGTGCGAGGAAGCATCTCTAGTAGCTTGAATGCTCCCAAATCTATTTCACATTATAACCAAGACCTTCCAGCAGGCCGCAAAGGCAGCTAAGCTAAAAGGTTTCAAAATATCAAACCAAAGTCTACAAGATAGCATCGTAATAACTTGGGCAGTTAAGAACACCTAGACATAAAATGGAAATACCTTTTCAATCCTGCAAAATAATCACATAAATACAATGAAACTAAGGAAAAATAACCTGTGGATAAAGGTCACAGGTACCCAATTCCTTAACAGCCAAAGGCAATCTCTCTCCATCAGAGACCTGAGGAAAAATGTAAAGTAATTTCAGAGAATTGGCTTTGCAACTAATTAATTTAGTCTCGGCAATTTATACCTCATAATCTGCTCCGACACTCTTAATGTTGACCGTCTGAATTTCATTATGCTTAGCCCAAATGATTTTCCCACTGTTGTCCATACTAGCAATAGGTACCTCTCGACCAAGCTTTACCATGATGGTTCCTTCATCATAACCAATTACAACCCTGCACGTTAAATCAATCAAATGAAGTTCAGTCCCAAAATAAAAGAGAAATGCATATGTGAATGCTAAAATTCTCTAGTTTGATTCTCTAATATTCCCCAAAATAATCTCATCATGTAAAAGCTCGAGTAGAGCCAATATCAAACCTATAGGCTATAGCCAGCTTCTTGAACACTGAGCTGGACATTTACTTGTAGAGTTTACACACTGCTAAAAAATTCACATTATAATATCTGGGCAAGATGTAACTCGGGACATTCAGACCCCTATAATTCTAAACAGCATGAGCAGACTGAGAGCTAGCCTCGAGACCCCAACTTCAAATAAATGAAAGAATCCCTCAACCAGCACATGAGATCAACTGCAAATAAACTTACCGTCTTGAACCTTTCATGTAACCAAGTGCCCAAACTCTTTCAAGGCCATAATTCAATGTGTTCTCAAGTCTGCAAGATGATGACATAACTGGTCAGAAGTCATATAGATGGGCAAGCAATTGACCTAAAATCTTATGTGAGGAAGATGAAGAAAAATACCAATATAGTGAGACACACAGAGACACAAGTATATAAATTAACGGAGACTAATTTGGTACGAATCAAGGTAATTACAAATAGTCATAGATTATAAAGTATGTATATTCATTATAGGCTCATCGATCTCAATATTGAGTGATATGTAGGAATGATGACCTAAGTTGAAGGTATCACAGGTCTATCAGACATTTTAAATATAAGTTTAGCAAGAAGTGGCACAAAATTTATAGGAAACCAAATCCCGGAAGTATTCACACTTGAGAAGACTATTCCCGCTAAACAAACAAACGTTGATGAAGAAAAACACGATTCTCAATAGCTCAACTTTAGCATGAGAGAGTTGCGAATATGAATTTGAAAATTAAAGATATGTTAACCATGTTACTTGATGGAACAGGAAATGAGTTTGGGCAAGCAGCATAATTGAAGAACCAGGCCACCTTGTAGTAGGGGTGTTCACAGTTCATTTAAACCGGCCGAACACAGTTTTTTCCATCACCGTTCGGTGTCCGAACCGGAAACCGATTTATATATATTATTAATTACATTATATAAAATACATTATTATATATTATATCATATTATATTATATAGATGATTTGAATTTTGAATTGTATTTCTAAACATTCTTTTCATTATACATTTTATTTTTTAGGTTTTGATATTTTGGTACATGTATTTTTGGATAAAATTGAAAAAATACTAAAATTATTTATATATTTTTTTCCGAACCCAGTTCGGTTTAAACCGAACCGATACTGTTCGGGTCGATTTTCAGTTTTTAAAAATGGCGAACCATTCGGTTCAGTTGGGTTAACCGAACTAAACACCGCTACCTTGTAGCACAAAATTTACCTATAAGTGGTGGCATGCCATATGCGGACTGTACCATCCTCAGAACCTGTTATGATAATGGGAAGTTCAGGATGGAAACAAACTGCAGATACATTGTGTGTGTGGCCTTCTAGTGTCTGGATACAGCTCTTTGTCTGATAATCCCAAACCTATTTCACAAGTTCTCCAGATAATATTAGATTTTGTTCATAGAAACTCATGAAACCAGAAGAAGCGACGCAAACAAGGGACAACCTTAGCAGTATGATCATCAGAACCAGTGATTAAATAAGGTTTATCACCACCAACAAAGTAATCTACACAGTTGACTCCTTTCAGGTGGGCATCTAGGGTAAAGTTTGGGTCAGGGGAGCCAAGATTCCAAATCTACAAAAGGAAACGTATAAAGATCACATCAAGTTAATTAAAAGACCTAGTAAAATTCACCTACAAACCATTACAGGCATACCTTGATAGAACGATCAAGTGATGCACTGGCAAAAGTATTAGTATCTTTAGGATTAAATGTCACTTGCATCACGTAATGGGAATGACCCTCAAATATTTGAGTGCACGCCCATCCCTTTTCCCAATCCCAGAGCTTTATGAGCATGTCATCGGAGGATGACAACACATATGGAAGAGTGGGATGAACGGCCACACACCTAATATAATCTGTATGGGCCTCAAATACTTTGACCTTATCCATTGTATTGTAATTGTACACACGCATGAACATGTCATCAGAACCAGCAACCACCCACTGCTTCCGTGCTATGAACTTAGCAGATCTAACTGCGAGATTACATGGTAGGAATTAGCATTAAGATGATCCAGACCAAGATAATAAAGATTACTGAAACATTTATTTACCAACTCGAGAAATGCAAATAATCCAAATCACGCACCTGGTAGTTCTGTGACCTCAAAAGATTTAACCATTGTCTGTAGCACCACAAATCAAGCTTTAGAATGTAATTCCAGGCAAGGAAAATCAACTACAGAAAGGGTTATTACAAGAAAAGCAGAGTAGACTTCACATCTCTATTCAAATCAATAAAATGTTTTATTATTCAGACTTTCCGTAATACAAAGTAAGGATGCTAAAAATGTTCAAGGAAAATTGGCACACAAAAGACTCGCCTCCAAAAGTTCCGAGCTGCCAGATTATAGGATCAAAGTCCATCTTAAGGATTTACACACCCAAACACTCACTCAACAAGAGGACATGGGCAAGGATTTAGACATCGAAAACATACCTAAATCCAAAGAAGTGCTAGATGTAATATCATTCAATATAACATGGCACTTTTGCTCCGTTCCAGGAACTATAACTTAAGGAGCTTATGAGTGGTACTATGAGTAGCTTCCATAAAATGTACTCATATAATGAGATATAATTAATATAAATGAGGAATAAAACGGGTTCTTGAAAGTTCCTAAAAGGAAAGTACTTTGACAAAAGCTAGATGTCAATGAAACTATAATAGGTAACAAAATTAACATCCTTATTACAACATTAAACCTATTTACAACTCAATCCCATCAAAGTAGCTGAATTTTCATTGCTAGAAATTATAGAATTGCCATCATTAGTCTTCTAACCCGTCAAAAAATAAAGCTTACAGACTTACACAAACACCCTAAAAAGACCATGTCATCGCATATGATCAATTTATCAAACTTCTTTGATGACTAAAATACTCGTGTCAGCTGCATTATACCTGGGTCTGATAGTTCCAGATGCAAACAGTCCCCGTATACAAACTTGCCAATATCCTGTGAGAGCACCATGCATCATGGAATCAATAGATTTTCCAGATATATAAACAAGGGGAAAAGGCATTCAAAGCTGTAATTCTTCTCCCACATATAAGCAAGCTTGCCAACATCCAAGATATACATGTAAATGCAAACAAGGAACAGAAGCAGAAAATAGCTTAGATTAAGTAAACTGAAAATTATATCAAACTCCTAAACTGGATTTTATAACCTGATTGCAAAAAGCGTCTGAGCACTTGAAAATATATATGAACAGAACTTGTAAAATATCTAAATCATTGAGTATGAGAAATAAGCACAAAGAAATTGTTTTCTCTTCTGCATTTTTTTTTTTTTTTAAATTGACGAGGTAGCATTTCCCAGCTGCTGATATAAAATGCAAAATGCAACAAGTGAAGAACGAGAAAGAAAAAAAGGCACATTGATTGATTGCATCGAAAACATACCATGGCTCTGTAGGATGTAGATCCACAGATTTTACTCTTTCTGATCTTTGCGCAAGTTTCCTCTGATGTAATACATCAAAAGGTTAGCATCCAGCAATCACTCAGTCACACATCAAAACGAATTTTTCAATTTAAAAGATTTCGCACCTTGATTTCTAGTCTGAGCGGCTGCAACACAGCAGCAGAAGAATTCAACACCAAAAACAAAAAAACCGAAAAAATTGAGTCAGTAAACAATAACAGTAGCTTCAGATCTCAATCAACCCGCACCCAATCCAAACAAATAACAAAATCAACAGTAAAATCCAAAGCAATCAAACAGCCGAACCTCCCACCATTTACCAAACAAAAATATCCAAACACGAAATTAACTCCAAATTCCTAGAAGATATACAGATCCGATACCCAACCCAACATCACATTCCCAAAAACACAGAAGCAAAACGACTCACCATCTTTTACAGTAAGTTGTGCAATTCGAGGAACCCAAGAGATCCGAGTGTAAGGTGGAAGAGTGAATGAATCAAGAAAACACGCACTCGAATGCTGAGATCAAGAGAGAGAAAGAGCGCGTATTAATATGTGAATTGTAGTGAGAGAAAGTCGAGATTTTGCGCTCATATGAGAGCAATAGTGGCAAAATTTCAACCAAGGCGATGAACCTTATTTACCTTTGTATTTTTTATTTTATTTATAATTAAAAATCATCCCTTTTTTAATATTATCGGAATTTTAATTTTCTTTTGGCTCATTTTTATTTCTTTAACTCTCCTTCTTTTTCTGAAATATTCTCTTTTTTTTAATTTCCTTCTCTATAAATACAGTCAAAAATATATTTTTCTCCATTATTTATGTTACTGAAAATAAATTATCTAAAATAATAATTAATATATTACTGTATTTGAATAGGCTTTCAAGTCATTATAAAATTTAAATCCTTCAACACATAATTTGAAATCTCAAGTAAGGAAAAAGGGTTTTGTAAAAGTAATGTAAAGAAAATATATGGCCCATAAACTTTGGGCCACCTCCAACAGTTCTCCTAAAAGGCCTAGGCCCAGAATTTGGATTCAGTCCTTTATTGGGCCTTAACCCGTTCAATATTATCTTATGTTATGTTTGGACAGATGAATTGAGAGTTTGGTATTTCAAAGGAATATGATACATCTTGTCCGGCCCATATCCCAGGCCCAATGAATAAAGGATGGGAAAATTGTATGTAAAAGTAAAAGAAAAGCTCTATTTTACGTTCTATAAGTTAATTCTTTTGTGATTTTGTCTCATTATTTTTGTACTCGTCACATTCTGTATAATCGTTTGGTTTAAGTGAGAGGAAAAGGGAAGTGGAAGGGGAAGGGAGGGGAAAGAATAAAGCTTTCCTTCAGGTTGCTTGCTACGATTGAAAAGGAAGTAGATCTCAAATACTTCCCTAACCCTTTGTTTAGTACCAGAAAAATAGATTCAGAAAAATAATAATTTTTGTAATTTTACTAAATAACCTTTTTTTTTATTTTGTATTTAAAAATAAATAAATTAATATTATACAGATATAATTTTAGTATATCAAAAATTTAAGAACCTTATTAATAAAAAGATTTATCGAATAAGAATAAGAATATTTTTTATTAATAAAAATATTCATCAAAATGAGTATTGTTCATATATTTTAAACTGTTTAATTTAAATAAAATAAAAATTACTAACAATATTTTCAACTAATGAATTCGAGTTCAAACATAACTGTCTTTGTTGATACCAAAACAACTTTGGAGAAAAATTATACATATAGATATATATAGGTAATAGAGTAAATAAAAATAAAAACTTACGTTTTTGCGTTTTTGACCTTATACTTCCACTTTTCAGCCTAATTTTGAACGAAAACATAATTAGACTCCGAATGAATTTTATATACATCGAATTTTACTTTACCCACATCTCTTCCTCCTAACCAAACACCAATAATCTCTTATACATTTATTTTTACTTCCAATTCTCTTATATTCTTACTTCTCACCTAACCAAACACACTTTAAAAGAATTGTAATTTTAGTTTCGAGTGTGAAATTTATGAAAGTTATTTAATTTTCCTGTAAACTTCACAGCTCGTTTACGTGCTTTTTCCATAGGAAATTAAACGAAATTAAAACTTAGTACTAAAAATTATAATTTTTTTGCAATTATAAAATACAATATGACGAGTTAAAAAATAATAGGCAAACAAGGCCTTCGAGCAAGACTATTTTAAAAGTTATATTGCATCATCACCAATATATCCAAAATTTGTACACTTTAAACCATTTTACTAAAAATAATCAACTTTAATAATTCTCATTTATTCTTCAAAGTAATAATTTAGATTGTCGGCCCACCAACTGCACTGACATAGGTAAAAAGCGCTGAAAGTATCAGGGGAGGAAAATAAAAAGCAAAAAGTGAATAATAATTTTGAATAAAAAAAAATACTCAAACTCTCCAAGCTTTCACATATATTAGTTATTAATTAGGGGGATTAGGGCATGTCCAACCAATGTGTTTTAGGCACATGATTTCCAATTTCATTACATAATCATCATCAAGATATGGATCCACAAACTATTAATATTCTGCCAAGACAAAGAACACCTCAAAGTTTGGTGCCCTTTTGAGTATTTTCAGCAGTGTGGCAAAAGCAAGCAACAAGTCTTGGTAGTGGAGAAACAATTGATGATTAGCACTATAGGGATAAAGAAATTTAAAAATAAAAAGAATATACATAAATACAATAAATGAAAGTTTTAATCACATATGTTATGTATTATTTTTTAAAAATTAAAATAAATGAATATGACGGTGATCATAAAATCATAAATGTCGGGTAATTAGGAAATGCGTTTTATTATTTTAACACTTGTGATTATATATGTTAAAAGGGCAAATTTCATCGACGCTCCTTTAACTTATGTCCAAACACATAAATACCTCTAATATTTTTTTGTAAAATTACAGGTATATATCGAGTGAATATGTATTGTATTTCAGAAGATATTTGTGTAATTATAGTTACGACTATAATCTCAATGATAATACTAATAATTTTGTAACATGCATAAAATATTTATATATTTGGATCAGACCTTTGAAACGTTAATGTAATCTATCCTTTTTAAGAAAAGAGAATGTCATTTTGGGATTATTATTCATTAATTAAATTCAAAATTTAATCTATTGAAGATTTTAATAAAATACTACATATATATGTAATTGGTTGTCACCAAATTTGACTTCATCTTAAGACCTAAAATTATTGAGAGAAATCAATAAAAAAGAGTCACATTTGCAATGATTGCTATTAGGAGTTCAAAAGCTAGAAGGGCAATCCTTCCCACTTCCAAATGGAATAGGGTTGGTATATTCTTGGAATAAACTTGTCCACTTACCTCAAAGTAAATGGAGAAGGAAATGAGGTCCAAACTTTGTACTTGATATTCACTAAGTCATGTAATTGCCTGCCTAGATTCCTAGCAATTCCACCTATTTATAAAAATTAAATTTCTTTTTTTTACATTTATAGCTAACCCCACTTCTTGTATTGTTTTTTTGACTTGGAGCAATTTCTAAGCAAAGGTCATCAATTCAGACAAAAAGGGTCATCATTCATGAGTAGCAGTGGTCAAGTTTGAGGATTATCAAACACTTGAAGTTGTAATGGAATATGACATGGGAATGGTTAGGACTTAGGAGCGGTTTTTATTTGAATAAAGGTAATAATCTGGTTGGTTGGTCCAAATAGTCTGTTTTTTAAAGTGATTCAGTTAAAATAAATGACTTGATGAATATTATGTCCAGTTTTGTGACAAGATTATGGTGTATAGTATGTCCAAGTAGTTGTGGTCCAAATGAGCCATCTCGGAATGACAAGCCAAGAGCAACAATATTGACTCCCACACTATATGAGATTTTATAATATCGGTCACATACTTTCCTATATTTAACTAGTTGGACCCTTGCTTTGTATTTTCTTGAAATTGAATTGATATAGAGTCTTTGATACCGCAAAAAGCACTGTAAAGATTGACATAAGAATTCGTTAGGCAAAATTGCAAAGTCAGTCCAATACCATAGGCCATTTCATACTTGATCTCATGTTTTTTGGGATTTTTACATTGACAATAATCCCATCAAAAAATGTAAATAGAGGTTAAAATCGTTGCACAAAAAGCTCCTTCCACTATCCGTCGTTAAATATTAGCGGTGGATCAGCATGTCATAAAGTCACGTGCTCTAAGCAATTAGTGGGTCAAAAGAGGCAAAATTAGTACATTGATCCCATAAGAATGGAGCATATCAACTTTGGTTCTACACTTATGGAGTTATATTTTTTGCCATAGATTAAGTTGAAATTTCCACAAGTAATCCAAAAACACATCAAATTTGGTCCTTTTTGGCATCCCACCGTTGCAAATAAATGATACAACTTATGTGATATTCACTTGATCATTAGCTTGTGAATTTTGGAAGTAAAATTTACCATATGACAATCACGTGTATAACAATTGGGAGGATTTGGAGGGATTTTCGAGAGGATTAACATATGATTTAGGTTTAGCTTTTCCTTTTCCTGTTAGGACAATTGATTTGGTTTTTTATTACATGTTTGTGAGGCTTATGTGGTAATTTTCTCGTCAAAAAATCACCAGGTAATGACCACATAAAATTACATGGTTGTGTACTAATTAATGATGGAGTGAATAAAGGACTAAATTTGATATATTTTTGAACTAATAGTGCAATTTTTTTATGGAACCCATAACCAAACCCAAAAGTAAAATCCCATAAAACGTGGGATTAAAATTGAAATGCCCTAATCCTATGGGACCAATGTTGTAATTTAGCCATCAAAAGATTGTCAACTGTTAACATTTAAAGGCAGTTAATTAGTGGGACTAGGGGCCTTTTGTGCAATGATTTTGGTCTCCGATCTGCAAATTTTAACAGAATGTGGGCTCAACTTTAAGATCACGCAAAGCACAGGTCAAGTATGAGACGCTCCCTATTCTGTGGGACTAAATTTGTAATTTTGCTGAATTCCTATATTTTGTTCATCATCGACTTTGATGTGGGTGCCACACTTGCCCACCCCAAAATGAATAGAATACCTCAAAATATGATTCTTATACCTTAAAAAGCTCTTGGTTTTCACACATTACGTTCAAGTCGTGTAGACTCAATCCAAGCCATAGATGTATAAACTCGTCTGATTAAAATTGCATTAGTGGTCCACGTAAAATCCTAAAACTCGATTGTATCTATAATTACACGCCTTCATGAAAAGACCATAAATGTATAAAGTCGCTACAATTGTTTAATTAAAATTACATTAATAATTGATGTAAAATCTTAAAACTCAGTCTTATTTATAGTTTAAAGGATCTTGATGACTTAACTTAATTCGACCAAACCTAATAAGAAAATTTGAAAACTTAATTAAGAGAATTTGATAATTGGAGAAGTGAGAGAGATACATTCAACACTCGTACTAACTACTCTCAGTCTACATCATTTTAAACCAAACACAATTCAAAAAGGACAATGAACTATAAGGGCATGTGCATGCTAATCTTCTCTTTATCTTCTCTAGAATCTTTTAAGTTTGTCCGAAATCATAAAACTGTTGAAAACGATGGACGAGACGATGGGTTGTATCTATACTTATAACTCGAGCCGTTTGATGGGAGATTGACTTCTTGAGATATTTCTGGCCCTTGTTATTGGCACCAAGACATATTAAAATCATGAGATTTCTCTCTCATCACATTGATCACATACTTAAAAATGGACCAAGAACACTAATCAATCCAGGGAGTTAAGATTCTCTACTCTTTATTAAACTTGCAGACATCTGTTTATGTTGACAATAACCTTCAACACATGATGTCCAAATCCAGGGCTCACAGCCTGACACCGTGAAATGCACATCAGCACAAATTCTTACTACTTTCTCGTGTATAAACAAATGTCTGGAGAAGTAATCATTTAACTCCTTGAGGTTCTACTTGTAAACGACACGTTAAACATTCCGTTTTCTTCAGAAATTCAAGAAAATTATGTCGAAAGCCGAAAGGGATATTCGCATGGAGAAGTGGGCTTTTGACCCTGAAATAAATATGATCCATCCATGGTGGGGGTGGGAGTACTCAATTCAGATTTCAGACATGTATACTGTTTCACCTTCTTTATACACCCCATTTTCAAGTAAAGGTCACATTCATAAAGCATCCACCACTCGCCGCGTATCGACGATCCTGTAATTTTTCGGATCCAAGAACCTAAAATCGTGGCGATGGGTTTTTGTTCAAAGGTTGAAATCTCACGGGCATGCGAGTGAGGTTTTAGTCCTGTAAAGGCCAAATTGCATTTATTGTCTCGTATGTTATGGGGTGATAATTTAAAAACTCGAAGTGATGAATATATAACTCGTAATTCAATAATTTTAATAATTAGAGGACTCTCGTCATCGAAATTTTATAATTCACCAAAAAATTGCTGATGTGGACAAAATTAGAGCTTTTTTAAATTGAGATTTTCTTTTGACGGAGCATCCAATCAATGATCGATAAATTGCATTTTATGCCTTGTATGTTAGGGGGCGGCATTTGAAGGACTGCCGTTCAAGCTAATACAAGTTTTGTCAACTTATTGCCCAATTTGTGAACAATATTTTGGTCTCCTTTTTGTAAAGTCAAAATTCGAACAACTTTAAATTAATTATTTTTTGTATCAACTTATATATTTCAAACATTGTTATCATATTACCATATTAATTTATCTTGTCACTTACTTCCTAACTGTATATAGTATTGTTAGCTCATACTATTACAAATTAGTCAAGTTGTATTGCACTTAATTATAAATTATTTATCAAGTGAAAACAATGTACTACGCATAAGTTGATAACATGGGAAGAAAAGGGATGCATGAAATTGTACAAAATTAATGAATTATAAGTATTAAATTGTCAACCTTTATAATTACAGTTCTTAAAATATCGCCCCCCTAATATACACAACATAAAATACACTTTAGTTGCCGCTTATTTGATTGGGGGGCTACTTGACATTTATGGGACGGCTAAATTACATTTGTTGCCCTGCAGTATTACACATTAAATGCACTTTAGTTTTCGTAAAATCCCAATTTAAAAAACCTAATCTACGCTAGCAACATCGAGCCAGTTAGAAAATTCTGGTGATCGAAGTCTTCTAATTACTATTTTTCTTTTAATTATGAGTTATAATTTTCCATCGCTATAGCTAAAATTTTTAAAATGTCACCTCCTAACATACAAAACAATAAATGAAATTTAGTCGTCCCATGAATACGACGTATGATAGTCTTGAGGGTTTAATGCTGCTAAGGTCAAATATTTTGATTTTACTTTTGTTCAAATGTACCGTTATAGTCCATCCTCTCCTAACATATCAAATTAAAGTCCTTAATAATTAAATCTAATGGAATCTAAACTACAACTGTTTTGTATAAAAAAAATTATTTACAATATTTTCATAAATATAGTGGACGTTTTAATTAGTGTGGACTTCGCTAACTAGGGTAAAGTTATATTACATTAAATCCTTACAACTAATTTTGAGTTAGTGATATTGCGTGTGTCAACGGAACTTATCAATATACCATATAAATCAAAAGTATATATTCTCATTCTTTCTAAAATTTGCTTTTAGCTAGTTTTATATATTGTAAGGTACAGGTATTCGATGCCATTTTCATTCATGGTTTCAATATGAAAACCATTTTGTCGAATATCCTTAAAATTCAATAATTTCTTTTGTGATTTACTAGAATATAAGACATCATTAATATATAATCTTGTTCCTTCAGTTAACAAGATAGTAGCTCTTCTAGAACCTTCAATAAGTTTACTAACTCCTGAAATAGTACTCATATTGGTTCTTGTCATTAATAAGTTCGAGAAAGTTTCTTGTTTCTCATAATTGTATGAGTAGTGACACTATCAATAAGACAATGCTCTTTTTTATTGAGATTTGTAATGGCTTGATCCATTCTATATAAATGAAATAGACATTTAATAAATAAAGGAAAAACTTCATTCGTAAAATATAAAAACATTACAATATTAAAAGAAATACCCTACAAATGAAAGTAAACATAAGTTAATAATTATAGAAACACTCTAATAACATATGAGATAAATCTAATAAACAAGTATGTTGAAATCCTCAGTAATGTCACCAAACTGTAAGGGCAGCTCAGGGAGATCTTTATCATCATTTTCAATAGATTGAAAAAAATCTAATGCATCTATATGGGTTTTGTCTGAGATTTCAGCCTCAACAAAATTAGTCTCAACTTCTTTACCCTTTGCTTTCACAGAAGCCTGGTATAATTTGATTAGATGTTGTGCGGTACGGGACTAACCGAGACATCCCACATCTATGGCAAAGATCTCCATTTATATATTTTTTTTGTTGATTCTTTGCTTTGTTCTCATTATTCTTCTGAATATTGAAATTAATCCATGTATTTCTATGACCATTACCATTACCACGACCACGATCACGACCATGACCACCACAATCACATCCATAAGAATGGCCCCGTAATGAGCCATGGTATCGACCACGCCACTTTCGTGAAGAAGTAGCATTTGCTTCAGGCAATGCCGTTGAATTTTCAGGAAATGATTTGGAACTCGTGGTTCGGGTTTGATAGTTATTCAACAAAAGCTGATTATTTTCTTTTGCAACAAGCAGGGATGAAATTAACTCTGAATAAGTTTTGAACCCACGTTCCCTGTACTGCTGCTGGAGTACAAAGTTGGATGCATGACAAGTAGAAAATGTTTTTATCCAACATTTGTTCATCTGTCACATCTTCTCCACACAACCTCAATTTCGATACAATTCGAAACATCTCAGAATTATATTCAGCAATTGTTTTGAAATCTTGCAGTCGCAATTGTGTCCACTCATTTCTTGCACGTGGTACGATTACAGTCTTTTGATGGTCAAATCGATCCTTTAAACTTTTTCAAAGTTGAAAAGGACTTTTGACTGTTAAATATTGAGACTTCAGGCTCTCATGAAGATGATGACGAAGCAAAATCATCGCTTTAGCACAATCTTGCTCAGAAGCACTAATATTTTCTTTTATTGTATCTCTTAGTTTGCTACTTGCCAAATGCAGTTCGGCATCAAGGACCCATGACAGATAGTTTTTTCCAAAAACGTCAAGAGCAACGAAATTCAATTTTGTGAGATTGGTTATTAAGCTATAACAAGTTAATATGCACTTTTAGCATAATATTCAACATATACATATAAGTAAAATAAAATGTATTACACATGGTATAAAGTAAAAATGACATAAAACATTACTAACATTAAGTAACATATAAGTTACCATGTAATTAATTTGAATTATTATGTCATGCATACATGGAATTAAATATAATTAAGTTTGGCTTAAATCTTATAATGTTACAAATGGCAATTACAGTAAAACCTCTATAAATTAATAATTTTGGGACTATGAATTTTTATTAATTTAGAGAAATATTAATTTATCGATAAATTAATATTTTATTAATTAATAGAGAGACTTTTTAAATTTAACAAATTTAGTACATGTGTATTGAAAATAAATGAATTCATATATGTTTCATTGATTATATTCATGCATCAATCAATTATTTGTAACTAATTAAATATATTCATGTTGTATACAATTAACAATTATATTCATAGATGCATGTATCAATTCATTGGAATTACTTAAATATACATGTTTACATTAATTCGTTGCACTTAAATAACTATTATAGCCAATTAAATAGATTCATGCATGATGATGAAACGTATACTATATTAATCTCAATATAAAATAAAATAATTCATGACACATAACCATGTCTTTTCTTCTAAAAGGCATCGCAAAATCATCCATGAATGATCAAATGCGTAAAGCATTACAAACTTCATATTTTAGCATCGCAAAATCATCCATGAATGATCAAATGCGTAAAGCATTACAAACTTCATATTTTAGCAAATTACCATAAAATTTATAATTGTAATATTTATGAATTATTAATTTAGAGTTTTAATGGGACCTAATATTTATATAGGAATTTTCTGAAAAATTATTATCTTATTATCTTATCGAATTTGATGATTTTTTACAAAGGCCCAAGTCGGGACCGGAAGATTTTATTATTTTAGAGAGTTTATTAATTTATAAAGGTTTTACTGTAAATGGTATTCATGTCAAAGTTGTTTTCTTAACAAATAAATTTTATTGTATATAAATAAACTAGCAAAACATCCAAAATACATACACTGGCATATGTAAGAAAACTATGTAGGTAAAGTAAGTTAATTAAATTGACTTCAAGTGATCATATATATTTTAATAACAATAGCTATACTATAATATCAAAAAAAAAATATTATGAATCAATTATATAAATGAAGAAAGCGTCGGGCTTCTTGATCAAGCCATTATCTCAAAACACTTCAGGAGGTGAGAAAATCAAACATTATACTATTCGGGGATGATAATGCAAATAATTAGTACAAAATATTTTACCTACTACTGAAGATGATTTTATCTCATTACTTACTTTAGGAAGTAATGAAATTTTATAAAACACATCCACTTTAGGGGATGAAATCAAAAATTGTATGCCTACTTCTCGAGGCAATATCAAATATAATAGAATATTTATTTATTTATTTATATATGTCCAGTTCAGGAGACATTCAAATATAATAAAATATTTATTTATTTATTTATATATGTCCAGCTCATGAGACATTCAAATATACAGAATATAATTACTCATATCTTATTATTAAATAATCAAGAATAAAAGCAACTACGATATTGTAGAGGTAAACAAACAAAGAATAAAAAGTATACTAGAAAAATTAACATTCTACCTTGATCCAACGTAACGTCGTACTAATAACGTGTTATCAACTTAGAGAAACTATAATTTATTGGCCTATCACTCCTAATAGAATATAAAGAAAACAATATACGTATTCTCCTCCAAATCACTTTCTTATTCTCTCAAAAGCTTATTTACAAATGAAATACATGGTGGTATTTATAGATCACCAAAATTGTGGAATTACAAACCACACTAATAACTATTATAATTACAAACCATCATGCCGATGCAAAAGAGTATAACATAATTAACATTAAAAAAGAATATTAAGAGGTATATGCATTCGTATATTTAGTACCATCCCTATAGCTAAAATTTTTACAATGTCATCTCCTAACATACAGAACAATAAATAAAATATAACCGTCCCGAGATATGTTTGTCATGAGGGTTTAATGCTCCTAAGGTCAATTGTTTTCATTTCACTTTTTTTTCAAAATGTACCGTTGTGGTCCATCATCTCCTAATATATCAAATTAAAGTCCTCAACAATTAAATCTAATGGAATATTCTAAACTACAACGTAACAAAATATTTACATTATTTTTCATAAATATAGTGGACATTTTAATTCGTGTGGACTACGTACGATAATTAGGCTAAAGTTGTCTTACATTAAAATCCGTACAAATTAGTCTTATAATGGCATTTAAAGCTTGTCTTTTTTTTTTTTTTGGGTATTTGATTTTATATTTTATTTTGTGAAGAATTAAAATGATACTTTTCTATACATGGTCATGTGATTTTTGAATTTTTTTTCTATTTTTTCATGCAAATATGAGTATAATACCTAACGTAATGACATTTTAGAGAAGAATAATAGGAATTTGACATATGACATTTTAGAAGACTAATATAGGGATGTGACGTCTTACCAATTTTATCTATTTTTAATGCAGTATTCCATCATTCGTTATTTAAATTTTTTTCGAAATAACTGTCAAGAATTTTAACAGGATATATATACTTGGAATATAGTAAATCATTACGATGCAATAAAAAAATAACGGATTAAAGTATATTGAAAAATAAAGATGATGGGTCAATTTTAAAATAGAAAAGAATAATACGACTCCTTAAATTTTAGGGGGGAAAAGGTAATGCCATCCTTGATACGAAAGGCAATGAGCTACTTTTTAAAAATTCAACGAATGATGTTAGCTAGCAGCGTCCATCGACCGGAACAGGCGGACAGCGACGGGAGTAGCCGAGTAGGGAAGATGGCGACCGGCCGAGCTAGAGAAAAGGCTTATGAAAAGACAAGCCGATATTCCCATCAAATATCAGTGGCTTATGAAAGAATGGGAGGCCTAATTGAGATTCTAAGAACAGAAAAAGAACACTATGTAACGAATTTCTTGTGGCGTAAAAATTATATGATACGATCTTTTCATATATTCTGATTCTTAAATATGAGGGGAAAAAAACAGTTTGCAACTTTTTTACAATTCGTCTCCTATTTCACATTTTTTAACATGAATTTTATATACGTAACGCGAATATGTGAAGTGCAGTACAAGATGTAATACTAGTTTATAATAAAAGTTTCCAAATACATTGCAATAACAAAAGAAAAAAATGTAACTTTCGTCCTGTAATTTATGGGAAAGTGACATTTTTTATCCTGTACGAATTGATTTTCGTAATTAGTCCTATAATTTTAAAATTTTGGATTTTAATTCTTTCTACCGTTGCAAAGCGAAATTACACTTTTTGTCCCATAGGATAGGGGTTAAACACTTTTAGTCCTCTATTTTACCAAATTTTCAAAATGATCCTTTAAATCAAAAGACTAAATGTGTCGAGTTTTCTTAATTTTGAAATTATTTTGAAATCCCATAAAGCAAATGACTAAATATGTCGAGTTTTTTGAATTTTGGAACCATTTTGAAATTAATCTGATAAAGTAGAGGACTAAAGTGTTGGATCCCCTATTCTATGGGACTAAAATTATAATTTTTTCAACTTACAACTGGCCCAATTAAATTACAATTTTAGTATTGTAATTTAGGGGTGACGTTTTTTATTTTGTACGAATTGATTGACAATACTAAAATTGTAAATTAGTTAGATCATAATGTGTAAATCACATGCAAGTTTTCAACAAAAATACCAAAAAAAAATTAAAAAAGATCAAATTTTAAAATTACATGACTAAATTACGAAAACCGATTTTTGCAGAGTTAAAAAAAATACCAATTCCTAAATTACATGTCTAAAAGTATATTTATCTCCCGATAACAAATGCAGTTGGCTGTCGCTAATTTTGCAAAGTGACAACCGAAAGAAGCGGCGTATAAAATTATTACAAGAATCAAATGGATATGAAAGCATAATAATCTTGCTATAGATGAAAACAGGCAAATTGGAGGGTGATTAGAACATGTCCATTTTGGGTGACGGGGGGCCAAATTCTTTCCCTTTATTGGGAAAGATAGTGAACTAAAGCAGCAAGAGATTAGGAAAAAACTCCTATTAAAATCCCTCAAAAAACAAAGATATAGTGAGCAGTGTTCATCCTCATCTACATCACTTACATGTGGATTGGCCTAAACGCAATAGCAACAGACTGGCCCATGATTTTAGTATCCAGACATTGTTTGTCAGATTCTGCATGTAAGAAAATTGCACGGATGCTTTTGAGTTTATTAATGTTGATATATGCTCCATTAATTCAGCTTTTAGAAGGAGTTCATATCAAGATAAGGTTATAAGCTTCATTAGAGCTGCAGTTTGAGCTGATAATCTGCTTTCTTTTTGGCGGATTTATGTTATTAATTATATGCACGCTACGTGTATAAAGTATCTTTTTAAATAAATTCAATCTCTTATTTTTGTGAATGGTAAAGGGATTTGTTCTTTTTTATTTTTTGGATAGGTATTGTCGACTCAAATTTAATTTAGTGAACTTAAATCTTAACTATTGAGCACGTTGTTATTACACAATTCAAACTTGACTATGTGGATTCGTAAATATTCTAAGACGTGGAAATGTTTGTGTATACGGGTTACAGCTCGCTCTCTAAATGCATGTATTTATTACTTTGAGATCTAGCTTTTCGACCCTTTTAATTGAGAGTCATATGGAATAATTTAAAGTGTTGGTTTCTAGATCGTTCACCTCTACAAATGAACAATATCCTTGATCATGCTGCGATTTTTTATCTATTATAACTAAGAGAAATTAACTAATATTTCTGATGATAAAAACAAACATCCCACATTAGTCATAAATGAGGAGCTTGGGCGGCTTATAGACCCCCAAGCTTCTTTTTCATAGCGAGGTGTTTTTTCAGGACAAAAATATAAAGCTCATATGAAATCAGAGTAGATAATACCTCGCACAATCGCTAACGAATTGAGCCGCAAACCACTTCATTAGACGTCGATTGTGGGAGTGAGGGTATGAGCCCGTCCAAACCCCCTGTTTGTGGGGCTGATAATGTATAAGTGTTTCACATTGGTTGTATATGAAAAACTTACGTGGCTTATAAGCCCTGTTTGTGGGGATTCCTTTTAGGACAAAACTGTGAAGGTTCACATGAAGTTGAAGTTGACAATTTCTCGCCCAACGGGTTGGGACTGATGATGTAAGCGAACGTCCCACTTTAATTGTAGATTAGGAGTTTGAGCGACTTATAAGCCCAATATATTTTTCTCTAACAAGATTTCTTTTTATGACAAAATTTATATAAAATTACAGCAATAATACATCACATAATTGAATATCAATTGAATCACAAACCGTGAATTTCTTTAATCAAAACTCATCTAGATATTATCAATTTAATAAGACCCAACCAGAGAAAATTATTGAAATTGAGTCCCACTAAAATGAAAAAGAAAAGTGAAGTATATAGGGAGAAATTGAGAGTTGGGGTTTGAAAGAACAATACCCTTTTCCCTTTTGGGGCTGCGGTGCACCGGAAGATACCATAGATTGCTTTTTCCCATAACCTTTCATGTGTTTCTCTGCCCTACCATTATGTTGTCTTGTCTCTTCGCCTCTCTATTCCCTTCTTTTCTTCACATTTTTAATATATAACAATCTACACTCGTATTTCTTATAGTGGGTATGCCACTCCTAAAAAAAAACCCCAAAAAAATAAAATAGAAATGTTAATAATTTAAAATAAATATTCTTAGGTTCAGTTCATCTAGTTAGTTGGTTGCCACATTTGACATTTTTTTTAGTTTATAAAAATTTTGGATAAATTTCAAAAGTAAAATTTGATTGTGTTTCTTTGTGTTTATGCCATGTGATCATGTACATGGATTTTCCACTATGAGGGTCTTTCTCTGCTGGTGTTGGTCGGCATCTAAAATAATTGAGCACACGGTTAAAATTATTAGGCTGTATGCGGTGTGGCTACTCCAATACTCAAGTTAGTGCAGAAAAAACAACATACTTTATGTAATAAATTTTGGGGCGTATTCATAAATATTGCTAACTGTATGGATGACATTTAGAGTTGACCAGATGCTATGGTTGGCCCTCAATCTGGAGCTTTTATTTTGGGTTCAGTCGAGTTTATCTACGTTGAAACACATGGATTTCGGGATTTCGTAAACCAATTAAACTATTCCCAAGAGTTGTATTAATGTAATTACATAATTATCCCCATCATCGTGAGACAAGTTGTATTTTTATGAATTTGTTACGATTAAAAGGTTGCCGGAAGTTGATGCTGGAAAATCAATATGCGTGCGCATATGAACTTGTAAGACTACATTTAGATTAATATATTTGAAACTAGGGATCTTTAAGTCATTTAAATTTATTTGCATATTTTTAAATCGAAAGGATTCATAAATTTTAAATTATTTTAATATGGCGTGATTTTTTAGAATACTTTCATCCAAATAGAGTATAACAAAAAATGTCATACATGAAAGGAGCCGTTTCGAAAAGAAACTAACACTACAAAGAGTATATCTAAAAATATAAATTAGGTGATTATTTTTTTTATAGATTTTGACATCTTATATTAACATTTTATACTATTTGACTAAAAACGTGTTTGTAAAATAAATTCTTTTCTTTAATTGGTATGTTATAAGTTTTATTCCATTTGACATGTACATTTTATAGCATAATATATACCTTTAAATTAATATATAAAATATCTATTTAATAATTTAGAGCGTAAAATACATTTATTATATGCCGGTCGATATTTTCTAAACAGAAAATTTCAACATATGAATAATGAATTATTCAAACCATATGATAAAGAAAGAAAATAAAACGTGTGAATGAATAGACAATACGTAATAGTTGGAGATAGATTATAGAAAAATAGGAACAATAGAAAGATTTGGACAAGACCGTCCGATAAGGTAGTTATTAACACATTAAGACAATAAAAAAGAAAAAAAGATGTTGCTTAAAACAATATAGATATAGACATATATATGGATAGGTTAAATCTTTACGATGTCTAGTAATTTATGCCAGAAAGTATAAATTGCCGATACCTATTCACTTTTTTTAAAAAAATAAAATAGACGAAAATTGTCTTAATATTCGATATCTTTATACTGATAAACGACGATTTATAATACCGCAGCACAAATGCTTCACGTTATCTTGTAAGCGCCATGTATCACCTATTTTTTTAACTCTTTTTTCAATCATGAATTTATTTTTATTTTTAAAAATTATGTCGTGTCAATCAACTATATGTACATTAGTATCGTGTGCCACGATAACTAGTATTAACCGTAATTGCAAAATCCACAAAATGAAATAGATATAGATTGATGATTTAAAAAAAAAATTCAAAATTTTCCAACTTTTGGTAGTCGCCCGGGAAAAATAATCTCCACGCAGAATCAGGGAAGCTGCTATAAAAGGGCTGCGCTTGCCTTCAGAATCCTTCTCAAGTAAACTGCCCACAACTGCCTTCTAACCGCGCAAGCCTCTCCCGCCACCTACCACCACCACCACCACCTCACCACCCGCGGTGGTGATTCATATACTCACAGAAAGGAAACCTTAAAAATGGGTATGAACTCGAACAGGGTCGAACACTTTTCCAGCCCCGAAGCACAAGCACAACCACCAGCACCAGCCGGCCCAGAAAGCACAGCCGTAAGTGTCATAGTTTCTGCAAATGCAATGCAAATGCCGCCGCTAGAAGTTCACAGAGTGTGCCTGCCGCCGCCTAGGACCACCGTGCAGAAACTTCGGCACCGCCTGTCGGAGATATTCTTCCCTGATGATCCACTTCATAGGTTTAAGGATCAAACATGGTTCAGGAAGCTGGTTCTCGGGCTCCAGTTTTTCTTTCCTGTGTTCCAGTGGGCTCCAAATTACAGCCTCAAACTCCTCAAATCTGATGTTGTTTCCGGGCTTACAATTGCAAGTCTTGCAATTCCACAGGTAAACTACATATTGAACATTTGTTTACACAGATCTTGTCTAAATTCGATGATCAATCACATAAAAAGTGTAGTTGATAGAATTTTCAGTATAGTGGTTTATTTCAACCAGGAAGAACAATATTAATTGGAAATCTTAATCAAATGATGCCTGAAGTACCAGTAACCTTTTTTGTTTTTTAACTATACAGGGTATTAGTTATGCAAAGCTAGCAAATTTGCCTCCCATAATTGGACTATGTAAGTTTCAACACTGATCACTACCTGAATCTTGTATGTATTTGATACTGAGTCTTTGCTGATTATTTGAGAAATCCCATAATGATTATAAGAAAACTATTTTCATTTTTTTTTTTTTGGTTTTGTTTACATGCAGACTCAAGTTTCGTGCCGCCTTTGATATATTCTGTTCTTGGGAGTTCTAGACATCTCGCTGTCGGTCCTGTATCGATAGCTTCTCTTGTAATGGGCACAATGCTCAGCGAAACAGTTTCGTACACTGAAGAACCAATTCTTTATCTTAAACTGGCTTTTACAGCAACATTCTTTGCAGGAGTTTTCCAGGCTTCCCTAGGATTTCTAAGGTATGATGTTATTCAACTTTTGTTGTCTGAACAATTTATGAGAAGTGAATATTAGATCTACCTTTGCGACATGGGAACATCTTTCACAAAAGCATTCCATGAGAATCGTTCACCATGGGCACGATATAAAGCTCAGTAATAAATAAGTTATGCTGGAGACAGCTGTGTAAGTACTCGAAGTATCAATGAATTGAAAATAAGCATATCTTTCAACAGAATCTATATTAATCATTTATTCTGCTTATTTATGTTTAGTTGCTGCACTATGATGGATATAAACTGAACTTAGATGCTTTTGCCACCTTAGAAACTTAAAGTAAAATAGAATAACTTTTGTTGAACAGTGTTTTATTGACTTGAACGGTGTGAATTACAGGTTAGGATTTGTTATTGATTTTCTGTCGAAGGCAACTCTAGTCGGCTTCATGGCTGGTGCAGCAGTAATTGTTTCGTTGCAGCAGCTAAAAGGGCTACTTGGGATCGTCCATTTCACGAGCAAGATGCAACTCATTCCTGTGTTATCTTCTGTCTTCCATCACATAGATGAGGTAGAATCTCTAACAAAAAGATAATTGTTCTGGAGTTGATTTAATGATCAACAGCAACTCTGTTCTCAAATTACTCACTATTATCTCTTTCTTTGCTAAAAAATGCTAAAGAACGCTGATAAATGAGAAATTCTTGGAAAATTGCTTAACTAAGCATAGAATCTACAAAAAATTATAATCTTGAACAACATTTGACTCTAGAAGTTGTGTGATGTCTGCAGTGGTCTTGGCAAACCATCGCCATGGGAGTTGGTTTTCTGGTCTTCTTACTGGCAACAAGGCAAATTGTGAGTTCCAAAACCTATATTTAGAAGATACCTCACACTCAGTTGTGATAATTCAACTTTCATTACTGAATGCAGAGCTTGAGAAAACCGAAACTCTTCTGGATTTCAGCAGCTGCGCCGTTAGCATCGGTCATTCTGTCAACCCTTCTAGTTCTGTGCCTTAAATCCAAAGTTCCCGGGATTAAAACTGTAAGAAATCTGCCTTTCCCCTAGTAATTTTGGTTAAGCATCAAACAAAGTGTTCGACAAATTTCTCTGCTATTTTTTCGAATGACGTCTAACTGAGAATAAAAATAATTTTTACAGATTGGGCACTTGCCTAAGGGTCTGAATCCACCGTCTTCGAACATGCTGTATTTTAGTGGCCCTCATCTTGCTCTAGCAATCAAAACTGGCATCATAACTGGAATACTTTCCCTTACAGTAAGTTCTTGATAACTCTTCCTAGTTTAGGTTATACTGCAAGAATCATGACAGTAGCGAGCCATTTTCTCATTCTTATGTTTTGGTAATCTTAGGAAGGGATTGCTGTTGGAAGGACGTTCGCGGCTCTAAAGAACTACCAAGTTGATGGGAACAAAGAAATGATGGCCATCGGCCTCATGAACATGGCCGGTTCTTGTTCTTCATGCTACGTCACCACAGGTGCATATATATTTCTTTGCGGTTTCGACTTGGTTTCTTCATTACATAGTGAGACACAGACAGAACTGATGATGCGGGAACATGTTTGTTTTTCTAGGATCATTTTCTCGATCAGCTGTCAATTACAATGCTGGAGCTCAAACAGTTGTCTCGAATGTAATAATGGCTGCATCCGTGCTTGTGACTTTGCTGTTTCTCATGCCGCTCTTCTATTACACTCCCAACCTCATTCTAGCAGCCATTATCATAACTGCTGTGATCGGCCTGATTGATTATCAGGCAGCAATAAAGCTGTGGAAAGTAGACAAACTTGATTTCTTGGCTTGCTTATGTTCGTTTCTCGGTGTTCTGTTCATCTCAGTGCCTCTCGGTCTTGCTATAGCAGTAAGTCTTTCTTCACAACATTAACAAAACAACTTCGATTTTCACTGCATACCCTTGATAGCGTAACAAACATACAATCAACAAAATTCAGGTTGGAGTTTCTGTTTTCAAGATTCTGTTGCATGTAACACGGCCCAATACAGTCATTTTGGGTAACATTCCTGGAACTCAAATATATCAGAACCTTAGTAGATATAGAGATGCTGTCAGAGTTCCATCGTTTCTCATCATCGCAGTTGAAGCTCCTATGTACTTTGCAAATTCCACTTACCTTCATGAAAGGTAAGTAAATATTTGGAAATGACAACATATTCTTAATTTCTAGATATATCCCGTGTCACGCAAGTTGAATGAATTGGTCAATTCTGAACTGCAGGATACTGAGATGGATTAGAGAAGAGGAAGAGTGGCTAGCATCAAACAACAGAAGCAATATGAAATGTGTGATTCTTGATATGACCGGTTAGTCATAAACGATTAACTTCGTGTAGACATATAGATCAACATTTGCCATCATGCATCAGCAAATTACCAGATTGCCATTTATTTATCTAATAACTCTGTGTTTTGTGCTACTCAGCGGTGACAGCAATAGACACGAGCGGGATTGATACTATTAACGAACTCAGAAAGATGCTCGATAAAAGATCACTCAAGGTAAATGATACTGCAGACATATTCCGAAAACTTGGAGTAAGTTTTTTTCTTTGGAATTTCATTGTAATCTATGATGCACAATCATGCAGCTTGTCTTGGCAAACCCCGTTGGAAGTGTAATGGAGAAACTACATCAATCGAACGTCTTGGAGTCGTTCGGCTTGGAAGGAGTTTACGTAACAGTTGGAGAAGCAGTAGCCGACATATCATCTGCATGGAAAGCTCAGCCCTGAAGAATGAATGGCTTTGACCGACATATGATCAGTGTAGGTTGAAGGGAGAGCGCTTTCAACGTGGTTTACCACGAATGAAGCTAAAGTTATCGATATGTATTGTGTAGCTTGACTCTGTATCAACTCTTCCAAGAAGAGTTTTTGCTTCATCATTGACAATGAAGTTACCAGACTTCCACTATGGTATTTCTTAGTGAAATTTCTTGCAATTCTGTTTCATTCTGAAATAATAAGACTGTCCTTCCATTCACACACAACCATCTAATATGATATAATTGATTATCTTACAAATCTATAATACTTATAGTATAACTAATTCAAATTTAGTTACATAATATCGTAAGCGAAATTTTGAGCCCAAAAATCTTTTAGGAGAAATTTTGAAATTCAAACCACTTAACTCCCGTCCGAGGATGTTTTTCCTTGAATATGGTTTCTATAATAAAAAAATCATCAGGTTAACTGTTTCTTTCTACTTCTAGATATTCCAAAAAATGTATATGGACTTTCATAAATATCATCTCAAGTAATATAATAAGAATATGATATCATTATTTTTAAAAATGATATTATATAACATTTATATTTTGAATTTTCATCTAAATCCAAATTGAGTTAAATTGAACCAAAAAAGGTTTGAGAGGAATCAAATTCTACTAAGATCCAACCTGGCCCTCTCTATTCTCCTCCTTGGTCCAACACTGCCTAAGATCTATACATCTGTATGTATGAATGCTGAGACCAACAGCCAAACAAAACAAGATCCCTCCTCTTCCTTCCCCCTCCACTTCTGAGATTTCTCATTATTCATTAATCCAATCCAACCTCACTCGAATCTGCAGCTCTCTTTACATACGAACAATTCAAGAACACAGCAGTAGGGGGGGAAAAGGGGGAAAATATCCTGCGTCCGGTTTCCGAGAATTGTCAATTCCCCCTGTAGTATACAGAATTGCTTCACGATTGGCCCTGAAGACGAAAAGGAATCTGGGTTCTGATTTTCACTTAATGTTTCGGTGAAAATTCAAGAAAAGTTTGATTCTTTTCGGAAGATTTTGACCGGAAGAGGAAAGGTGAAGGAAAGTCATGTTCTATGGTGCGGTGGTGTGGGATCCATGGCTGATAGTGGCGCAAATCGTGTGCCTTCAATGTCTTTACTACCTGACACTAGGGGTGTTCTTGTCGATTCTGGTTGGGACTCGGGTCTCAAAGATGAGCCTTGTGTATTTCTTTGATTATGCTACTGTTACTGCGTCTACGGTCACTGGCTGGTGTGTGATAGCTTCCATTTTTCTCAGCTCTGTTGCAGGGTAAGTTTAATTTTGTGATGATGTGATTCTTTCGTTGATTTATTTGGTTTTTATTGGTATTCGGTGTACTTTTCGCAGTTGTTTAGATTTAGTCATCTTGAATCTTGTTTGGTTCTTTGCGGTTTGTGGAAATCACAATTAAGTTAACATGTTTGGTCCTGCTTCTGAAATTCCAATTAAGTTACTATGTTTCAATTTAGGTCTGAAAATAGGAGGTTGACATGTGCTGATCTTTGTGCTTCGAGCAATAGCGATAGCGATCCATCACTGAGCTATTAAAATAACTAAATTTGGTACCTTATGTAAAGGTTAACTTGGGGGTTGTCAAAAATGTTATTTCCGGGACAATCTATAGTTTTAGAGTCTGAAAGGGGGGAGGAAGAATTCAGAAATCTTGGTGCATTTGCCGTTGAAATGATTTATCTGTTTTCTTTCAATGGGAAAGGAAAACTGATGATGACTATACAATTTTGAGACTGTCAACAATTGAAGAAAGGGAGTATTTATTATATAGTGTTTTCTTTTTCTTGCTGTGTTAGTGATGTTGACATGATTGTCCAGTTTTCTTCTTCATTATTCTACTATGTTATGTGTATACTTTTCCACTAGAAACATGTTAGTATATCTATATGTTTGAAAGAGCTTGGACTTGCCACAAAGATCCATTCTTGACAATTCTCTTACCTTTGTTCTTCCAACAGAGCTGGCTTTTTAGTCTATTTAGTGGAAAGGGCAAAGAAATGCCTGGACTTTTGTGCAACCCTTTATATCATCCACCTTTTCATTTGCATCATTTATGGAGGTTGGCCCTCATCAATAACGTGGTGGGTTGTGAACATTACAAGCCTAGCAGTGACGGCATTGTTAGGTGAATATCTCTGCATGAGACGAGAATTGCGAGAAATTCCTATCTCAAGATATCGATCAAGTAAGTCCTGTTATGTTGTGCCAACTACTTGAACGAAGCATTATTTTCCTTATATTTGGTCTTTGGTCGAGTTATTTGTGGAAACCTCATCCCTTGTTTGCATTAGTTTCAGTTATCCCTTCAACATCCTTGACTTCTTTTCTTCTTTGATGCTTTTATGTCCTGTTTACACCAGATTCAGGTTAAATGAACTACAATATCATTCTTCAACTAGTAAGATTACAATAGAGGGCTGATGAGGAAGAAAGTTTAACTGGCAAGTGAGGCTTCAAATGATAGATTATGTAACTTTATTATTGTTATTTGTTTAGGGTTTAACAGGTCTGTCTTGCTTGTCATGAGCGAGGATGCGCTGAATTGCATTTTTCATACATGAGTTTGAATGCTTAAGTTCTCATAGTAATCTTTCTAAAATTTAGGAATAGTTTCATTGGCATTAAATTGGTCAGCCTTCCTAATACGCTTTGTTTAGTCTGACCTTCATATTAATTTCTGTGGGACATGCGCCCCTGCACCACGCCAAACACAGATGTCGCAAAAAGTCTAGAGAAAGTCAAAGATGAATATTATTACGTTATCAACCTGAGGTATGAATTTAGGCCAGCTTATGGCACATCTGAATTCTTTTAAGATATCAATTCTTCAATTTTCACACCCTCGATGTAATTGATGCTATATGGTTTTGACCATTTATACATTGGCTGTCAAAGATTCAAAAGGCTAAGGTGATCTTCAAACTCTACTACATGTTGGGTAGTATCTGAGGCCCTGTAATGTTTCCGGATCATAGCATCATGAGATCAAGTCTGGAGTTTGTAGCAAATTCTTGTCACCCTCCCAGCGAAAAATAAATAGAAAAAGGATGAGTAGAATTCAGGTATAAGCTTCATTTCCAATGTAAGGAGTTGAAAGGATTTTAAGGCATGCCTGAACCAAATGAACTAGCATATGCTGGAATAGATGCAAATTTACGTGAACTAAGTTCTGGAGTAGCATTAAATGATATTTATGTGAAGTTGAATATTTCTGATAATCAACTTTGGCGCTGCAGTACGCGTCTGCCAAATGAGGGCAAAACATACGTGATAAAATAGAATGCACGCCTGACAGTTGTTTGAAATCCACTTCTTATTTTGATGGATGAAGTAACTCTCATGCATGTGGAACTACTTTGACCTTGTATTTTGGTACAGGAACAGGTACACTGTGCTGTTCCCCAGTGGATTTTAGGATGAACATTCCTTTAATTATTTTCGGTTTTATTGACTTCAAGACTATACTGAAGTTCGCTAGCCTATATGAATAGTTCCTTGCTTATCAAATAGTAGGTCAATTTGGGAAAGGTGATGTTCTTGATGAATTTATAAAAGGAGAAGTTAAACTCAACACCTTTTTTAGTAGACCCAATTAGTCGCAGGGTTCATGCAATTAATGTGTTACCAATGACATGACATATGTAAATTCTTTGCTCCTTGAATGCCTTCCATTTACTAGCCTACCAGAAATATAGTTTTCCTGAAAAAGTCGTCTCAACAGCAGATGGCGTATTTACTTTGCTTCATGGAAAACTATGGCGCTAGTGTTAACAATTCGATGCATACTAATATATGGAGAACAAAATGTGAACTTTTAAATGCAGAAACTTGTGCGTGCTTGGATGATATTATAGCATTGTGCTTTATATCCAAATCTTGATGAAAGTGGGCAGAAGCGAGATGCCTGCTCTTGTTCTTTCCTCTTCTGCATAAGTAAACATCATTCCTCTTTAATTCTTTGCAGATGCTTGACAAACGAGAATCACAGCCTCTATCATTCTTGAATTCAGACATATCAAGGGACCTGGTGGTTGTGTTAGAGACGTCATACGTTTCTCAGATTCTATTTTCTTTTTCTTTTTGTCAATTGAAATTCATGAAAAGAATTCTCAGCAGGACTTGTCAATGTCATTGCATAGTACAGTAGATTAATGCATCAAAGATCATTGGAAAGGCTGAATTATGTAGAGTAATGAATTTCAAGTAGCAGCACTTTCTTGGTGGTAGTTTCCTTTGCTTTGGTTGCATATTTCTGACAAGCAAATTAATACTCGTAGTACTCTATAAACTAAGAATTTAGACTACCAACAACTAATAATATTGCAGCCCTTCAATTAATTACTGAAATTGCCCGCATGATTCCTGCAAACGGGAATAGAATCTCTGCTTAGCAAAAGACAAATCTTTGATGGTGGGATTACAGTCATTTGTGAACACAGCAAACCCA
>NC_026147.1:7859884-7890232 GCF_000512975.1 Sesamum indicum
CAGTGCTCATGCTTTGTGGGGCAAAACCCCTTTCCGTTCTGGTTGCATTCTTGTTTGCTTCTGGGTATCTTGGATCACACGAGTCAAAGAGAACCGTCTCAACTAAGCAATTTCTTGGCCTGTACCTGTGTTGTGGAGGAGATGATGCCGGAGGTGTTCGATTTGGTTGTTTAGGCTTTGGCACTGATGCCAGCGATGGTGAGGGAGGCAGAGATGGTTGTGGGGACGATGGTTGAGGCCAAAGAGACAGAGGTTGTAGTAGTGGAGAAGAATGCTCAGTACAAATTCTTCTCATGACACCAAGCAAATCTCGCTCCTTTCGTCTCAAGCTGCGACTTAAACAACCGTGGCTAATTCTACTAACCTCCCGGCAGCAACGGTCACGGATGGCCCGATCAAGATAAAAATCATCAGTGCAATCAGTAATGAAGTTGGAAACCAACTCACAAATTGGTCTTTCTTTGATATGATCTCCACCATCCAACCGAGTAACATTAGTTTCATCACGGAAAATGTAACTGTCGACTGAATGAGCTTGAGCTGCCGAGGAGCATATGTATAGTCCAAGAATCAGAATAGCGACACATGCTCTATCCATGGCGAATTCGCGACGGTTCTTAATCGTCTCTCTTTCGGTGGAGAAATAAATAAAGAGGGGGTAGTGGGTTTTTATAGGGATCAGTAGATTGATTGGTGAAATTTTGATTACAGTATCTGATTCTTATAAGTCAATAAATTACAGAAATCCTATCTTATGGGATAAAAAGGAGCCCTACAACTTTTAAAATTGGGTTCAATTTTTTCGGTTACAAAAAGAGAAAGCAGGGTGGCAATCCCACTATGTCACCCAATATGTGTGTGCTCCATATCTATAACTAACTTATTGTCGTTAAGAACGAAACTTAACTACATGAGATTCAATACTAGGGAAGGCAATCCATTGGGTTTATCATAAGTACAAATCTGATCAAGAAATCCTTAAATTCGGGGGACTAAATTTATATTACACTTTAAAAAATTAAAAAACGTATTACTTGTATACACATTATAACATCTCTAAAATATTTTATCTCATTGTTTTAATTCATAAAAATATTAATTTTTTTTATTATATGCAAATATAAATAAAATATACACATGTCTTTTCATACATGAATAAATATATACGTTACATAAAATATGAAATATATAAAAAGAAATAAAATAAGTTCATGTTAGGCCCCGATTCGCCAAGAATCAAAAACCCATTAGAACTTCAAAACCCGCACCAAAAGGGGGGGGGGGTTGGTTCAGGATTAGGCATTCCTAATGAACACACATGCTAGGGAGGATTGTTCGCCGATTAAGGTAATAGATGACTTATTCTTATAAAAAAAAATATTGTTTAACAACATGATTCTCGACATACAGATCAGGACATATACTTAGCCCCATTAAAAATCTTAACAAAAATTCGATGTGGATATAATAACGTTCGACTTTAACTATTAGACCACAACGATTGATGACAATGATTCGACAAAAAATAATATTTTTTGTCTCTAAAAAATATATAATAAACATACAATATTTATATATAAATACATATAATAAACAATAATTTTTGTCTCCCAAATTCCAACATCAAAACCTACCGCATTTATTTTAAATTACCTCAAAGGACAAATTCAAAAACTATATAAATATCCGCCAACCACAGTGGGAGTCGAACCCACGACCTTTTGATCCGAAGTCAAACGCGCTAATCCACTGCGCTATGCGGTCTTATACTTGAAACTGTTCCTCTTTATAAATTTCAACAATTTGAATTGTTATCCAAATAATAATAGAAAGACTATAAATAATTTTGGACCAGAGGAATTACATGTAATCTTTAGAATATTTTATAATCTATTTCTTATGTATTTTCTTAGTCAATCACTTACATATAACAATTTTTTGTAGTTAATGATTATAAAAATTAACATATTAAATACAAAGTTGAGGGTGTAAATTTCTGATGAAAAAATCATGTTGCATAGCAGTAATTCCCTTAAATCTTGAAGGGCATTGTTTGAAGTTTCGATTAGATATTTACTGACATTAAGATTTTAGATTAAAATTATAAATTTTTTGAAGGTATAGAATGCAACATAATGAATTAAAAAAATAATAAAACAATAATTATATATAATGCAATTTTTCAATATTATGCAGCATAATTATGTCTTTTTTTCCATAGTATGATACTCCATTCTATGGAAACGTTGGGTATTATTTTTCTTTTTCTTGAGAAAGTAAAGTAATAGAATTTGCAGGAGAAATAGCCTTTTATGAAAATAATTATATTTTAGGAATAACCACACTGTCTTTTTTTTTGGACTTAGAATAATTATACGTAAGTTCTTTATAATTTGAAAAATTACATTTATTACTTCCAATGTTTGTTTATATATAACAAATAATTTCATTCATTAGTCAAAATTCACCGAATTTGTTGATATTAGCTAAAAAATTGAATTCATACTCAATTGACTTATTACTTGTTTATTATAAGTTAAATAAATATTTTCTTACCAAAATACCCTTATAACAGTGAAGATATTCTTCACCACATATATTCAAGGTAGTTTAATAAAAAAAAATAATTTATTTGATAGGTCAGTAATAAATCAATTAAGGGTAAATATAGATTTTTAATTAATTTTTTTGAAAATATTAATAAATTTTGTGCTTTTTTATTCATAGAGGGGTTTATTTATTAAATAGAAACAAACGTCAAAAATATCAAATATAATTTCTCAAATCATATAAAATTTATGTATAATTAAACAAAATATCATAGAAGGGCAATATAATTATCCCTATAATTAAAAGGTTCAAATTATAATTTGCTGGGGCAGAGATGACGACTGTAATAAAAGTGAAAGCAGAGAGATCAATTAAAGGCAGTGCAAAATTAAAATAGTCGACCACAGTGGGAGTCGAACCCACGACCTTTTGATCCGAAGTCAAACGCGCTAATCCACTGCGCTATGCGGTCCTCGACTGCAACTATTTCGTGCAACATTATACTTGTCTGCTGAATTACTAGAAGTCTATCATGCACATATAATGTTTATCTACATGCATGTACTTTAGATGAATGCTTAAGTAATATAATAAAATACGGATAATTACACTGTTCTTTTTTTAGATTTTGTGTAATTATACATAAATTTTTTATAGTTTAAAAAATTATATCTAACACTCTTGACGTTTGTTTCCTTCTAACAAATATATGTGTTCGTCAGTTAAATTCATAAAATTCTATGATATCAGGAAAAAAGTTATTGAAAATCCATATTCACCCTAATTGACTTATTATAGGTTCATTACTGAGCACCGTTGAACATAAATATTGTGCACCAAACATTCTAAGACGCGCGCTTAAACAATGCTTGTTAGCATACTTTGAATTCTTCCAATTTAAGTCTATCTTATTTGACTAAACATTGTAGCTATGGAGTATCAACAGATACTTGTACTTCGTCTTTTTAACTTGTTTTTGGGTGTTTTGAGTATGTTTTTCTTGTTTGGTTTTGTAAGTTTTAGATATATTTTTGATTATTTTAAAATAATTTTAATTACTTTTTGTCCAAAAAATACAATTAATTAAAAAATAATATTTATTTTAATTCACTCACAACTAATAAATTATATATATTTTTATACATATATATATAATAAATATACATAAAAGAGACATGATTTGACAATGAACAGTATTTTTTGTTTCCCCGCTAGCCAACATCAAACATACCATACTTATTTTATATTATCTCCAAAAACAAATTGAAACATATACATTATCTCTAATTTTTTTTTATTTATTTTTATTTTTCTCTTTCTATCTACACAAAACACCCGGAACAAAACCAAATATTATGGTTAATTCCACCTCTATAAAAGGATTATATGCATTGAGAGTTGGTGATCTCAGCGAAATAATAAGTTGAGATTGTTTGTGAAAGGAGGAAAGCAAGCAGTTGGACTACGAGGACAGGTGACCTTAATAAATTGATTAGTTTGACAATATATCGATATTCGATTCATATATTAATATAACAAAGAATAATAAAATAAATTATAATAAACACATAAAGTGAGTCAAATGCTCACTTGTTTGGTGCTTTTTTCTTGTATTTTCAAGATTCCTTCTTCTTGTTTTTATTGTATTTTCAAGATTCTTTCCTCTCTGCTATGATGAACTCAAGTTTGATGAGTCTTTGTCTAGTCTGGGTTACTTTTTCTTTTGGTATTTGACATTCTTGACTGCTAAATGGAATGACATATTGATTTGGAGGAGATGAACCTAGATTGTATCTCATATCAGACTACGTAAACCTGATTTTATGCTGTTCTGTTCCACAAGAATAGGTTTATTCAGAAATTGTTGAAGCTATATACTTGAGAAACAAGGCGGTATACAAGTTGTAAAGACAGCGCGTATAAAGAAGAGAATGTAATAGAATCTTGCAATCCTGTGCTTGTTTGTGCATAGGTGATCGTTATGGTTGGTATACAGTTTCAGTTTCTCTACTTGTACTTCGTCATTTGGCACATTCTTGTTTATATATCTTTGGTTGCTTGAATCTTCGCACTTAATCGTCTTGATCGTATTTAAAGTATCTCTTTTATCAAGTCTGTCTGTTCTCTATTTGGGGTTTCCCACGGGTGTTGCTTCACATTCTTAAAAACTGAACCATCTAAAAACTATGTTTCACTTACAGGAAACTTAGATCCTATTATAAGCTATTACTAATGATTTTTGCATTTTTTATTTCAGAAAATGATGAACCCGGGGCTGAAGACCAGAAACAGAAAACAAAGGTCTGCATCCATGACAAATATAATATGAAAAGGATTATTTAAGTACTGGTTTGAGGTTCTCTGACTGTTGTGTTTTTTCATCATTCCCATGTTCAGGGAAGTTCATCTCGGAACCCCTTTTGTTCACTTCTCAATGAACTTGGGGTTTTTTGTTCGGGAGTGGTTGCCGGTCTATATGCTTCAAGAAACAAAGGAAATGTCATTTCGGATGCAATTATAGAATCTGTAAGTTATCATAAAGGAGTTTAAATGTTACCTTGGCGAATGCTTCTTTTTTAGATGGATGCATTTGAGCTCTTAATGAATGCAGATCATGCAAACTTTCTTACCTTCCAAGTTGAATCACGACCGGTTCATTCTTTGCCAAATGTAAAAGGACGAAAAATGGATGAGACTGTTTCATTTTGATCTTGCATCCCTTTCCCTTGGTCTTCCTTTAGGACATTAATATGTGCATTTTACAGTGACTATACAGGCAACGGCTATTGAGTGAAGCTGGCCTTTGCTGTTATTAAATGATACTCTTGTTAAAAACAGATAATAGTAGAGAAACAGCACGCGTAAACGAATTGCATCTGCATTTCACACCCGTTGACATGCTTGATAAACCCTTGTTTTTTGCCAAGTCAGAGCAATTGGTCCTGCTGGATTAACTAAGGAATGAAGGGGAAATAGACCCTTTAAGGAAGTTTCTAGCTCAGCTCTAATATCACGTATTTCTTTCAGCTGAATCTCCTAATAAGTTGTAAATAGAAGTCTGGTGTAGTGTAAGCATGTTAGAGTTTCTTAGGTTTCTTTGCTAAACTATCTGATGTCTACTTGTGAGCACAGATGAATAATAAACTCAAGGAAAAGGAGGCTGCTATTGCTTCTCTGGAGAAAAAGTTTGAGATGGAGCTATTGAATGAGAAGGACGTCCAAAACAAGGAACTTGCAAAAGCTAATTTGGAGCGGCAGTCTTTAGTTGATCGATTGAATCTTGCACGTCATGAGATAACAAGGATGGGACAGGCACTGGAGAAAGAGAAAAGTTTGTATAGAGAGCTAACTATCCAAGCTCATGATCTTGAAAACAGCCTCAAAGAGGCTGGGAATGAGAAAAGGGAGCTCCAAGAACAGTTGAAAAAGAAGATAGATTCTGTAGCAGTCTCTCAAGAAAGGTTTAACTTGCTTGCTTCAGAAATCAAGGATAAAGAGGCTGATCTTCGGTACGCTAGTTGGGCGATTGCTGAGAAAGATAGAGAGGTCGACCAACTGAGCATTGCATATCGGCAATCCCTGGTTCAGCTAACTAGTTTGAATGCAGAGATAAAACAATTGAAAGATGTACTCCTGAAAAATGAAAAGGAGCTGCAACCGCGGAACGAAACGGTCCTTAAACTGGAAGCCGAGTTAACTTCTTCTCTTGCCAAGATAGATGAAGCCACCAAGAATCTTGATGCCGTACAGAAGGAATATGACGAGTTCAAGTCCTCCATGGAAAAGAAGTCCGCTTCAGATGCGACACTTTTGGGAGAAAAAGACGAAACAATTCACCAGCTTGAGGAACAGCTTAAGCTTGCACTCAAGGAACTGAACATTAACAAAGTGTTGATTTCTGATTTGACCTCGGAGAAAGACAATTTAAAAGAATCGCTGAATGTAGAATTGGGAAATGTTGAAAATCTATATCAGGACCTTAAGATCACGCAGGATGCTTTGGAGAAATCAAGAGGTGAAGCCTGTGATCTGGCAGAAGAACTGCAGCAGTCAAGATACTTGTGCTTGGACCTTGAAGCAGAGATCGGAAACATTCATGACCAGTTTACACAAGCTACAGAATTGTTACAGCAGAATAGTGATGAAGCCAAACAAAGGGTGACAGTCTTGGCTGAAGAACTAAGGGTGGCAACAGAGCTCCTGAGTGAATCAAATGAAAAGCTGAAAATTACGTCCCAAGAACTGGCTGCAGCAGTGCAAAAATGTGATAGCTTAGAAAAAGAACTTGTCGACGCCGATGAGAAAGCAGAAAGTGCTGCCCTTGTGCTGAAACAAGAGAAGCTTATTATATCTTCTTTGAACAAAGACTTAATGGCCCTGGAGACTCAGCTTTCCAAGGACAATGAAGCACAAAAAAGTCTTGAAGCAGGTGTAGAAGAGGCTACTAAATCACTTGATGAGATGAATAAACATGCACTGGTCATTTCCGAAGAGTTAGAGCTTGCTAATAATCAGATTTTAAGCCTGGAAGATGAGAAAGCTGAACTCTACAGGTCCCTTATTCAGCTAAAAAGAGCACATCAGGTAGCGCTGGAGAACTTAGAAGACGCCCACAACCTTATAGTGAGACTTGGAAACGAAAGGGAGAGTTTGCAGAAAAGAGGAGAGAAACTAGAAGAAGTTTTGGCATCTGCAAAGGGTGAAATATTGCAGCTGAGGAGCCAAATTAATGATGAAAACCAAAAACCGGTTGACGTGGCAGACAAAGGTGATCATCCCACAAGGAAAGTTACTCGGAGGAGAAAGGCTAATCCTCAGCAAAAAGATCCATAGCATGTAAATACCATGCTCGCCACCCCACTAATCCACTCACATTGACTGATTACAAGCCGTGAAACTGGCTTCCATTGTATTTTCATACTAACATCGATGGGAAAAGGGAAAATATGGTTAGAATTAGGATTGTTTCTTTTTGCGATAGTTGTACTTTCATGCTATGATGAGTGTATATTCAGGGTGATTGCTCAGTATTGTGTCGTGTAATGTAGCTTACTGCAGAACATAAGCAGCTTATACAATTCATAGAGTGTTAAACTCTTACCATTGGTTTCACACGTTCCATATTACTTTGCATGTTATAAGTTTGGATCGGGAGCATAACAGCCTTGATGTATATCTATGATGCACGGATACAGATATGGTACGTCTGCGAAACTTCATGATAGTTCAGATAATTATACTAAATAAGTATTCATGTAGAGTACATGCATATATCAATCCATAGATTTCTAGATAGATTTAATTAGTATGAAGAGGTGTTCAGCATCAACAACCGCATAGCGCAGTGCATTAGCGCATTTGACTTCGGATCAAAAGGTCGTGGGTTTGACTCGCACTGTGGTCGCATCTCTCTCACTTTTACTAACTTCGACGTTGAACGCTATGCCTGTCAGTAATGTTAGAGACTCTGCTCCTCAAATTACAATTTTAACCTCAAAATTACAATTATTTCCATAAAGGCTGCCATTATTATTACTTCAATTTTCAACGAAAAATTAGTACTAAATAAAAAAAAATAGAAATAATTATGCTGCATATATAGCATCGACTCGTTTTTCTCAAAAAAGCATCGAAAGATTATAAAAAGAGTCATTTAAGTATGAGTAATTCATATATTTTAATTATATTTGTACTTTATTATTAAGGGAGAACATCTTCTAATGTCTCTGTAGGGTTGAAATCCCTCAGTGATACCACTTTTCAAAATACCTAACCAACTATTACAGGTATAACTGGAGTACAAAACTCCTTAATACAGACCAAATATAAAAGATATTAAGAATAAACGATATACAAAAAAAAATTCAGAAATACTTGTGAAGATGAGAGTGGGCTCAGAATGCTGCCAAGATCACCACAGTTCCTCCAGTTATCCGATAGTCACAAAGACTACTCAACAGGACGGCCAATACCCACGGTTACTCCACAAAGGTCTCACACACAAACACCGATCACCGAGATCTTTCTCAAAGATCACTCGCAACTCACTTAGAATGTTCACAGAGAACTATTTTTGAACTTTGAGAAGAAAATGAGTTCAGTACTGTCTTTTTACGGACAAGGAGAAATTCCTCATTTATAGATGCAAGAAAGAGCCGTTGAAGGCAAGTCTACGGTGGCTTTCCTTTAGCCATTGATTTGGCTAAGGAAAGCCATCTCAATAATAGGAGATGAATATGGAAAGGAGAATCCATTGACAGAAGAGGAAACACAGGAAGAGAGGAAGAGAGAATGGGTTTCTTATCGGCGCAAGTGAGAGGAAGAAATGATGGACAAAAACCTAGGGCAGCAGTATAAGTAAATAGGGTCGGGTCGAGTTATCGGGTAGGGTGTGAGTGTGGGCATCCAAGTGGGTTTGGGCCTACCAACAATTGGTCATTGGGCCATAATTTTTCATTACATACTCCACCTTGGACCAATGATCCTAAAAGGAACTTGGTCCGGAGTATAGTGGGTCTTGGTAATCATCATCATAGCCCAAAAACGGCCCCTTCCAACTGGTACCTGCAAGAAAACCAACTAAGACAACAGAGAAGTTAGTCAGGGATCAATCTCAAAATTTTTAAACAGGTAGTGAACTTTTCCACAAGGAGGCTTTTGGTCCCCATATCAGCGGGGTTATCCTCGGTCTTGATTTTCTCATGTTTTATAATTTTCTTACCCACGATGTCACGGATGAAGTGAAATCTCACATCAATATGCTTTGTGCGATCATGAAAGACAGGGTTCTTACAGAGCTGTATAGAGACTGTCAGAAAAAACCACTAATTTTTCTTTTGAAAACCAATTTCTTTTATAAGACCATCAAGCCAAATGGCTTCTTTGAAAGCTTCTGTTGTAGCTATGTATTCTGCTTCAGTGGTCGATAGAGCAACGATGTGTTGTAGTTGGGGCTTCCAACTAATGCATGCACCGCAGAAAGTAAAAATATAAGATGTAGTAGACTTACGACTGTCTCGATCATTCGCATAGTTTGAGTCCATATATCCAACAAGTTGAGTATTGTCAGAGTTTTTTGAAAAAGTAATGCCAATATCAATAGAACCACATAATATCTAAGCAAGTATTTCAATGCTTCCCAATGGGGTGTACCGGGATTTGACATGTACCTACTAAGACAACTAATGGTATATGCAATGTCGGGCCTAGTGCATACCATAAGATACATAATGGAACCAATATCATTTGAATAAGGGACTTTTTCCATTTTGGCTTTTTCAGAATCCGTTTTGGGAGATTGATCTTTTGAAAGTTGAAAATGTGAGGCTAAGGGTACCGAAACAGGTTTTGCATTTTTCATGAAAAATTTTTTCAAAACAGACAAGATGTAGGATTTTTGGTTTAGAAGAATGGAAGATTTTTCTCTATATCTAGAGATGTTCATGCCAAGAATTTGCTTTGCATTTCCAAGATTTTTCATTTCAAAAACATTACAAAGTTGTTTTTGTAAATCACTAATGAGATGAGAATTTGGGCTAGCAATAAGCATGTCATCAACATAGAGAACAAGAAAAATTGGTGAATCATGCACATGCTTAAAATAAAGGCAGTGATCATAATGACTCCTATTGAATTTCAAGAAATGCATAAATGAGTCAAATTTCTTATTCCACTGTCTAGGTGATTGTTTTAAACCATATAGTGATTTTTTCAGCAAACACACAAAAATAGGCTTGGATTCATCAACAAAACCAGCAGGTTGGCACATATAAATATTTTCATCCAAATCACCATGTAGGAAAGCAGTTTTAACATCCACTTGCTTGAGTTCCCAATTGTAGTGTACAGTGAGAGCAAGGATAATACGAACAGTTGTGTATTTAACGACAGGAGAAAATATTTCGTTTTAATCTATACCCTCTTTTTGCGTGAAACCCTTAGCTACCAACCTAGCCTTGTATCTAATAGGATTTTCTTACTTGATTTTATAAATCTACTTGCAATCTACTATGGAGGCATTTTTTTGTTTTGGAACTAAAACCCATGTTTTGTTTTCCTTTAATGATTTCATCTCTTCATTCATAGCTCTAAGCCACTGTTTGGATTTCAAAGCCTCATCTAAGCTAGTGGGTTCAGTCATCTCAGTATTCAGGGTTGTTTCAAAATCTCTAAGTTTCATAGGAGCCCTAATTTGTCTTCTATTTCTGTCACTAGCAAGTTGGTAGTGTTCTAATGGGTGTGGTTCAGGATTTTCTGCATTTTCAATCTCATTTTCAGCGTTTTTTGTCTCTAATGTGTTTTCTAATTCTCCCTCTTGTTGGTTTTCCCCTAAGTTATTCTCCACTTTATTAAAGGTTTTTTCTTTTTCTAGGTTTTGAGTTTTCTCTAAACAAGGCATTTCATTTTCATTGAATGTACTCTACTGATTAAAACCTTAAAGCCGGGTTGACTACGTAGCCAAAGTCGATACCCCTTAACCCCCATAGGATAACCAATAAAAACACATTTTATGGCCCTAGGTTCTAATTTATCAACAGATTGATGAACGAATGCAGCACATCCAAAAACACGTAATGCAGATAAATCAGGAATTTTACCATTCCAAACATGTTCAGAGGTTTTTCCAAGAAGTGGCACAGAAGGAGACATATTAATCAAATGTGCAGCAGTAAAAACAGCCTCACCCCAAAAAGTTTTTGGCAAACCAGAACTCACAAGTAAGCATCTAACTTTATCAAGCAATGTTCGATTCATTCTTTCAGCAACTCCATTTTGTTGGGGGGGTATAGGGGTTTGTTTTATGCCTTTTTATGCCATGTTTATCACACATTTCAGAAAAGCTTTGATTACAAAACTCCAAACCATTATCAGTACGAAGAGATTTCAAACTTTTTCCAATTTGGTTTTCAATTAAAACTCTCCATTTTTCAAACTTTTCAAACACTTCAGGTTTGTGTTTCATTAAGAAAATAAAAACTTTTCTAGAAAAATTATCTATAATAGACAAGAAATATCGATTACCACCATGAGTAGGCACATACGAAGGTCCCCAAACATCAGCATGCACATAATCAAGAATACAAGTAGACATGGAGGGATTTGGGGAGGGTGAAGCAGGGAAACGTACTTTATGATGTTTACCATGTACACAATCATCACGGAAATCCAGTTTCTCAATGTTCTCATTCAAAATGCCATCTTTTTTCAAAAAATCAAGACCCTTTTGACTAATATGACCAAGTCTCTTATGCCATAAAGTAGTTGAGTCACATTCAGAAACAGATGCAGCAAGATAGTCATAGGAAACAGTGCATATATAAAGATTACGCTTTCGTTCAGCTTTGAAAACAACTAATGAACCCTTCATGATTTTCATGAGGCCTTTGCCCCATCTACCCTCAAGACCATCTTCCTCTAATGCGGGACAGGAAATAAGATTATGGCTTAAATCAGGAACATATCTAACATTTTTCAAAGTCATTTTATAGCTATCTTTAAAACACAAAGAAATGTTACCAAGACCTTCAATTTCACATCTTTTCTCATTAGCCATAGAAACAAAACTGCATGCTCATATTGCAGATTAGTGAAAATATCTTTGAAAGGACTCATATGAAATGTGCAGCCAAAATCAATCAACCATTCATGCATATCAAAAGAATTCACAGAGTTTGCTTCGCATACAACAAAGACTTCACCATTATTCTCATCAGAAACGTTATTAGCCTTTTCTTTTTCTTCATATCTATCTCGATTATCCTTTCTAGGTTTTCTACAGTTCTTAATGTAGTGTCCTTTTATACCACAGTTATAACAGCGTCTCTCTCTGGTTTTGTCATCATTATTAAAGTTCTCTCTAGGTCTAGATTTATTCCGATATTCATTTCTACTCTTACTCCTACTTTTGCTTCTGTTATTATATCTAGAGTTTCTAAACTTAGATCTTACCCTAACAGAATTCACCTCGTGTTGGTTTTGACTAGGTTTATTAGCCCTAAGGTCCATCTCCTTACTCTTAAGTCCATTCACAACAGTTTCAAGATTAACAGAGTCTCTACCATACTTAATAGGAGATTTAACATCAGAGTATGATTCAGGAATAGCATTCAGCAACACAATTGGAGAATATTCATCAATGTTTTTGTCACCAATGAGTTTAATGTCTTGTATAGTTTAGTAAAATCATCCAAGTTTTCATTAATGTTTTTAGACAAGTCAAGTTTATACTTAAAAAAATTTTCCAATAAAAACAATTTGCTAGGTAAAGATGTCTCAGTATAAAGCTCTTCAAGTTTATACCATAATTCTTTTGAAGAATTTTGTTTACCAACTTTACGTAAAATCGTGTCAGATAAGTTCAAAATAATTGAAGAGTAAGCAAATTCGTCATTCTCTTGTATTTTCTCTTCAAAAACATTTTCCAAATAATTGCCATCAATGGCTTTAAAAACTCTTTGTTGAATTAAAATTTCCTTCATTTTTTGCTGCCAAATTGAAAAATCGCTTTTTCCATCAAAAGGTTGTAGGTTATATCCGGCCATTTTAAAACAGGTTTAAGAAGGTTTTCCGAAAGATTTTAAGCAAGTTTCAGAAAATAGATCTTTTTAGTGATTTAACAGAAAAATAGAAACTCACAACAGATAGTCACACGACAGATATAAGATCAATAGTTATAGAACCAAGGAGTCACAAAGAAAAGGAACAGAAATTTCAGCAGATGTAACAGGCCACAATAATCAACAGTGATTAAAGAAAAACTATGTCGCAACGGTTTAAGATTTCACAGAAATATGAGATCACAAAGATCACAGTTATTCCAAAACAGTTGATAAATAATGAGATCACTACAGAATATATATCAACAGATTTATAGGAGATCACACAGATCAATATCAAGAAATCACACAGATTTGCAATAAAGTCACAAAGATTCAGGGATCACAGCAGATCAAGAAACTGAAATAGCGAGAACCGAGGCTCACCAGCCTAAGTTCCGTCCAGATACCCGACGACCTCGAGGGTCCGACCAAGAGGGATATTAGGGGGTTAACCGCGGTAAAACAATAATAATAAGATATGAAAAGAGTATAACAGAGATATAAACAGAAAGTAAAGAGGAGGGGTTTCAGAGAGTACCACCGCCGGAAGCGTCGGATCAGAGATAGCTCTGATACCACTGTAGGGTTGAAATCCCTCAGTGATATCACTTTTCAAAATACCTAACCAACTATTACAGGTATAACTGGAGTACAAAACTCCTTAATACAGACCAAATATAAAAGATATTAAGAATAAACGATATACAAAAAAAAATTCAGAAATACTTGTGAAGATGAGAGTGGGCTCAGAATGCTGCCAAGATCACCACAGTTCCTCCAGTTATCCGATAGTCACAAAGACTACTCAACAGGACGGCCAATACCCACGGTTACTCCACAAAGGTCTTACACACAAACACCAATCACCGAGATCTTTCTCAAAGATCACTCGCAACTCACTTAGAATTTGAGAAGAAAATGAGTTCAGTACTGTCTTTTTACGGACAAGGAGAAATTCCTCATTTATAGATGCGAGAAAGAGCCATTGAAGGCAAGTCTACGGTGGCTTTCCTTTAGCCATTGATTTGGCTAAGGAAAGCCATCTCAATAATAGGAGATGAACATGGAAAGGAGAATCCATTGACAGAAGAGGAAACGCAGGAAGAGAGGAAGAGAGGAAGAGAGAATGGGTTTCTTGTCGGCGCATGTGAGAGGAAGAAATGATGGACAAAAACCTAGGGCAGCAGTATAAGTAAATAGGGTCGAGTCGAGTTACTGGGTAGGGTGTGAGTGTGGGCATCCAAGTGGGTTTGGGCCTTAGTCCGATTGGGCCTACCAACAATTGGTCATTGGGCCATAATTTTTCATTACAGTCTCACCTAATATTAGTCTACTGTCTTTTTAAAATTTTAAATTAATTAATCATTTTTTAATTCTCCATTTATCATGATTTTTCATTATTATTTTGGTATATAAATTTTTTTACGTATTCTTTTTATTTCTCCAATGTTATTTATTATTTGTCTGTCGATATTTTTGTATCAATCGAAATATTTATATTAACTTATTATTTTAATATATTTTTTAAGTACTTTTTTACTCTACAAAGCAAAAACAATATGAAAACATTACATCTACTCTCTTCAAATTCAAATTTAAATATAAAAACATCTCATATTTTTTTTATAAAATTATAAATGTATTCTTTATTTGGTGGCAAAAGTTTACATACCCCAAAGTTATATTATACTAACACCCCTTTATAGGATGTGTCATTAATTTTGCACAAAATAATGAGTATTTGTATACTTAAATATCTGACCTCAAGAAGTGTCAATTTAAATTACTCAAATATTTAATATAACTTTTATTTGTTTGTAGAGATTAAAACACATACATTCGTTGATGAGGCCTAGCTCATGACGCTAAGGTCATGCATGTGTTCAGACTCCATCAATGTGCTGGATGTTATTTAACTTCAATAATAAGTACTGTTGTTTTACTTTAATAGTAGGTGTATGTTAGATATAATTATCTGATATTAATGATTTGTATATAATTATTATAGTCGTCAATACTTATTGAATATAGATATTTGATATTGATAATTGTAATCGATTTTAAAAGAATAATAATTTATCGCTTTGACTTAAAAAACAATCACATATATTCATTTTCTAAACCTGATTTTCTACTCGAGAGTATATATTCTCAAATCAAATTAAAATTGCAGGACTCTTCTCTTTATTTATTTATTTTTTCCCTCTCTTGACAGATTTTTAGTCCATAAAATAGGACTTGGGTAACTTATAAGAATATGATATTGTAATCAAAATTTGACCAATCAATTCGTTCCCCAAACCTAACAAAAATCAACCACTGATCCCTATGAAAATCCACTGCCCCCTCTTTATTTATTTCACAACGGAAACACTGAAACAAACAGAGACGATTTCTCCGTCTCAAATTTGCCATGGATAGAGTATCCGTTGCTATTTTAATTCTTGCCATCTACCTTTACTCCTCGGCCTCTCACGCCTATCAAGTCGATAGTTACATTTTCCATAACGAAATTAGACTAGCATCAGGATCTGATAAGGATGATGTTACTCCATCGGAAGGAAATACTGATGCGGTAAATCCTTGCGACGCACCACTTTTCTCTAGACCTCCGTGGTGCTATTTTCCACCTCCTCCCAGCCACCACCACCTTGATGGTGGGGATCATAACAAAGAAAGACCGATTTGTGAGGCGGTTTCTAACCTCATAAATGATTGCCCTCATGATTTTTATCTTGATGGGGGCATCCGTGATCATTGCTGTCAAGAAGTTAGTAGAATTAGCCACGGTTGTTCCGGTCGCAACTTGAGACGCACGGAGCTAGAGTTGCTTAGTGTCATTGAAAGAATTTGTTCCGAGCATTCTTCTCCGCTACAACAGCCTCCGTCTCCTCCGCCTGAACCACCATCTCCACCATCATGTCCTATGCCAAAGCCTAATCAACCAACTCCAACACCTCCGGCATCATCTCCAGTACTTAAGCCACGACACTGGAGGCGGCCAAGAATTTGCTTAGTAGAGACGGTTCTGTTCGACTCATGCAATCCAAAGCACCCGGAAGCGAACAAGAATGCTAGTAGAAGGGACAGGGATTTTGTCCCACAAGGCATGAGCACTGGACTCTTGAAGGATTCGGCAGGATGCTGCCTTGGCTTAGCTGTGTTCACAAACGACTGCAACCCCACCATCAAAGATTTGTCTGTCGCTAAGCAGAGACTCTATTCCACTTTGCAGGATTCATGTGGGAAACTTCATTAGTTAATTATTATTGGTTTTGTTGCTAGTCTAAATTCTTAGCTATACATAGGATTATTAGCAGTTGGATAGAATTTGAATTTCTTTTTTGAATTAGTTGGAATTTGTTAAGCTATCTGATGTTTACTTTTTGTAGGATAATGAATCTCAAATTATGTTTATTAGTTTGAGGCTACGGCAAAGTTGAAAATATGGAAAATCTCAACAATTGTTTGATGTTTCAAAGCTTTATTTACAAATTAAATTATCATCTAAGTGGTGATATTATCGGTTTCATTGAGCTATCAGTTTATGAGCTCTACGATGATTGAAAACGGTCAAAATATATCAAGATGAGTGATAGAATTTAGCGCTCGTTGTTATGTGGATGATTAAATTTGATGACTATAAGTGATACTAAGATATCATTACAATGCAGTGGTTCAGCATAGTTGAAGTATGACTATGAGCGAAATGAAGATATCATACTCACATTATCTGTTGATACTCCATAGTTACAATGTTTAGTCAAATAAGATAGACTTAAATTGGAAGAAGTCAAAAAATGCTAACAAGCATTGCTTAAGCGCGCGTTGTAGAATGTTTGGTGCACAATATTTATGTTAAACGGTGCTCAGCAATAAACCTATAATAAGTCAATTAGGGTGAATATGGACCCGTGCATCATAGATATACATCAACGCTGTTATGCTCCCGATCCAAACTTATAACATGCAAAGTAATATGGAACGTGTGAAACCAATGGTAAGAGTTTAACACTATGAATTGTATAAGCTGCTTATGTTCTGCAGTAAACTACATTACAGGATACAATACTAAGCAATCACCCTGAATATACACTCATCATAGCATGAAAGTACAACTACCGCAAAAAGAAACAATCCTAATTCTAACAATATTTTCCCTTTTCCCATCGATGTTAGTATGAAAAATACAATGGAAGCCAGTTTCACGGCTTGTAATCAGTCAATGTGAGTGGATTAGTGGGGTGGCGAGCATGGTATTTACATGCTATGGATCTTTTTGCTGAGGATTAGCCTTTCTCCTCCGAGTAACTTTCCTTGTGGGATGATCAGCTTTGGTTTTCATCATTAATTTGGCTCCTCAGCTGCAATATTTCACCCTTTGCAGATGCCAAAACTTCTTCTAGTTTCTCTCCTCTTTTCTGCAAACTCTCCCTTTCGTTTCCAAGTCTCACTATAAGGTTGTGGGCGTCTTCTAAGTTCTCCAGCGCTACCTGATGTGCTCTTTTTAGCTGAATAAGGGACCTGTAGAGTTCAGCTTTCTCATCTTCCAGGCTTAAAATCTGATTATTAGCAAGCTCTAACTCTTCGGAAATGACCAGTGCATGTTTATTCATCTCATCAAGTGATTTAGTAGCCTCTTCTACATCTGCTTCAAGACTTTTTCGTGCTTCATTGTCCTTGGAAATCTGGGTCTCCAGGGCCATTAAGTCTTTGTTCAAAGAAGATATAATAAGCTTCTCTTGTTTCAGCACAAGGGCAGCACTTTCTGCTTTCTCATGGGCGTCGACAAGTTCTTTTTCTAAGCTATCACATTTTTGCACTGCTGCAGCCAGTTCTTGGGACGTAATTTTCAGCTTTTCATTTGATTCACTCAGGAGCTCTGTTGCCACCCTTAGTTCTTCAGCTAAGACTGTCACCCTTTGTTTGGCTTCATCACTATTCTGCTGTAACAATTCTATAGCTTGTGTAAACTGGTCATGAATGTTTCCGATCTCTGCTTCAAGGTCCAAGCACAAGTATCTTGACTGCTGCAGTTCTTCTGCCAGATCACAGGCTTCACCTCTTGATTTCTCCAAAGCATCCTGCGTGATCTTAAGGTCCTGATATAGATTTTCAACATTTCCCAATTCTACATTCAGCGATTCTTTTAAATTGTCTTTCTCCGAGGTCAAATCAGAAATCAACACTTTGTTAATGTTCAGTTCCTTGAGTGCAAGCTTAAGCTGTTCCTCAAGCTGGTGAATTGTTTCGTCTTTTTCTCCCAAAAGTGTCGCATCTGAAGCGGACTTCTTTTCCATGGAGGACTTGAACTCGTCATATTCCTTCTGTACGGCATCAAGATTCTTGGTGGCTTCATCTATCTTGGCAAGAGAAGAAGTTAACTCGGCTTCCAGTTTAAGGACCGTTTCGTTCCGCGGTTGCAGCTCCTTTTCATTTTTCAGGAGTACATCTTTCAATTGTTTTATCTCTGCATTCAAACTAGTTAGCTGAACCAGGGATTGCCGATATGCAATGCTCAGTTGGTCGACCTCTCTATCTTTCTCAGCAATCGCCCAACTAGCGTACCGAAGATCAGCCTCTTTATCCTTGATTTCTGAAGCAAGCAAGTTAAACCTTTCTTGAGAGACTGCTACAGAATCTATCTTCTTTTTCAACTGTTCTTGGAGCTCCCTTTTCTCATTCCCAGCCTCTTTGAGGCTGTTTTCAAGATCATGAGCTTGGATAGTTAGCTCTTTATACAAACTTTTCTCTTTCTCCAGTGCCTGTCCCATCCTTGTTATCACATGACGTGCAAGATTCAATCGATCAACTAAAGACTGCCGCTCCAAATTAGCTTTTGCAAGTTCCTTGTTTTGGACGTCCTTCTCATTCAATAGCTCCATCTCAAACTTTTTCTCCAGAGAAGCAATAGCAGCCTCCTTTTCCTTGAGTTTATTATTCATCTGTGCACACAAGTAGACAACAGATAGTTTAGCAAAGAAACCTAAGAAACTCTAACATGCTTACACTACACCAGACTTCTATTTACAACTTATTAGGAGATTCAGCTGAAAGAAATACGTGATATTAGAGCTGAGCTAGAAACTTCCTTAAAGGGTCTATTTCCCCTTCATTCCTTAGTTAATCCAGCAGGACCAATTGCTCTGACTTGGCAAAAAACAAGGGTTTATCAAGCATGTCAACGGGTGTGAAATGCAGATGCAATTCGTTTACGCGTGCTGTTTCTCTACTATTATCTGTTTTTAACAAGAGTATCATTTAATAACAGCAAAGGCCAGCTTCACTCAATAGCCGTTGCCTGTATAGTCACTGTAAAATGCACATATTAATGTCCTAAAGGAAAGGAAGACGAAAGGGATGCAAGATCAAAATGAAACAGTCTCATCCATTTTTCGTCCTTTTACATTTGGCAAAGAATGAACCGGTCGTGTCGTGACTTGGAAGGTAAGAAAGTTTGCATGATCTGCATTCATTAAGAGCTCAAATGCATCCATCTAAAAAAGAAGCATTCGCCAAGGTAACATTTAAACTCCTTTATGATAACTTACAGATTCTATAATTGCATCCGAAATGACATTTCCTTTGTTTCTTGAAGCATATAGACCGGCAACCACTCCCGAACAAAAAACCCCAAGTTCATTGAGAAGTGAACAAAAGGGGTTCCGAGATGAACTTCCCTGAACATGGGAATGATGAAAAAACACAACAGTCAGAGAACCTCAAACCAGTACTTAAATAATCCTTTTCATATTATATTTGTCATGGATGCAGACCTTTGTTTTCTGTTTCTGGTCTTCAGCCCCGGGTTCATCATTTTCTGAAATAAAAAATGCAAAAATCATTAGTAATAGCTTATAATAGGATCTAAGTTTCCTGTAAGTGAAACATAGTTTTTAGATGGTTCAGTTTTTAAGAATGTGAAGCAACACCCGTGGGAAACCCCAAATAGAGAACAGACAGACTTGATAAAAGAGATACTTTAAATACGATCAAGACGATTAAGTGCGAAGATTCAAGCAACCAAAGATATATAAACAAGAATGTGCCAAATGACGAAGTACAAGTAGAGAAACTGAAACTGTATACCAACCATAACGATCACCTATGCACAAACAAGCACAGGATTGCAAGATTCTATTACATTCTCTTCTTTATACGCGCTGTCTTTACAACTTGTATACCGCCTTGTTTCTCAAGTATATAGCTTCAACAATTTCTGAATAAACCTATTCTTGTGGAACAGAACAGCATAAAATCAGGTTTACGTAGTCTGATATGAGATACAATCTAGGTTCATCTCCTCCAAATCAATATGTCATTCCATTTAGCAGTCAAGAATGTCAAATACCAAAAGAAAAAGTAACCCAGACTAGACAAAGACTCATCAAACTTGAGTTCATCATAGCAGAGAGGAAAGAATCTTGAAAATACAATAAAAACAAGAAGAAGGAATCTTGAAAATACAAGAAAAAAGGCAAACCCACCTGCAGCAAACCCTTTCATTGCATCTACCCTCGAGTTAAGAAGCGGAAGCAATGCAAAACCAGTGAAGACAGCCGCTCTCCTCGCGCAAGAATTGCAGTCTTTGGGATTTTCTTGCTGAGAACAAGAAACTATTGCTCTCCGGTTGGGAGCATTTCTCAAGGGAGAAAACGATAATGGAGGCTGGAAACAACATTGCCAAGAGTAGGGGGTGCAGCGAGAGTGGCAGAATGGAGAGTGCTGAAAACAAGAACTCCCCATATTTCTTCACTTTTTCTTGATTTTTGAGGGTCACCTGTCCTCGTAGTCCAACTGCTTGCTTTCCTCCTTTCACAAACAATCTCAACTTATTATTTCGCTGAGATCACCAACTCTCAATGCATATAATCCTTTTATAGAGGTGGAATTAACCATAATATTTGGTTTTGTTCCGGGTGTTTTGTGTAGATAGAAAGAGAAAAATAAAAATAAATAAAAAAAATTAGAGATAATGTATATGTTTCAATTTGTTTTTGGAGATAATATAAAATTGAAGTTTCAATTTAGTCACACATTTGTTACGATTTCCTCACGTTGCATCCCATAAGTTAAAATTTTATTAATGTTAGTCCCTACGTGCATTATTCATCCAATCAATAGCGATAATGTAAAAAATGTGTACAGAAATACTAACAACTCGATGAATTATTGGATGAAAATGCACTTGATGATACTTATAAGATGCAATATGACAAAATCGCAAGACGAGACTATATTGAAGAAAAATATAATGACGTTTAAAACACAATAAATTCAAAAAATATGATGGAGAAAAAGAATGGCCTGGTTGGTGCAAAAAATTTAAATAATATGCATTTATCATGCATGATCACATTAATTTAATTACTGATTAATAATTACTTAGGGACAAAATATTTATTAGTGAATTTGATGAGTTGCTAAAATTAATAACTTGAGAGTTTAAATGTTTTCCTTAACGTAGATTCACTATTTCTCTTGTATTTATCCCTTGAATATACACATTAATTTCAGTATTATCTTATCTGCAGGTTGTTGATATATCTATAATAAATGCATCCAACGTGCAATTATTTTTTTTAAAAATATTACCATAAATATTCATATACGTAATAATTGGTTGTAATAAATTTCATGTGTCCTAATTTTTTATATATTACAATACTTATATACTTTTTGTGATTATCAATCTGCAGCCGGACAAATAAAATGATTTGGCAAGCTAAATGAATTTCATACTATGTCTGAAATTTCATAAGATTCTTCCATGTATTTGTTATTTTTTATCCCATATGTTAGAGCATTTTTCAATTTAATTCAATTTGTTATGATTTTTTCATATTACATCCCTTAAGTTGAAAATTTTTTCAATTTTAATTAATTCTCACGTGCATATAATTAACGAAATTGTTTGTAGTCTCACTTGTATTTTCGTATATTTTTTGTTAAGTATTGGATGAAAAATATACGTGAGGACTAAAAAGTTAAGAATATTTTCAACTTACAAGATACAATATGAGAAAATCGTAATAAGCGGGACTAAATTAAAAAGGCACTAAGATATGATACAAAAAATGCCATTTTACTTACCTATATAGAGATGATCTCATGATCATTTAATTTTTATTTTTTGATTCCATATGTAGTTATTTAATTTCATTCATTGAACATTGTGAAGCTGGACGTAAAATTATGCTTTCTGGCGTAACACATTTTATGATAAAACTCATAATCACAACATAAATTTTCATTACAACATTAATTTGACAAATTAAGGACACAACACACAATAGGGAAAATAAAGGTACTAAAAAACAGCAAAATACGACTCCAATAACTATCACAATGACTAATAATTTCATAGAGTCCATCGTCGATTTCGTGCAGATTAGCTCGAGCCAATGCAAAACATAGCGTCTTCGTCCACGCTCACGCTCGTGCTCGACCCCATACAAAACATAAAGTCTTCATCCAGGCTCAAGCTACTTTCACTGTCGTTGTCCTTCATCTGTTTCTTGTTCCAGCAGTACGACACAAAAGCGTCGTAACGACATTCAATGCAGCAATACGGAGTATCCCTAGGAAACAAATGGTCACGAATTAGGAAAACACCAATGTAATAACAACAATGGAAAACCCCTTTTTTCTTACACTACCTGTACATGAAAATGTCAATTGGTTTTGATAGCTTTTTGCAGCAATTATAGCATTTCTTCATGTACTCGTCATCTTTGACATGTTTAGTACTTGAACTCCCTGCGACTTCAGTACGAGGAAACTCCAAGATGCAGTCGTCGAAACTGTGTACGACTTTGTTGGTCGGGTATTTGTACGTCGTACAAGTGTATTCGGGCAATTCTCTAACGTACTCCAGTGGTAAGAACCCGACCTTTCCATGCTTAGTGCATGTGGTTAACGGGAGTCGCCCTCGACTCTGGTTTGAGCCAGAAATTATAGGCACATGATTATGAATCGAAGATAATAGACACAGTTTGATTAAATTCGGGCTGGTGGGGCCCACTTCATCGACCGCTACCTCTTTGCCCTTGGAGGGCTTGAAATTCAACATCATCATATTATTTTCGATGAGGGTTTTCGTTAAATTCCTGGTTTTAAAAATGATACGAGCTTCCTCCGATGGCTTGTCATCATCGGGAATGTATAGTCCTACCTTTTGTTTCATTACATTGTCGTATGACAGTTGCGAAAAAGATGATTGAGTGGACCTACAACATCAAAGAGGAAAAACATCAAGAATTTGTCATAAAATCTAAAGAAATATAAGAATTTTAAACAACCATATAATATATATAACCTGAGAAATCTAAATGCTGTAAGCATAAAATTGAGTTTGCAGAAAAAATATAAGAATTAATTTCAATCTTTAACACCAAAAATAAAGTTTAAAAAAAATTATGTAAGAGGAAAAGTAAAATTTATAAGATTATTAGTTATTCAAAAATGTGGGTAAAAATCATATGTTAAATCTATAAACAAGAGTTGATTTCAAAAAAAAAAAGAAAAAAAAAGTCTAAAAACAAGAAATTAGGCCAAATTATATCAACTTTTGAAGCCAAATTAGTATACAAAAATCCATATTTAATTAAAAATTAAAATAGAGAAAAAATTAATAAAATCCAACTCATATATTTCATAAACTCCACAAGATCTTCACAGTAAAGTATCATTTGCATGCCTCTAAAACCAACTCAATCAAAAATTAGAACAAATTAAATGTAGATTTCATCCCAATTCTTGAGATTTGTTCCAAATATTTACTCAAAAGTTTCTTCCAAAGCATAATATTCCGATGCATGCAGTCGAATTTACACAGTATCTGTTATGTATTTAAATTTATAAAACCACTCGAACAAATATATACATATATGCAAGAAGATATATGCATGTATATATAGATTCATGGGAAGTATATATATATATGTACCTGGATTGTGTATATGAGAGCTCCATGAAAGAGAGAGTTGCTAGTACTACTCTTAAATGCTTTTATGATGTTGTATTCATCAGAGTGTGTAGAAGGGATGCCTTTTATAGCAGAATGCTGACGAGGGTATCACTCCAAATTCTTGCATCATTAATATTTTCATTAAAAAATATACAAAGGAATCTTTTTCTGGTATTTTTTTCAAGGGAATGAGGGCTGCTTGTTCATCCGCACGCGATAACCACAGTAAGTTCTGCAGGAACACTCACATGGTTAGTGTGAGACACTCGGGAACCATATCTTTTTTCGGTTTAAGGGTTTCATAATTTGAGTTGGGATGAGGTTTTAGAACAAAGTGAGCATAAACGTTTGGTTGTTGAGTGTTTTTGTTTTGTCTGAAAGCTCTGCGGAGTTCATGGAAAGTTTGTAAGAAGAGTAGAGGGAGTGATGAGGAGATGAGCTGCTGCTCTACAGGTCATCATTAATTAATTCAATGTTTTGCTGATTTGTTTCAGTGAATATGAGATGAGTTTTGCAATATTATTTGAATCATATAACTAATATAGACCACCCTCCAAAAATCTAATCTTTATTCATTCAAATATTACTATATAAATATTAGAAACTTATAATGGAATGTAAAAACATCCATCATTAATGAGAAGTGGATGTAAGAAATTTTAATGATCAGTTTCACTGTTTTTTCCTATGTTGATGTAGTAATTGATCTATATATTAATGTAATTATTATCAAAAAAGAAAAATATTTCATAAACTATTATATATTTTAATAAGCAGGGATCGTAAATTGTAATTTTTAAATTCTCGACAAGAAATCAGGGCATTCATTATTAGTCGATCGTTGAAGTCAGAGTTTCACGTAATATTCGTAGATAACTATTTGACGTACTTTTAGATACTTTTTGTACGTCATCCGTACACTACAAACTGGAATTATTACACGGATTGCTCGATCATCATGAATGAATGCTAACGGTCAAGGACCTATAACCAACAAAACGATGATTATCAACGGTTAACGTTCATAATAAATTTAACCATTCATAACAAATAACGGTTAACAGTCGTATCAATCCTACAGTAATTATTCAATTTATATGGTAATAAATTGCATATATATCTCTAATTTAAATTAATTATTAATTAGTCAATTGTGCCAATTTAATGTTTCATAATTTATCAAGTACCACTATGCTTATTGACTATCATAGCAAATCATCCCAACCTTGTTGATATTATAATTAATATAGACATTGCACAATTATGCATTTTATTTTAATTTGATTTTTGTAAGTATTTTTATAAAGTTATCTTACTTCTAATATATGTCACAGAATTTCTCTCATATTTCCAATAAATTTTTTTATGTAAAATAATAATAATAATAATCATATTCCGATAAGGTTTTAGGGTAACTATCTTTGATAGGTAAAATATGAATTGATTAAAAATATTTTTACCTATACTTTTTTCACTTATAAATAACTATCACTTAGATTAATTAGTTATACAAATATTTTTTTTCATATGCATTAAAGTTAATTTATTGTATTAATTTCTATTAATCATTTATTTTATAATTTATAATTTTATTGATATATAATAAATTAAATTATGCAAATTATTACTAATATATTTTATATATGTATATGTAAGTATATACAACCGCCTAGGTGAGATTTGGTTTAGCGCTTTGGGCCATTAGTCCGTAACGCAAAGAATCCCCTGACTTTATCTTGTGGGCCCAGAGTTGGGTGAGATGCCGCCAGAATTGGTGAGCGCATCCCCTGCGCATTTTAGTAACTACCACTTCACATTTCACATCATCGTTATTCACCCCCAAAAAGATGCGCCTTTTCTCACTTTCCCGACTCGCCAACAGACAAAGCCTTGTAATTTCCCAAATTTCCAACGAATTCACAGCATTTCACGTGAGAGCAATCCTTTTTCCGTGAGGAAGAATTACCTTTCGCAACTTCAGTTACGTTACTTATGATTTTAGTCCTTTTGCGTCTTATTTTCCGGGAAGCTTGAATCTTGAATGCGTTCCAAGTGTTTAATTTGAGTTTATTGAGGTAAGATTTCTGATGGGTTTTTCATTTTCAGGGATTTGATTATATGTGGGATTAGTAAAAGATTCGAATTTTAAGTAGGGTTATTTGGTGATATTGGATGATTTTGGTTCTTGTTCATGGTCTTCTGCTTTAAGATTGATGAAATGATCTATTATTATAAATTGAGTTTTTCTTGGAATTGATCTTTATAGGCCTTGATCGTAAAGATACTGAACTTTTATCCTTATAACTGGTTTAAGGTTACTGTTGTTGGATGCAGTTATGGAAATGGGTTCAAATTAAGTAATATCAATGTAATTTTGCTGTTATACTGTTGGCAATAATGATCTGAATTTTTTAGGTATTTTTAGGTGCTTGGAGAAGAAATCTTGGTCTATTGAAGGTGATGATGGCAGGATCTTTGGTTGGATTTGGGCATGGTATTTTGTTGTTTAGGAAACTAATCTTCGGAGAAAATTAGGAAGTAGTTGTTTTTCACTTTTATTGGTCTTTGGACATATGATGGATGAGGAGGATGGTAAGGGGTACCCTCCCAACTCTTATCGCGTGAATCGCCAAAAGTTCCCTGTTGAAAATGTCAATTATCCTCGGAATGTTGGGAATTCTTATGTCGAGGATGACGATAATGATGAGGAGGAGGAAGAGGATATAGATAATGCGGAAGATAACGAGGATGACGACGATGACGATGATGATGGAGGAAATGGTGTTCAGAGGATAGGTAAAGATGATTATGAATATGGCGATGATGGTGATGATGATGATGATTTTGGTGATTTAGAGAGGCACCCTAAGAAGAGGAAGCTTAAAACCCTATTGTCAAGTTATGAATTTGCACCTCGAGTACCAGCCCCATCATCTGCTTCAGCTTCAGTTCCAAAGACATCATATGGTGGACGCAATCCACTCACGGATTGGACTGAGCACGAGACTTTCATCTTACTGGATGCTTGGGGTGATCGATTTCTCAAACAAGGGAAGAAGAGTCTCCGCTCTGAGGAGTGGCAAGAAGTTGCTGAGAAGGTATCCCAGGAATCAAAGATTGAGAGAACAGATACTCAGTGTCGAAACCGCTTGGACACGTTGAAGAAAAAATACAAAAAAGAGAAGATGAAGTTGGGAGATAGTGGGAGTTCAGCCAGTAATTGGGTGTATTTCAAGAAGCTGGATGCACTTTTGTCATCACTCCCACAGCAAGCAGGCCTTTCATGTGGAGTGGACTCAGGAGAGTACGTATTCATGAACCCTAAAGTTTATTTGAATCGCTCAAATGGATTAGATGAAATGAGAGATAGTCCAGAAAACTCAGCATCTGCCGGGGGTGGGGAAGATGAATCTGAGGGCCTTCCACCCCAGAAGACAAAGAATGGAGGAGTCAGGGGCAATGCAGCTTCTTTCAAATTGCTCGCTGATTCCATTCAGAAATTCAGTGAGATATATCAGAAGATAGAGAATAGCAAGAGACAGCAAATGGCAGAGCTAGAAAAAATGCGGATGGACTTCCATAGAGATTTGGAGTTTCAGAAGAGGCAGATACTAGAGAGAGCTCAAGCTGAGATTGAGAAGATCCGACGAGGAGAGGATGATGATAATGAAGTGTCTGCTGAGAATGTCAGCGGTTGATGTAGCTTTCTCTGATCATTGTTCGTACATTCCTCTAGGAGGAAATCTTGCCATTGTTGTATTATATTGCCCTCTTGCATACCTGATCTGCAAGACAATAAAACTCATGCGAAGCTGATATTGGAAACTCTAATTAGTTTTATTGTGATTAAAGAGTTCAATGTATATGCGCTCAGTCGATACTTCTAAACTTGTATTAACTATAGCAACATCTCTCATTTGCTAATTTAGTTCCCATTTCTCTTTTGGTTACATACAATCCATTCCATGATCACGTTTCATCTTTCTTTTCTGTCGGGTCGATTGCAGAGTTGTGAGTTCATACCACAAGAACTATTGCTAACAAATTGTTGAAGATTATTGTGCATTAGTTTCATCTGCCATTGATTTGATACTGCTATTTTCTGTCCATATCTGGATAACTGATGCCTGTAAGGTTTGATGTAATAACAATGTGGCATATTTATTGCATATGTTTTTTGCTCTACCAACTGTTGATGCAAATGTGGTGTTTTGAGTACATATTCATTAATTGTAGAGATTCTAACAGCAAAATTCTGAGCTATACCTGTAACTATTTGCGGGTTCAACCTTAAGACCACCAGTAAGTGTCCAAAAACCCAACTTTTGATTGCTAATGTTCTTCTACTCTTGCTTACTTAATCTGAACTGTAAGAACTCATATTCAAAATTCACTGCTATGACGTCTCGACTTTTAAATGCCCTGATAACCACCCCATACAAAGAGAAAAGAAACATAGTGAACTGAAGAGATAAGCTCAAATGAGTCTGGTTATGAGAGATGCCGTCAGCAACTATGTACCTTAACTACATAAAGAAGTTGCTATTAGTTGGTAGGTGCCGGCATTTATTAAATTTTGTATGTTATTATATGGATTGTCGGTCTCTGCTGTACCATGAACATCGTCGTAAGTGTTGTCTGCAGCTCTGAGTTACATTTCTGCAGGCATAATAACGGTGTTGTCTGCATCTCTGAGTTACATTTCTGCAGGCATAATAACGGTGAAGAGAAGATGGTTATTCATGTTATCGTTTCTTTCTGTTTTGTGGTCTGTGTTTACTTACTTTCTTGTAAGAGAAAATTATGGTGGTACGGGTACAATTTGTTAATGAGTTAGTGTTAGTTAAGGTCACAGACAGACTTGAGAGAGTAAAGATGGCAAATGTGAAGGAAGAGAAGCTTATAGTCACATTACAGCCTACAACAATAATTCTTCTAATCTATATATAAATTGATGACTGATCAACAAGAAGGTTAAATTGATGATTGATCAACAACAAGGTCCCGTAGCTCAGTTGGTTAGAGCGTTGGTCTTATGAGCCGAAGGTCGCGGGTTCGAGCCCCGCCGGGACCATCTTTTTTGAAGTGAGCAGTGGTGAGTGCAGGTACTGTTTTATTGTAATGTCCCATGATGAAACATTGAACTATGTTAATGGTTTCGGAGCTATCTATTAGTATTTTATGGTTTCCAAAGATCCGAGATTTTCTGTCTCATAAGTTTAGCGCTGGGCTTCAAAGAAACTATTATATGTTTTTATACGAAAAATGAATTAGTACAAAGCCCAGGAATTAAAATTCTACTCTGTGATAAGTTTTAGTACATTGATGAGTGTAAGGTCTCTTAGGAAAATGGGATCCTACATAATAAGACTTCCAGTTAGTCATCTGGTTAACAAAACTACACTCTCATTCTTGCGCAAGCTATCGAATAGATAGGACGAAAATTGGAGGAACGCAAACTCCAGCTCAGCCACAGCGTTATGTCAATTGAAACTCAGCTGTAGTTGAAAATCTGAATTCCACAGGCTTTATATTCCAACCAATAACATGTTTGTCTTTGGCAGCCTGATTTCCATGCACATTATAATAGCAACCTGAAACAAGCTAGTTGGATCCCCTCAATCCGAAACTCAGTTCCCTCATTAGCTCCAAGCCACAAGATGTGCTGGAAATCCTCGTTTCAACAAAACCTGCGCAGAGTTTAAGTCGAGATCAGTACAAGCGAACATAATTCCAAAGAGAGCTGGGAGCTGAATCTGGTCACAGAAGTTCAGAAGTGGCACCTTCTGCCCGAATGATATTAGCTTGTCTATAAAATGCTTCGCCAAAGGAAATTTCCCACCTGAGGATATCTTTGCTCCTTCTGCCTTCCTTTATGTCTGATAAATGCAGTAGTTCAGCCATCAAAACTGTTACACACTTCAAGCATTTGATCATATTGGTAAAGTAAAGAATAGATATCAGATTCAAGTTTCACTTTTCAGGCTCTAGGCACTAGGGTCTGCTGGTATTCAGTTGCAAAATACGGCAAGAACTTATATGGTATTATGTAACTTGCAAGCATCATTTATTGCGCAAAGCTCCATCCTTGATAATTAGAGCTTGAAGATCTATGGCTACCCTATGCTGCAGCCAAGCAGATAAACAACCCTGATCTTTCCAATTTGTTTCTCTTTTCTCCTGGCGGAGTTCCCAATTTATTCCCTTCATGAAGTCCTGCAAAATTGTTTT
>NC_026147.1:7890242-7905936 GCF_000512975.1 Sesamum indicum
ATTCTGCATCTTAGAAGCTAACACGGAGCACAACAGCCAGCAGCAACGCACATGACCCATTTCCATTCCGGAACTCATTTTGATAAACTCTTGTTTTACGCACAAAATCCTGAAAAGAGTTGCCCGCCCACCCAATAAACGAAATCAAATACAACAAAGTTTTCAAGTCTCTACTAATGAACCAAAACCTTTTTCCCCAAGAAGATAGCCTTGTTATTTCCTTCTTAAAGTCTAGTGAAATAGGTCAGGATGAGAGGCAAAAGGACATGGGGGGGAATGCAGCACATGAGAGCTGATATGGAGCAGGATGACCACGCCTTGTTCCCACTTGTAAAATACAGCTAATCGGTAAATAAATGCACCAGGCCAAGTCTAGAAGTAAACACTACCAATAACCTTGGAAAAGCAAAAGCAAGAATATAATCCAAGTAATAAAGGCATCATTTATACCATGTGTAGTTCACAAAGCTGCAAGTTTACAATCTTCATCAACTTTACCAACAGCCTCAAGTATTGATGAGTAAGTTACGTGATCATATTCGAAACCATGCAAGTTCATCTCTTTCATTAGCTTCGCAGCCTCCTCAAACATACCAGCACGACTGAGACAACCCAAAAGGGTGTTGTAAGAAACAGCATCTAGCTTCATCTTGGAATTTTTCATCTTTGTGAACATCTCCATGGCCCTTTGTGGCCCACCTGTTCTAGCCAATCCATTTAAAATAATATTATGAGAGTTAAGGTCAGGAGTGCAACCATTCTCTTCCATTGTTCGAAGTAAGGACTGAGCCTCATCTGTCATGCCAGCCCTCACCATCCCTGACATGAGTGCATTATAAGCATAAACATCTGGAATGCAACCAAGTCTTTTCATCTCATTGAAAAGATCAACAGCCTCCGACAAACGGCCACACTTTCCGAAATGCTTTATCATCACAGCATATACACGAGCACTTGAGGATCCACAATTTTCTTTTAATTCTTGAAATAACTCATGCGCCGCATCATAGCGTTTTGCCCGGCAAAGACTGTTGATTAAGCTGCAGTAGGCAGCTGGACATGGAGGAAACCCCTTTTCATCCATCTCCTCAAGCATTAATAGTGCTTTTTCTAGGCTATTTTTCTTGCAAAGCCCGTCTATGAGAATTGAATAAGTATAAGAGCTAGGACTAACGCCACTGGTTTTCATTTTCTCATACCACAAGGTGATCTCAGATACTGGGGCTTTTGATTCAAAGAGAGCTTTAATGATAGTGTTATAAGTCACCACATTTGGTGTACAGCTCCAGGACTCCATCCCTTCGAAAAGCTTAATGGCATCAGCTAAACGCTCCCCCTTGCCCAAGATATTTATAACATTGTTTATTAGCACCACATCAGGCTTACAACCATCATTTAGCATATTCAGGAATACCGAATAAGCCTCTTCTACCCTCCCAGCTGCACCAAGTCCCTTTATCATTTCCGTATATGTATACACTGTCAGTGCACAACCCGTGTCTTTCATCTCTTGCACTAATCCTAATGCCTTTTCAACCTTTCCTAGTTTAAAGTAAATACCTAATAAAGTAGTGTAGATCTTTGCAGTGGGATATAAGCCATTCTCTTTCATTTCATCAAATAGCCTAATTGCAGAATCATCACGGCCTAGTTTCCCAAATGAAGATATTAAAGCACTGTATGTTACAGTGTCAGGGAAACAATTACCTTCATTGCACATCTCATTATATAGCTCATGAACTTTCTCATGATGACCCTCTTGCATCAGCATCAAGATGATGGAATTATATGTGCCAGCGGTCGGTTTGCACTTGCGGTTTTTAATCTGGTAAAAGACAGAGAGAGCTTTGTTCACCATCTTTGCCCTGCCCAAGATTCTGACAATTTCAGACAAATCAGCCGGGCCAATGGCACATGGACTCTTCACCATTTCCTGGATTATCTTCCACATTCCACCAACCAGCCCAGCTTCCTCAAGACAACGAATCAAAGCCATGTAAGTGGTAGAATCATGCTCAAAATTCCTTCTCTTCCCAGCCCACTTGAAGAACTGCACTTTCACATTGACCTCCACATCCACTTGTAAAACTTCGCGAACCAGCCTATGATCAAGCTTCAATTTCAAAACCTCCAGGGCCTTTTCTGCATCAGGACCCCACTTAAATATCTTCAAGATCCTTATAAACCTCTCATCAAGGGCCCTTGCAGAGCTGTTCTTCCTTATAGGGGAACGGTTCCCAAAATACGGCGTGTCATCTTTCGGACTTCCCAACCGAAACATTTGAACAATTTCATTTTCTGCAACCACAAAGATACTGAGTTTTATTCAATATCTTATGCCTATATTTCCTTACACTTGCAAAATACTACAAACAAAATACCAAAACAAGGAAAAAATAACTAAACTTAACAAACAGCTGAAAAATCCTTGAACTCGTCTACAAATTCAAACGACGAAAGATCACCTGTCTGCTTCACTCTCTCAAATAAACAAGAACAGGTGGATATTCCCCGCCTCCAGCCGATTGATTTCGCCGCCATTTTCCCTCCAACCCTCATCCCTCAAATCAAAGATTCATTCTTGAAATTCCTACTGTGATTTTACTACCTGGAACGGAACAAGCACCTCTGCAGCAAAAACAATCAAAAAACAACACAGCCCACCACAAACAATCACCATAACACATCAACAAGATTATCCAATTCCACAACTGTGAGTGTCCGTGCGTGCTCGTGCAAGTGTTTCGTTTCCCGATATCTGGAGGTATGATGCAAAGATAAACAGAATTAAATCTCTTTCAAGTACTAGTCCTACAATTTTATCATAAAAAATGATGAAGATTGAAAACCAAATACCTCCGGAGTCTACTGTTTGAGAAGAACTGTACGGCGCAGAGGGAAATGGACCCGTCGGTAAAATTAATTAACAGGTAAAATTGCTCTTTGGACCTCAAAATACCATGATATATCACTTAGACCCCCTCAAGTATTCTTTATAAAACTTAACCCCTTGTACTGTTGAAAATCCCCACTCGGCCCCTTTTCTCCATTGAGAATCCCCAAACTAAAGAGGATTCAAATGGTCCTACGACTTTCAAATTTGGAATCCATATAATGGTACACAATGATAGAAAACTAACCGCATCCACAATTTTGCCTTTGTTACTTGTATCAGTGCTGTAGTTTAACGACATTCATATCTACAGTGAGGGATTATGCCCAATTTAATGTTTATTTCTTTTTATATAATTCGAGCCCATAATAATATATTATTTTGTTAGAATAATTCACCTACCTCATGAGGTGGGATAAATTATTTCATAATTTATTCCATGAGGCTAGTAGATATAAAGATCAAGTTTTTAACATAATTGCCCCCGTTTCTCTCTCTCACTGTCTCTCTCTCTATATATACACTATAAATTATATTTATATATATCCTATATATTACTATTTAATATATTTATATATACTAAACAATAAAGTACATATAAAAGGTCATTTTGTATTTTTTTTTTAGTTAATTTTCTTCTACATTGTAAATATATAACAATATTTATCTTAATATTTTTATCGAACAAAATAAACAGTATACAATTAAAATAATTATATTTTTTTTCTGAAATTTGATGTAATTACACGTAAGTTCTATATAATTTAAAATATTACACCTAACAAGCATGATATATGTTTTCATCTAGCAAATAATCTTTCCATTAGTACGACCGTACAGGGGAATAAATAGAACCTTTTTTTTTGGTAAATGTAATTTTCATAAATAGAAAAAGATATAGTACAACAATCATGAATCAAGTAGTGTTTCCCTCGACATGCCAAAGGATACGCCACAATTTATAAAGTGCATGTGTACTAACAGAGCTAGCTAAGGTAATGTCAAGTATACACTGTCTAACATCTTCCACAATTAAGCTAGCTACAATATTCGGGTTCCGCTCAGTATGCTCGAATCGCCTAAAATTTCTCTCTCTCCATATATGGTAGATACACGCACCCAGTAATGCGCGATAGACCACATTGACGATATGTTTACCCCTCCACTTTCTTGCAGCCCACTCAACATCTGTCATCCAATCTCTATTAGGCCACGCAAAGCGTACAACTCATCTAATAGCGTGAAGGCATTGGCGACTGTATCGACATGGGAAGAATAGGTGTGTGTGTGTGTGTGTGTGTATGTGTGTGTGTATCTCCACCTCATCCTCATCACATAATACACATCTACCTAAGTGAGATAACTATGATTTGTTCGTCGTAGGTAGTTTCTCCAATATAGCAAGCCATAAGATAAACATGTGGCGAGGTATCTTTAAAGTGCCCGAAAGTAGTGAAGCCCAACCTACTTTCGGACCTGGTGGATCAAATAATCGGTATAGAGCCTGGGTCGTAGAGATTCCACCGGCAAATCTCCAAATAATTCGATCATTATCTTCATGAATCGGTGGAAGCGTGTGAGTAATCTCCAAGTACTCTATGTCGTTAATGAGAGGCCACTGCAGCTGAGCTCTCTGGATGACAGAGCTAAGTCTGATGGATTCATGAAGACTAAGGGTGATTGGGCCCCTCGAGAATCTCTCTATAAGAGGACCGAGATGATGCCATGGGTCCTTCTAGAGATAAAAGTCACCTCCATCTCCAATATGGTATTCCACCATTGGTCGCAGCCACGTTCGCAGACGGATCATTTTCTTCCAACCCCACGAGCCTCTATGATCAGGGATAGTCCATATTGAAGCATCACGTAATCGCCCCTGGTATAACCAATCAACCCAAATGGAAGTCCTATCACACTGGATGACATCATATAATTTTTTGCATATGAGAGCACGGTTTATTGTGCTAATATCCCTCAGTTCTTGTTCTCCCTCAACTAGTGGTTTACAAACCTCCTTCCACGCCACTTTGGCGTAACCACTGCTCCCTGTTCCTTTCCATAAAAATTCCGTAGGCGCTTCTCAATGTTCTTAGTAACCCTTTTTGGTAGTATGAATGTCGAAGCCCAGTAAACACTCAGAGCTGTGAGTACAGATTTAATAATTTGCCCCCTCCCCGCATATGAGAGTGTCAAGCCCTCCCAACCAGCAATACGTTCATCAATTTTTTTCTGGTAAAGATTGGCAGTCAGAAATAGACAGTTTAGAAGAGATCAAGGGAATGCCTAAGTATCTCATCGGTAGAAGCCCCTCCTGAAATCCAAGCACCGCTAACATCTGCTCTTTCAATCCTTGTGCAGATCGAGAGATAATAAGATGACTCTTCTCCACATTAAGTCTTAGTCCCAACCACGTCCCAAACCGATCCAATCCTTCTTTGAATACTCTAGTGGAGTCAATGTCAGCACGATAGAACAATAAGAAATTATCAACAAACCCCAGCTGAAAAATACAAGAAGGCTCACATTTCGAATCGAAGGTAAAGCCTTCGTCCTGGTCGATCATCTGTAAAAATACCAGATGCATCACCTCCATCACAAGTACAAATAGGTATGGCGAGAGTGGATCGCCCTGAAGAACCCGGGCACCTGTGAAAAAACCATGTGGTTTTCCGTTCATCCCCACCGAGAATGAGGTAGTGGTGACACACTTCTCAATCCATTTCATAAATACCACTGGAAACCCAGCTAACAAAAAATCACATTCTACTGTATCGTAGGCCTTGCGAATATCCACTTTTAACACACACCTCCGTGGTAACCGCATTTGATTGTAGCAGGTAAAGAGTTCCTGTGCCAACATAATATTGTCCCCAATACTTCTACCGGGTATGAATGCAGCCTGACATGGACTAATTAACTTGTCCAACACCACACTCAATCTTTGGACAAGTAGTTTTGCAATAATCTTATACAAAATATTACAACACGAAATAGGACGGAAATCAGCAATAGTCGTAGGGTAGTGTACCTTAGGAATAAATGTCAAAAGCGTACTGTTAATTTGCTTCAGTAGCCTCTCCATTGTAAAGAAATTCAGAACAACGTTAGTGACCTCACTCCCCACCACTGGCCAAGCAGCTTTAAAGAATCCTGAAAAAAAATCATCAGGGCCCGGAGCTTTGTCGTCAGCAATATTAAATACCGCAAGTTTCACATCTTCCGGCGTAAATGGCAAGACAAGCTGTTAGACCTCCTCATCAGATAATACATGTTGCGCCCATAGTCTCACGTAACGAAAATCCATAACCTGACAGCATCAAACTCCTCCCAACAAGGACTAATAATAAGCTATAAATTCATGGCTCACAGCATTCCGCTCCGTGTGCGTGGTCCCATGAGCATCATTAATTTGAATGAATAGAACTTACATTGAAGGTGCTTGATAAGTATCATATATTATAAGGATAATTACAATTCTCTTCCCTGAAGATTAGTGTAATTACACAACAACCCCATATAATTTTAGAAATTACATTTAGCATTCTTAAAATTTGCTTCTGTAACTCCGTCTAACAAATAAATCCCTTTATTAACCAAAATTCATTGAATTTACTGATATTAAAAAAAAAATTTAAAAAATCATATTTAACTTCAATTAATTTATTTCTAACTTATAGTAAATCAAATAATTTTTATGACCCAATTATTCTCATACATTTTCATGCAAAAATGCATATGAAAAGTTATATTCTTCATCATTATAAAAATAGCTAAAAAATATTGTTGAACAATTAATCCTCAACCAATCAAGGGTGAATATTAATTTTTATTCAATTTTTTATTTAATATCAATAAATTTTAACTCACGTGAGTACTAATTTATTATATGAAAGCACACTTTAAAGATGCTAAATACACTCAAATTATACAAAATTTACTTATAATTACACAAAGCAGAGAAAAGAATGCAATTAACCCCACATTTTTTAAGTCTAAAACCCCATGCCCAAAGTTCCAGTCATGATTTCATTTCTTACAAAAAAGCGAAACCTGCATTGACTTATCCATTCAAACCCTAAAGATCCTGCCACAGAATCGTAGAAACGAATATTACTCCACGAAGAATTAGATTCGACGGCGGAGGCATGAGCCGTAAATACTCCTATCAACAGAAATCAAAACCCAGAGAACAGCAAGAAAGACCTATGGACCACTACGATTCCAGAGGCAACTTGAGTCTCGAGTGCCAGTCCCAGGCCATCTTATCCTACACAAATATGCAAAAAGCATCTCTTGGGATCAAGAGAAATACCCTCAACACAAACCTTTAGCAGAATACAAAAGAACAAGACCAAAAACCTAAACCAGACAAATTCAAGCTCTCATTGAAAAATAATGCAAAATTCGCACGAAGAAAGAAATCACAGGGGAGCTTGTGTGGCCTCAGCCCACCCTTACACCAAAGATGCTCCAAAACTTGCTGCCCCAAGGAATTGTCCATTCACCTACTTCTTACAAACCCTACTCAAAGACAGGAGTATAGAGATCCCACTATTAATAATATAATTTCTGACCGGCTGAAATATATTAAACACAGTCCGAAACAATCTCATCGTCAACGATTTCATGAAAAGCATAGCTCATCAGGATATCCCAAATTGAGGTTTCCTAGTTGTACAAAAGAACCCAAATCAGCCACTGTAAAATATTGCTATAACAATTGCCTCCCAACTTATCCAGAGGTTGGTCCGCTCTCAGACTTGTCTGTATCCATAGGCTCTGCTGCAGCTGGAGGTACTTCTTTTCCACTGTCACTTGCATTAGCATTTTGGCCTGCGCTAGCGTTGTCAGCACCTTGAGAATTGGACTCTCCTTGAGAGGATGCTGGCGATGGAGCCTCAGGAGTAGCTGGCTTTGCAGGCTTTGGTTTCATCATGATTGGCCTGCAAAACCTGTGAAAGCAACTATTGTCTTAGATATCACATAAAGAAGCGAAAGAGCATAATGCAGACGACTTCGAAACAAACCAAAGACATTGAAACTGTATGTGTCATCAAACAATCTAAGTTTCCACTGGCACAGAAGTGGTGCATTTTCAAAGTTTTTTTACATGCTTGGACAAAGTTATATTTAACAAAGAAGAGATTTGGATAAACTCCTTAGCGCTGGAGGAACCCAGTTCACGACACGACAATTCTGCAATACCTGTCAAGAGCTTCAGCCTTTTTCCTCACATCAGCAGACAAAAGAACTGGTGTTGCATACTTTGGAAGGGTGTCCTGATGCTGCTTTTTCTCTCTTAGCCAAGCTTCAGCTTCCACACACTCATTCAAAACCTAAACAGAGGGAACACACAGAATGAGTCACGACCAAGTCATTCGTACTGATTAAGCATATATGTGGTTTGGGAAACATACCTTTTGCTTCTCTGCCATGTCAATGTGATCAAACTTGGGATCCTGCGACATTGCTGCCTCTCGGTAACTGTTGATGCAATAAATAAGTTGATCAATCACAGAACCCCTATCTGTGTGCTCCTTGTACCGCTGCTCGATAGGGTCGCCTTGCTGAAAGATTAAATTCCAATTCAAAAACATCATCATCTCTCAAAGTAAAAGAGAAGAACAAACAATAAATAAATCAAATACAGGATGCTCACTCTCTTGAGCTCATCCAGCTTAGCAATGTAGACCCCTTTAGTTTCATCCTCGCCCTCCTCATATAACCAATCTTCCACCTCCTGGAGTTTAGAAATTAACTGATCTCTATCTGATTCTGTCACGAACTCATGATACTTGTCATGAAGCTGCAGACAACAAAGAACTTCAGTTCAAAAGAATCAAAAATGCCTGCTATTGACAAGCCACCACATACATACCTTATTCCGCATGTCATAAACATAAGCCTCAACAGCATTCTTTTTGTCTTTTGTTTCTTCCATAACACGATCCTGCAAAGCCATCTCAAACTCCTTCTCCACAGCTTTCTGCACATCTGTAGCTCCCAATCCCCCATAAACAACTTCTGATACAGGCACATTGGTCTTCTTAACCTTTTTCTTTGGAGCCTCCACCTAATGGAACAACAACCAACTAGGGATGAGGACACAAATTTTTGTAACCACTTTCTTTACGTACAAATGTAGATAAAAAGAGGCGGGTTAGAGGGTGGGGGTTCGCAGGCCGTAGCTTGTTAGGAAGTTTCCAACATGCAGTTCCACACCTAATCCCGTAGAAAGGATTGAATGTAAACAATACAATTCAAGGGTCGACGTGGATAGTTAAAATTGGAAGGTCAGATACTGATTCTAGTAAATCACTGAGGAAGGACAAGCCGGCAAGCGCAGAAGAAAAAAGGGAAAATTACCAACCCTATCAAAAACAAGGTAAACTAATAATCATACAATCATACAGAGAAAGCAAAGACTTCCAAGAAAAAAAGAAAACTTACAAAAAGATTAGCAACCACATTAAGAGAAACAGTAGATGAGCCGCAACAATCATCAAGAATATGAAGGCAATAAACTGACCTTGGAATCTGTATCCATCTCAGATGTCTTATCTCCCGACTCCGGTACACCATTTTCAGCCCCAGCACCATCATTTTTAGCATCTTGCATATTTTCATCAGTTCCAGCAGTACTTGGGGGAGCCTCATCTGTTTCCATCTTGGTCGCATTTTTCTGGGAGTCTTTCACAACTGGAACATCCACCTCTTCCTCTTCCAAGAGCTGCTTCAAGTTTTGTCAATTGAAAAGGTCATAACCATGTCGTAATTAATGAAATAAGAACCAACTCGTCATGCATACCAACATTAGTACTTCTGATCCTCAATCTAGGTATCCATCTTATATTTATTAAATTTCTAATAAAAAAGCTCCACACCAAAAGTGCGACTCCTTACCATTCTTGGCATGTATGCATATTTTTGTACTAGTTTTCATTTGTAAATCTACTCATCATCCCATAAACTATAAGAAAATCATTTAAGCCAGACCCACATTGAGACGTGCCAACAACAGGCTTCCTCCGATTTCAATTGCTTAATGGAAACAGTATTTCATCTTGACAAGCGGAGTTCTGATTTTTGACTCTCAAACTCTCTTTCCTATCCCTCTAATATTCACACAATCTATGATCATCAAGTAATCACACAATGCATTTGAGGAAATCGGTTATGAAACTAGAAAGAATTTCCTAGTCTAACAAGAACACAAGAGCTAGATCTAACACAATTGAAAAGACCATCTAAAGCTCTGATGAATTATTGTTCAATTATCATGGAATGACTTGATATGTACTCCAGCATTAAGAAATCTGAAATAGCTCCAACATTTTTTTTAAGGAAGTACATGGAAACAGCAAGAAACTTGACGATTATTGGGTTTAAATCAATGATTTTATTAATTTTTTCACAGCTTCTTGTAATCAACAAATGATCCAGCTTCCCATTTATTATAGATGAAAAGGCAATTGCAAATGTTAAGAAATATAGAAGAGTTTTAGGGCAGGAGATTACCGTTGCTGACTCAATTGAGACAATACCATGAAGATTCAGGCGTACTTTGACCTTCAATTTTGCCCTTTCACCTTTTGTGGACTGGAAAGGTCCAATCTGCAGCATAATGAAACAAAGTCAAGAAAAAGGTGCATGGGTAATGATGACAGCATGAATTAACGAACTCAAACAGCATGCACAACACGTTACCGTATAAGTGCTTATCTTTGCGGGTCCCTGCAGTTCGCTGACATCCGCATATTGTACATCTACAGTAAAAGTACCCGATCTGTAGAAAGTCAAAGCCTTCACACTCGGTATCGGATTCCCCTTGGGGAATACTAAAGTGCTCTGCTGATTATCCGATGCTCCATTTTGCACATCGGGAGAAGAACCTTTCCATGACAAAGCAATGGAGAATGGAAAACTCTCATTAACCTGAAAATGAAAAGGAAAAATTTATCATGTGATAACTTTCCACTATGACAGAATGTACCAAGATATGTCTTGCTCAAATTAAAGTCAGCGAGGTCAAACAAAAAATCATGGCATGACCACAGATAATCCAGAAACGATATTCACAAATCACGAGAACTTTTCAAGCAATATTCCTGAACGGCAGAGGTTATACTTTTGTGGGGCCCAAGGTCCTATACTAACAGCCAAGAAAGCAGTGAGAAGCAGCATATGAAAACAAACAAGTTAGGGTGAGATCCTGCAGCACCCTAGAAAAGCTCCCTCCAGGCATGTAATACTTCCAAGATTCTAATCACTTCTAAAAACAATAAATCCTGCCGGACAATCCACAATTAATTCAAGCAAGAAGACTAGAAGATAAGAATGCATACCTGAAATTCCCGCACTTTAAATGTGGGACTCAGAATAGCACATTCTAGGGCGCTGCCTTTTGCAACACATTCACTTGCATTCATCGTTCGCCTAGGCTCCTTCCCAAAGAACTCAGTCAAAATCTTAATAATAGCAGGGACTCGAGAGCCTGAACCAACAACTTCAACTGAGTGTATGCTCTCAATGGTCAGTCCAGCTTCAACAAGAGCCTTCTCCAATGGCTTTTTGACACGTTCCAAAATGGGAATGCTGATCTGCTCAAAATCATCTCTCTTAATATAACCTCGGACATCCTTCTCATCCATCAAGCATTCAATATTCAGAGGTGCCTCAGGGTTTGCACTGAGAACCTTCTTCAACTTCTCACAAGCAGCACGCAATCTCAGGCAAGCCCTGGCATTCTGATATACATCAATTTTATATTCATCCTTGAATTTTGCAGCAAAATGCTGGAAGAGCACTTCGTCAAAATCCCTCCCACCTAAAGACCGGTCAAAAGAATGTGCCAATATCTTCAGCTGGCCTTTCTTGAAGGCAGCAATACAAACTTGCATACTTGCATGCCCAACGTCAACAAAAGCAACGTTCATCGCTTCGTTCTCAGGTAAATCAGTCTTATAAATACCATAAGCCAAAGCAGTAGCTGTAGTCTCGTGAATGAGACGAAGAGGGTGCAGGCCAGCAATTGTTGCCGCATCTATAACAGCTCTTCTCTGCAGGTCAGTGAAATAAACAGGAATTCCAATGCAGCAATCTACCACGGCAGCATTCAAATTTTTTTCAGCAATGCTCTTCAAATTGGAAAGTACCATTCCCAAAATCTGAGTAGGTGTAAATGTCCTAGTTTCTCCCAAATAACGAGCATGGATCAAAGGGTATCCATCAGGGCCTTCAGTCACCAAAAATGGCAATGATTTGAGATCCCGCTGCAGCTCAGGATCTGAAAACTGGCGTCCAATCAGCCGCTTTATTTGGGATATTGTATTTTTTGGATTCATCATGCTAGTTGCAGCTCCAGCTGTTCCAAGGAACCGCTGCTTGTCGCCAAAGCATACGATAGCTGGAGTTTCACGCTTCGACTCATCATTAAGTACAACATCGATTCCCCTTTGTCTTGCAACCGCAACGACGCAGCTCTCATTCCCAACATCAAAACCAACCACACTCATGTTTGCTTAGATATTTGAAGTTATGTCGGACTTACTCAGGAACGATATCGGTAATAACCTGAAACATTAAAATTCAACATCGTTATCACAAATAAATAACAAGGTTAAAATCGTACAACAGCGCCGCCCACTCATTCTTTTCCAATTATGATGAAAACAATCCAAAAAAATGAAAAAGGAAAAGAAGGAAAGAGCCATGCGCACAGTCATGTCAGTCTGGATTACTAGGGAAAACACATTAAACACTTTAACTAAAAACAATGACAAACAAACTCGAGCGTCGACATCTCAAAAACAACATCGAATCCCACCCAAACCAAACAAAAAATGCTCAAATGAAAAACGCCGTCAATCAAAACCAGTAAGTTTTTCACATTCGATCTCAGCACGGTCAAGACAAAATCCATGAAACGCAACTTCCACACCACGTAAAATCACAAAACAACGTAAATTTAACAACCGATCAGATCTGAAAACCTTAATGAGCAACATCAGTATCCGAGATTCAAAAGGCGGAGCACCTGAGAATAGATCGAGCACGCCTCGAGGAGGATTGTCCTGAATTTTCTCTTCCAAGATACTGTTGTGTTGGTGGTCGCGGTCGCGAGATGAACCGAGAACAAAAGGCAGACGAAGAGACTCCTGTGCTATTATTTATTTTTTACTATCATAGTTGGTAGAAAAATGAAAAGTAGAGAGAGAGAATGGGTTTATGAGAGAGAGAGAGAGAGAGAGAGAGAGAGAGAGAGAGAGCGAGGGTTTGTGCGGAAATTTCTTAAGGAATTGTAAAAAATGAAGATGGCTGGTCCAATGGTCCTAGATGTGTGTAGCAGATACTTTGCCGCTTCTAGAAAGATCGTCGACTTCACACACTCTGGTTTCATGTTGGGCTGTGTTTTGGGCTTTGACGTGTAATGTCAATGTCTGGGCCTTTGGCCCAGTTCTGGTTATACACATGTTAAATCTCCCCTATGCAAAGAGAATATTACCTTTTATATATATATATATATATTCTAGCACAAAAATCTTGTACAGTTTCTTTATTCTTTTCTTAATGGAATAATATTATTTTAAACAATGAAGCTCCATTTAAAAGTATTTTACAAAACTAAGTAAAGAAACATATTTTGCATGGAAAAAACAGTTGCTTTATTGTTTGATTTTGTTTCGAAATTCGAATCCATTACTTCAGTTGTAATAGAATTATACACCAATTAAGAAAGGTTTAATTGAAACGTGGTAAACTAGGTAAAATATCGATTACAGGGTACTGATTACAACGAGTTAAAATAGTTGAGTTCATTAAATACGAAAGCTATTTCATCATAAGCGCTTAAATCAATAACGTGCATGTTTTTGTAATTCGATTTCCTTTTTATATTTAATGTGCGATTATATGATTTTTATGGTGTAGAGAATGTAAACAGTAATATTTATTAAAAACATGAAAACAAAATATCAATAAAAACAAGCAATAATTGATTTTGAATAAAATTATGAGTTCATTAAATACGAACATCGTTCCATCATTCATTCAATCATAAAGGATCCATTTACATCTTGTTGCATTTGCCAGCTTTGCGTATTTTATAATTTGATCTCATTTCGCACTTAATATGTGGCTACATTAAATATCATAGTGTCGCACACCATATAAAAAAAAATCTTTAAAAATTATATAAAAGAAGTTAGATCAATCGATTGTAACCTTATTTGCACGTGCATACACAAAGTATATAATTTCTACAAGTATTTTGAAGTTTTAATTGATTTAATCAAACCGGTCCGTTTATTGAATATGGAAGTCATTTCATCATCATTTAGTTATAAATTTGATTTATGTGGTGTATGGTCGAGTTGATAAACATACATGTTTATGCAATTCGGTTCCATTTGTGCACTTAATGTGCAATTGCATGAGCTCATAATGTACATAACGTAAACAATGGTGTTTATTAAAAAAATATGAATATGAAGTATCAACTGAAACGAGCAGTGATTGATTCTGGATAACATTATGAGTTCATTAAATACGAACATTGTTCCATCATTCGTTCAATCTTAACGGATCCGTTTATATTTTTGCTGCATTTGCTAACTTGGCATATTTTATAATTTGATCTCATTTTTGCATTTAATATGTGGTTGTATTAAAATATGTTGATATAATCAGTAATATTCATATATGGCAAATACTAACAATCTAATATACGTGCGCCAAATAAGAGTATCTTTACAAATTATTCAGATGAGGTTGAACAATTGATTATCACGTTTAGACAAGAGCAACGTAATTTCTACGCATATTTTGAATTTTTTATTCTTAGACATTTTTTTGTATATATTATATCATAAAATTATTGTATATCTTATTTATTATTTTCCATGTATAATTGCTCATCGTTTATTTAGCTTCGAGGTGCTATTTTTCCAGCTAGCAATGTTGTTCTTCAATTTTGTTAGTAATTTTTTATTTGGATTTGACTTTTAACAACCTTCTATTTATTACCGATCTAACCCGTCCCCCAAAAAAAAGAAGTCAACCAAAGTTCACAAAAATAGCTGCCAAAAATTGATTTGAGAGGCTTGTTTGTAAGTTATTTGAGCTTGGAAAGGAGTTTTCAAAGAAAAAAAAAAGAGAAAAAGAAAAAAATCAACGAACCTAAGAGATGAAGATGTGGTTGAGGAAAGAATGACGGAAGAGTTCTACTTACAAGACGTTTAAAATCGATGGAAGAAAAAAGAATGGCTTCGCACTCACTTTTTGACCAAGATCGAGAGCTATTTTGGTCATTGAAAGAAGGGTCCAGCTCGGGACTAATCTAATACCACATCTCCAGGTGATATTAACTACGAAACTTTGATCTTATGACGTACTCGCATACGACCGAATAAACACTATATAAACTTATACTATTTTTTTTATACATACGTATACATCAAAGTAAATAGGAGCTTATTGTTTAATTACCTAGATTTATGTCTTCAACAATTTTTTACATTGATGAATCAAATCATAACCCATAAACAAAAAGGGGGGAAAATATAAAAAAAAAGAAGAGAGGAAAAGCCAGCACAGCAATTTGGACAAACATCAGGGGCTGCTGTTGCAAAACCCACCATTTTCTTCCGGATCCGGGTTTATCCGGCTCAGCCACCTACACGGCGTCGTTTGCAGTGCCTCCACTCAAGAAAATGGCGGGAAAATAAATTAGAACACTAACAGAGTGTTTTAGGGTTTCAACTAAGCGATCGACTACTTCCAGTTCTGCAGCAAACGAATTCA
>NC_026147.1:7905958-7937234 GCF_000512975.1 Sesamum indicum
AAATCAGGGGAATCGATGTGGATTTCCCTTATGAGGCGTACGATTGCCAGCTCGTTTACATGGAAAAAGTCATCCAATCTATTCAAAACGTATGATGACTGTAAATTTCGTTGGTTTTGTTTTCCTGCTACTCTTTAAATTGATAGAGGTTATACTTTTTGACTTCAATCTAAGCACCACTTGTAGAGAACTTTAGTTTAGGTTTGGCCTCAGCCTTCTGATTCCTGTTGATTTTAATTGATCGGAATACAAAAGATGTGTGGATAATCAAGAACGGTGAAGAAAACACAATCGCCGGAGCATTGGGGTGTTTTTGAATTGAAATGAACTAAACGTAATCTTGCGACAGTTTATGGTGGTTTTATGTTCGATGTGCTGTTATCACGGGGCTCATTGTGTTATGAATAGAAAATTGTATTTCTAATCATTCTGGTAATTTGGCTTTAAAAAAGAAAAGGAAAAGGGAATTTTTCTTGGCAATATATAGTTAAATTTTGTATCCCAGATGCAATTTGAAGTATAAAATTACTCAAGCAATGGACCTTAGTTTTACTAGAAAGGTTAGTGATGGCATCTTGACCGTTTAATAATGTGGTGTGATTTCGAGATTTGAGTTGCAATTGTCTGTTAATTTTGGATTTGAGACCCTATGGGAACCACAATCTTTTCGAGCACATCATTTTCATATTCCTCAAGTTTTTGCTTTATTTAGAATTTTCTTTCTAGAACTTGTATGTTCCTGTGTCGCTCTCATTATATTGAAGATTCCATGTCTCTTGCTTCATGACAACCTGCGGTCTGCATTTTGTTCTTCCTTGTGAGACATGATTAGCAAGCACCAAACATTTTCTTAGTCCCTGAGAATTCTGTCTACCAATTATCCATATAATTTGCTATCCGCACACCATTCAAATCTGTATCAATTCTGTTTCATTGTTTATGATGGCAGAAATGTAATGCCCTATTGGAGAGCCCAACTGGAACTGGGAAGACACTATGCCTGCTATGTGCTACATTAGCTTGGAGGAAAAGTTTGGGCGAATTCTCGAGAGGCCGGAGTGAAAGAAGTAATACCAGAGGAAGTCAGTATTCAGATGATGAACTGCCACAATCCCAGTCTTCTAGTGTTCCCACCATAATTTACACATCACGCACCCACAGCCAGATTAGGCAAGTGATTCAAGAGCTGAAGAGGTCTAACTACAGGTCAGGTCCGGCCCTCTATTTTGGCTCTGGCAACTGGTGACAGTTTCTGTCACTAATGACGAAGCATCACAAATGAGATTCATGCAACCAATAATTATTTGGTTTTTGTTTGCTGCCTAATGATTTAATTTGAAGTCTAGTAGCTGATGAACAATTGTTCTGAATATATGGTAAGCTGGTGGATGCATGGAAAGCCAATATCTGGAGAATGTATCTTGATATACTTGTTTTTCCGATAAATAAAGTCCCAAGATTTTCAATTCGAATATTGTTTTCTACATAATCTTCTCACCTGATGAAAAGCTGGGTAAATTGTTTATTGAGAGAACCTTTCCTCAAAAGTCGAAACACGGAACTTCATTGATTATTTATGGAAATCCTTGAAGACAAAGAAACATATCCCACATTCTTAAAATTTTGCTGACTGGGCTGCTTGTGGATCGTGCGACTGTGAGAATTATTTCCAGACACTTCAGTGACTATGATAGGATACATCCAGCCCGTTTCAAGTAGTAAATTGACTGACTATCTGCATGCAACATCTTACTTAGTATTTTTTATTTATTTATGCTGGGGTGGGGAGAGGTCTATGTGCTGCTTTTGTTTAGTTCTGTTTTTCATGTAAATTTCTGCTTATGAAAACACTTGTCTTCATTAAATAGACTGGTCTTGATAATCTTTTCTTTAAAAGCAGTCTTTCTGGAATGATTAGGTTATTTAAGATGGATACGTATATTTGCTGATATAGTAGATTGACTTAACGAGTTAAGTTTGACGATGGTCAGGCCCAAAATGGTGGTGTTGGGATCTAGAGAGCAGTTGTGCATTCATGACCAAGTAAGTTTACTTCGTGGAAAGGCACAGACAAATGCCTGCCAAACTTTATGCAAAAAGCACACCAAGCGTTATTGTGCTCATTTTTCACGCGTGACAGGTATTTCTTTATGAATCAGTTGTCAAATGTGTGATCGACTATCATTATGTGATTCAGTTGCTGCAATTGATATATCATCAGTATCCTCTTCTTTGTTATATTAGCTTAGTTAATTAGTTATATACTTGCAACTGTCTAAACTAATATTTTGCGAATCGCTTGTGCACTTTCGAAATTATTAGGCCACTTTGAGAGCTATAGTTGCCAGATCTAAAGAAAGCTGTCCAATGCATTTGGTCAATTATTTTTCTCTGGTCTTTGGTGATGAAATTTCTGCCTTAAGGTGTAGCAGTCGATGCCTTTGTATGCAGTTTGCTATAGCGCTATATGCTAAAAAAAAGTAATGTGAGGTCATATCAACTTTTTATGATCGTAAAATTTTATAATACTACGTACCATAGAAATGTTTTGTACCGAATCACTTTGTTTCTTGCCTTATGCAGAGTTTGTGAAGAAGAATCCTAGTATTGGAGACGACCCGATTGATATAGAGGACTTGGTCAATATTGGAAGAAGCTCTGGACCGTAGGTTTCTCGTTTTGATGGCTATTTATACCAGAAGTTGAACTTTCAAATAATATGTTTCTATCTTTAGGTGCCCTTATTACCTGTCGCGGGAGCTTCATAAGGATGTTGACATCTTATTTGCGCCTTACAACTATCTTATCGATCGTGGAAACAGGAGATCTCTGAAAATTGACTGGAATAACAGCATCCTTATTTTTGATGAAGCTCACAACTTAGTATGTATATATATGCCTTTTTTGCACTATGATATCTGCTCCTCGTCTTTGCATTCGGTTTATCAATGTTCAATGTGTAATGTTTTGCAGATTGCATAGAAAAACAAACCTTTACAAGTCAAACAGCTTATTGCAGGCAATCTTGCTTAACAAGCTTAAGTGCTGACAATTGGTTTTGAATGCAGGAAGGCTTGTGCGCTGATGCAGCTTCTTTTGACCTGCCTTCAGGTCTTTTGACAGCTTGCATATCTGAAGCAAAAAATTGCATTGATCTTTCCATTACTAGGAGGGAAAAATCAAGTGACAAATCTTGTAATCCAGATAATTTTGCTATTCTCAGAGGTAACAGTGAGCTTTTGCCTAAGATTCTTTCTCAAATAAATTATTGGTTTCATAAAATATTTGATGCTGCTGATCCTGAACATGCATTTATGTCCCATATCACTTCTATCATAGTTGGTTTTAAATTTATACACTTTGACTATGACATGCTGAACTTGATCTTTCCCCTCCAATGTTTGATCTACCTTTCACCATGCTTAAGTATGTGCTTTTGGTTATTGTATGCCCAATTGCTGGATCATTATACTGGTCAATTATGGTGTTCCTGCAGCACTTCTTTTGAAGCTTGAGAAGAGAATAGCGGAGGTGCCAATTGAATCCAGAGAGTTAGGTTTTACAAAGCCTGGCCCATACATTTATGAGCTACTAGCTGAGCTAAATATAACTCAGAAAACTGCCAACATGCTCACTGATATCATTGATAAAGCATGTGCACTTCTTGAAGAAGGTACTCCCAGCAGTTACCCTTGCCTCTCAAGATCTTACTCTATGTTCCTATATTTCAAGGTTATAAAATAGTAACTATGTTTGGATGTGTGTTATAATTCAGAAGAAAAATTAACTTTTTTGTATTACTTTTGGGAATTATGTTGCCATTTCCATTTCCAGTTTTCCTGTAAAATGTGGATAGGATCAGGTCAGTCTGAAAAAGTTTGGTTTTAGAATGCATTCTTTTTTTCTTTTCTCACTGCCAATGTACTCCATTTTTAATTTTGAGCTGCATCTTCAAAATACTTTATTCAAATATTTAATTTTCTGTCATACTCCCGACAAAGCAACCCACTACTAAATCTCTCAAACTCATTTTATAAACATCAGCTTCATTAAAAAATGAGAACAAATATGTGGAGACAAAACTGACCATCACTATGGTTTCTCTAAATGTTGCCACAATGTATTTGCTTTCTCCCTTTCTGCTGTTTTTTGATGAATCAAACTATACTTTTCAGCTGAGTTTAATATCTTCCCAATCCTATTCTATTCATTATCTTATTTTCCAGTCCTATGACTTGTCCTTCAGATGCAAGCACTAATGAAAGTGGAGGATCAAATAAAATAAATGGGAATGTTTTCAGGCTGGAAAGCATGGGTGACATTCTTAGACTGATCTTCAAGGATAATAGTAATGCTCATGCTCATTATTACCGTGTAAGTTTATCAATTCCTTGTATAATTGCCTACATCATTGACAAGTTGTGTTTTGTTGATGCCATCTTCTTGAGGCATATATCTGAGATGATTTATTGGCCTTTGACGTTTTGACAGGTGCATGTTCAGGAAGTTGAAGCTAGCGCCACAGATGCCTTTAGAGGTAGTCCACAGACTTCCTTCCCATTTTAAAGATGGACATCATTGAGCTTCATTTTCCATATTTCTGACTTTTTTGTTAAGTCCATACATTTTCTTGAATGTAAACCTACCATTTTAATGTACTTGTTTCCTCTTTATAACATTTTACTACAATGCAGTTAATCCTAGTCAAGGCATGCTCTGCTTGCAAAAAAGTTAATGAACTTGAATTGGCTTCCTGTTGGTTATCTACCTCCAAAACAGAACCAACAGAATTTATGATCCTGATAGGTGGAGATGTTGAATATAAAGACTCGTACCATTTGAAGAATTTGTTTATGCTTTGGGTTTTAAGAAACTTGATAAAAATTTGAATTTTGACCTGGAAGAATAACATATCCTATCACTTTTAGGTCACTGAAATTATTCTTTTAAGTTGCCTGAGCAAAGAGCTCTGTTGTTGGTGCTTTAGCTTACAAATTCTGGTGTCTTTTCAGCACTTACGAATTAAACCAATTAGTTTCTTGATTTGGACTTTCCTTTTAGACTTTTGTAAAGCCCCATCTAGCTACTCTAGGTTGGGGGATAGGTCCTGGGGGGTTGAACCTTAGCGGCCTAGAGTGGTCAATACTATGCTATGGGTGCGCGTGCGTTCATCTTCGGCGCAAGAGCGCTTGATCAGTGAGCTATTACGCACTCTTTTAAGACTGGCTGCTTCTAGGCCCTGCAACCCTCACTTACACTAGTTAAAATAAAACTCAAACGCGTCATATTTTTCTTGAAAGTGTAATATATTACTGTCGTTACCTAGTCAAATTAATTTTCTCGTAAGAGTATTATCCTGCACTTTCCTTATTTTGTTTTTAGTACACTTTAGATATGTAAACATTTATGTTTGGTCTTTCTCTTCACATAAATTATTTGGCTTAAGAATTGTGCGTCATGGAAGATCATGTTTTACAATTGTTGCCTGGCAATTTCACATCTTGCCTCATCAAACCTGATAACTTCGATATTAAATGAGAAAAAAAAAATTGCCATGCTTTCCTTTATTTTAAATGAGCCTACTCTGTTTCTGTTGACATTATAACTGGAGCCAACACATGAAGTGGATATTTTGTGAAAAAGGATTTAAAGATGCTCAAAAAGTTTTAATATATACCATTATTCTTGATGTTTGATTTATGCCTGTGAACGAAATGAAACAGAATGCATTTTTGTCTTGTATGTGAGCGTCTGATGCTTAAGATGTGTTCAAAATTCTACCCTTTGATGCATTTGGCTTAGCGGAATAGACACACACCATCAGGTGCTTCCTGAAGGCAACATTTAGGTGCTTGTGCATGCATGATCACATCTGCTTGCTCATCTCTGCACCATATTATTATGTCTTCATTTAAAGCATCATTTATCTCCCAGTATTGTATCGGCTCCCAGTTGTAGATCATAGTTTAGACTAACTCCATGCATTTCATCAACATTATAGCTTGAAATGCTTAAGATGAATTTACATGTGCTCATCAAAGAGTTTGTTTTCTGATTTTCTTGTTTGAATTAAGAATTGAAAAAGATGAGAGGAGGGAAACCAGAATGTGTTTTTCTTGTCTAATGATTTGTTTCTAAGATGTATCATTGACTAGTCCATATGCAGCTGTGTACGTACAAAGCATTGTGATTGATGCATATGAACTTTCGTCAATATTGAAAATTAGGGAAACCTTCCAGAATTCTAAGCTGGTGGTGCTTCAATCCTGGAATTGCCATGGAAGAGTTGTCGAGGCTAGGTGTTGGATCTGTCATTTTGACATCTGGCACATTATCACCAATGGATTCATTTGCAGAAGAATTGAAGTTGTGAGTTATAATTAATCAATATTAGTTCCTCAGAATCATGTTCTTGACACTTTCAGAGGATGAAATATTCATTAATGTTTTCCTTCTTGTAGAGAATTTCCAATACGTTTGGAGAATCCTCATGTCATATCAGGAAGCCAGATATGGGCTGGTGTTGCACCAGTTGGACCATCTGGTTACTCTTTCAATTCTTCATATCGTAGTCGTGGTTCTGTGGAGTACAAGTTGGAACTTGGCAATGCCATTGGTAAGCATAACTTATATGAAGAATAAGATGAGAAGTGGTGAATAGATATGACTTTCCGCTCTGTGTGACTGTATCTTTAGCAGGATTGTGGAGTATTCTATAGACAACCTTAATCGAGATTCTTTCAGTATCAACTAACCAATTTGCTGAGTTGTGAAACAAGAATTTATTTGGACAGATCACTAAAGTGGCATTTATGTGTCAGTCAATTTTGCTCGAATTGTACCCGATGGGCTGCTTGTTTTTTTTCCATCTTACTACCTTTTGGACCAATGCATCAGCTGCTGGAAAACTATGGTAAGGCATGTCATGTCAGGATCCAAAATTTTTCTTTCTGTCTTTCTCTTTATTGATTGTGGCTCATGCAGGGGCAACAAGGTTTATCCAATTCAGCTACCATCTGGGAAAGAATATGCAAGCATAAGTTACCTGTAGTGGAGCCTAGGCAATCCACACTCTTCCCTTTGGCAATTGAAGTAAGTTGCTCAAATGGAGAATTGTTTTTGTGCTTCTTGTTAAGCATTCTTTTGAAGATTTATAGCTGGTTCGTTCCTCCTTGATCAGGATTATATGACAAAGTTGAAGGAAACCTCCTCTTCTGGGGCAATTTTTTTTGCAGTGTGTCGTGGCAAGGTATGGGTAACTCCTGTATAAGTGACAAATTCCATCTTGTGCATAGTATTTGAGTGAAAACATTACTTGCATTCATGTGGTCTCTTTTCTTGAATCTTTTTTTATGCTGATACTTGGTGGACCAATCAAAACTTCAGATTGCTTTATTATGGACAAAATGTGATGAATTTTCTCATAAGACAATAGTTGATACATAATGCTGAATTATTACACTGGAATTGTGCCCAAGGGTTTAATCTGTCTAAATATACTTTATCCCAGTGATGCAATAATAATCAGTGAAGTGAATGACATGATCTAATAGGCCATTACATGCTGTCAAGATTGGCAAGAGTGTATTGCTAAAGTCAGCTGCAATATTTTAGTTCTGTTTGTTTTAATAGTTGTTCTAAAAAATGTTTACTCACCCCTATTCAGACTTTTTTCCAGTTTTGTTCTCTGTATGTGTGAAAAAAGATCTCTTCTGCATCTCAACAATTGATATCAAAATTTCATGGGCATGTAACATTATAGTTGTTATGTTTTCCAATCATATATACAGGTGAGTGAAGGATTGGATTTTGCTGACCATGCTGGCAGAGCTGTGGTGATCACAGGGTTGCCATTTGCCACCATGACTGATCCGAAGGTTTTGTCTTATTGTGCCCTTTGCCTTTATATCTGTACCTATGTCAATTTTTCACTTGGAAAACTACACTGGATCTTAGTCGGTGATGTGATCTCATATGTATTTCAAAAGCTTCCTTTCTCACTTTGATATATGCAAACTCATTCTACATTAGTTGCCCGATTCGGAAATATTCTCCTTATAATCATTCCAATGGCTGTTGATTAATATTAAGCTGTGAATGATTCAGTTCTTCAAAACTTTTGGTTCATATCTTACCTCATACATAGAGTTCATTTATTCCAGTGAGTGTAGCGTGTATGCATATTTAGTCCAGTCCATCAAATATGTAAAGAACTCTAATATTTTTTTTCATAAGTCTATGCATGTTCAAATTTGAACATTGATTTTTCCTTCAAATATGTCACGGATCATTCCATGTTTTTTCCTGGGGACAGATTCGACTAAAACGGGAGTACTTGGATCAACATGCACAGTCACATAAGATTGGAGACAAGGTAGCTTTATGCTAACAAAACGAAGTTGTACAGTTCTTATATGGAGAATTCCCTTTCATGCTTTGAATATTGTGAATTATTCTAATGACTGTAAATGGTCAGGGTCTGACTGGAGAAGAGTGGTATTCTCAACAAGCATCACGAGCTGTGAATCAGGCTGTAGGCCGTGTTATTCGTCATCGGCATGATTATGGAGCAATTATATTTTGCGATGAGAGGTAGTAAAAGCTTGATGCTGAAAATTTTGACATTAATATATTGCAGTTCATGAGCAATGTTTTCAGTTAAATTAAATTATTCACTTTATCTATTTCCCATCTTCAGAATTTTAAATTAGGTACTTAATTAAACTTCTAGTGTATCATTCAGTTCCCAAACTATTAGATTGCACCAGGTGTCTTCCCTTGAGACTTTCTATAGCTCATGATTGAAACCCTGGAGCAATATAACAACTCCTGATGGCTTTATACCCAGTTAGTGGCCGAATTGGCTTTCTGCATTTGCTGAATTCAAATGTTTCATTGCATATCCCCTGTAGCTTCAAAATTGTTTCATAATTGCTTTCAGTTATTAAATTATGGTTTTATGGCTATTTTACCGTAATTAGCCAATTTGTATCATGGAAACAAGTTAGAGTACACCGTGGAAGTTTCTATAATTCTTCCCTTTGTTGCAAATAGGTTCACCTATTCAAACCGCCAGTCTCAAGTATCATTGTGGATACAACCTCATATCAAAGTGCGGTTTGTCTGTCAGCACGCTTTTCTTGTTCTCCTTCTTTTCTTTTTTCTCTGCTTGTTGCCATTATTCAAGTATCAAATTTGCACTTGCAGTGTTACTCCAAGTTTGGTGATGTAGTTTACACATTGACTCGTTTCTTTCGAGATGGTGGCCATCGTGGCCCTCCCAAGCTGGAATTGGCACAAAACGAGGATCAGGGTAAAGTTTCTTACATTTGCTAATGTGGTGATGTTTATTCTTCTGGTAATTCCGATTTACTTTATATGACTAATCCAATCCTTATTTGCTCATGTATATAAATAATGTTATTGCTTGGTATGTGGACATCTAGTACACCACAAAGTTCTTTTGATTTTATATTCTAGAAAACATGTGTGGCATAAGCATACAATATAATATCTAAAAAATAATAATAAAGTATAAGTAGTCATTTGTGGCAATTGCAATGGCTTTGTTACTTTTTCACGATCTTCCTTATATGAAAACACAATCAAAACACAAAGGAACAAAATGATATAATAAAGTTGATTATCGCTCACATCTTTCACCCAGAAAGATGCATAAGTCCATTTTGATCACATAAATCACCAGCAACTTTGGAGTGTGAGTGCAACCTTTAGCTGCTTTGGAATCTTTAATTCACGAACTAATGTTCTTAAATTGCTACAAGAAGGCTTCAGACATTGTGGATGGGGTGGTAATACGGAGGTGAAATTGTTGGGGGTGGATGATGCACATGTTGATGCTTGCTTGGTGAGAGAGAGGTGGTGCCGTTAGGGGATGAGTCAGATGACTGTCAAGGAAACAAAATATCAACCCATGAAATTTGTTACGGAACTATGGCAAAGACAAATGATCATTATGAAATGATGGAAGGTAACAGAAGAGAGAAATTATGGAGAGTAAACTGACAAAAAATAAAAAATAAAATTAAGAACAATGAAAGGAAAGAGATTCTGGGTCTGAGTAGTTGACTAGCATTTTGCTGTTTTGCTGATTTTTTTTTTTTGGGTAGAATTTTTGCTAATAATGTACAAAATATAAATTAGGATGATGATGCCTTGCTAATCACTTGATCTAGTCTGCTGTGCAGCATTGTTGCTAAGGTTAGTAAATACTGTAGTATGTGAAATTAATAAATGCATAAACTGCGAATGCTCTTAGAAAGTTCTCAACTTTCTTGCTCCCATGCTTGCTCTTTATGTGGCTTATGCCTCTTGTCATCTTCCTGTCGAACCATATTTGGTTTATCTGATTGTTGATATTTTTGGGGGGCAAAGGATGGACTCTGGACTCCTGTTTTGAACTGAAAAGCTGAAGATATGGTATTATGGTCACAGTGTTACATTTTGCTAATGTGGTACACTGGTATAATAAGATCTTTAGTTCTATCATTGCAGAAAACGTGAGAATTTTGCAAAGCTCCCAACTCTCTGATAAGTTTCACCTTGAAAAGGTTATTGCTCCCCAGGTAATTTGAGTCCCTTGACATTGCTTTTGCTGAAATCTGATGCCCTACTGTATCCTGTTGATACCCGCTTTCTCATTGGAATACATCTTCAGACGACAGCAATACAATCAACTAGCTTCTCGGGCTCTACATCTTTTACCAAACAAGCCAAGCAAGGAAATATTTCTAGCCATCTTACAGAAATACCTCCTGCCAATCGCTCATCTCTGACATCAGACAAGAATTTTCAAGATTCAATTTTGAAGTGTTCAAGTTATCTGACACACACAGGGAAAGAATCTTTCATCAGTGGGAAGAAGAGTACACAAGATTTGGATGGAGAAAGTGGTGACCTTGCACCTTGTATATTGAAAAAACAAAGATTGCTGATAGCAGGGCCCGATCAGTTAAAACTTAAAGAACAGTTCGATAATCACTTCAATAATTTAGTAAAGAATGAAAGTTCACGGTTTTGCCAGAATGTCAGCACACAGAATCATCATGAAAAAGGAGAAGTGTTGGTTAATGATGAAATTATTACTCAAAAGGAGACTGTTGCACATAACATTCAGGAACACAAGGATCTTGGGTCTCAGGCTGCACATCGCAATAATGAGGAGATAAAGGGATCAGCTTTTCTCATCCAGGTGAAGTATTTTAACATTATCACTATCTTTTTCATTATCCGGTTGACTTCTGTATATGGGCTTGCTTCAGATGCAGCCTCAAGATTGTCAGATGTGTGACAACTGATAAATTGTTCCTGTGTGCTTGCTAGTTGGTATTAGATAACCTTGAGTGTTGATGTTATTCTGTACTTCTCTGAGACTTATAATTTGATTGAATAGACATAGGAATTTAATACACTAAATCAACCCACTATCTGGCAGATGCTATAACTCCTGACACGTATGATGCCACATGACTCTGTAAGCTACTGGTTGGTATGTCTCCTTGATTTTGGAGTATTACTGAGTCACAGCACTGACACAAACTTGTGAACTTTTTATTCTACAAACCATGAACAAGACCTGGGAAGAAAATAACTCATTGGTTTTTAGGCATATTAATTTGAAATTTGGTCCTTCAATGTAGAACCTTTAGAGATTGACATAAATTGTTGAATACTTCAAGACATACACCTTCTCTAATGCAGCCATGTTTGATTCTGCAAGCGTGCTGCTTGTGTTCCTGGAAGTAGGACTGTCTCTCTCTCTCTCTCACACACACACACACATGCAGATATGCCCCAACCCCTGACTGCTGTGTCTATACAAGCAGATTGGATCTGAACATGTTAGATCCTATGAGAGAAGAAAAAACTCATTAATGATTTGTGCATATATTTTTTATGTTTAGGCTTTTCATTTCTGAAGTAAAGATGCGTCTGATCCAATCATTATATGCGGGTTTCTCTTCTCCATGCAGTATATTGTGTGAAGAAAAGTTGCCTAATCAATCTGTATGTATATAACCTGCAGGTTCGAGAAAAGCTTACTGATGCAGAGTACAGAGAATTTGTAGGCTTTATGAAGGCACTGAAGTCGAAAGCAATGAAGATAGGCCATGTTCTGCAATCCATTGCAAGATTATTTTCAGTTCCGGACAGGCTCTCACTTCTTCACGGGTATCGGATTTAATTTAACAAAGAGTTGTTTTCTGTCATCAACATTATTCTTCTACTGTTATCATCTGGTCATGCTCTTGAGGTACCACCAGTAGTTGATACATGCTGCCCCATTTGCTGATTTTAGAGTGGGGTTGCCCCTAAGCTCCTCTAGGAGCAAATAGGCAAAGTGAGAGGTGATGGAGAAGGTGGGAGAAACAGATGGTGGGATGGCTGTTTTGCGGAAGCAAATGAAAAAATTGTTGAAGTTTGGAAAAAATGTATACTTGTGGGTCGATGAGACTGAGAGACACAGAATTGGATAGGATGGAAGGTGGATTGGTGCAGGGAAGGCAGTAGCCATTTAGGAAAGAAATTATTAAACTATCCTTTATAACTGAGGTCAAAAGTCGAAAGCCTTTCTGCTGTATTCATTATGAGACTTATCAGTTGCGCAAGAACGTAGTTTCGTATTTCTGATTGCATAAGCTCCAAGGATATCCTGCTTCAACAAAATTTTCATCTTCACTTTATGCCACTCATAATGTTCAGCTTTATCTCGTCTTTGATCAAGATTTTCTCAGGCTTTGCAGGCAATGCAAGTAAAATTACTGCAAGCAAAACATAGGCTCCCTTACTCTTGGTTACTCTATTTGACAAGATGTTTGTGACTCGTAGACAAGTCATGTTCTACATTTATAAGTTGCCTAAAGAAACTATTGCCCTATATCTGCTCCAAACAAAAGGGAGTTTCTGGAGGCTGATAATCAGCGAGAAATATGTAATGCCACATTTGAGAACACATGTTGGCTGTTCTATAACTTAACTCCAATTGATATCAACTTCTCCTATCCTTTTTCAAATGCTGGTTGTAATGATGATGGAACTTATTTTAATCACCCAAATGGATTAATGCTGATAACAAATTTGTTGTAACCAGGAATCTGCTTTCTCCATCATTGGTATGTCTTGGTACTTACGTTGATGGTTTCGAGTCATTGGGAAATCTTGTATAGAATATGTTTCTGGTTGCGATTCCTTTGTGTGATACCTATATGAATTATGTTGATGCATATTCTCTTAAAAGATAATCATAAAATAGAATCTGCCAAAGTCGGTGTTTCTTTATTTGCTTGGGTAAGAGTATCAGATGCTCATTAGTTTCTAGAATCTTCTCGTTGCGGGGTTTTGCTTGATCATTTCATTTCCCCATATATTGGAGGTTCACTGCTTGGTTTAATGTTCTAACTTCATCCTGAGTCATAAAACTATGAGTTGCTTAAGTATCTCTCTTGAATTTGTGACAGTTTCAAGGAGTATGTTCCTGCCAAGTATCATTCTTTATATCAGCATTACATGCGCAATAATAGCGATGCGGCTGGCGTTTAAAGTAAGGAACTCTTCTCTACTTGATGGATTTATATTTTGTACCATCATTTGTAGTCTTGATGGAAGTTATATTTTAGAATTAGTGATGCAAATGAAACACATAACCACTTTTGACAAGCTTTCTTATTCCTGATGACATTTTAAGCCTTGTGTCTCGTTTCGCAGAGTTCATAAGTAAAGCATTTTGAGATTATCACAACTTTTTATGAGGAGAAAAGGTTGTCTTGGTGTGCGATTTCCAGCAAAACAAGCTTTGGCAAGTGCTATTATTACGTCTGAAAGTCTATCTAATATCCAAATTCGAAAGTAAGAGTTGAAACCACCTCAAGTTACGCAGAATCTAAGGATACGACGGGTTAATGTTATGATTTTTCACCAAGATCCCTTTGCTTCCTGTTGTAAAGTTAGGTAGGATGTCGAAACGAGTAAAAATATTTCAAAGCTACAAACCACATTATGGTAAAGTGTAGAGTAGAAGAAGCATATCCAGTTTATATGTGGCATTTTTCATTTCAAGTGGCTGGATTTGCTCTATGGTTTGTGCAACCGTTGCCATTGCAGATTCAGAAATAGTGCAAGTCTTTGATGTATGTTTGTAGCTCCAAAATCAAAGGTCTTTGGGTCGTATTATCAACAAATATCCATCCCTAGGTACGCAAATTTCAAACGTCTACGTTTAATGTAATTTATAAAAAAAAAAAAAAATTATCTTTTTATTTTATTTTTTAAAAATAAAGCAATTTACTGTATATATAAAAAAATACAAAAATAAAAGATGACTGTTCCTTAAAATACAAAATAAAAGTTTGAAAAATATTTTGATTTTTTTCAGCTGTATTGTATATTTAATTCTCATCTTCTGATATTTATATGTTTTCATTTCCAGATAAAATATGGTCAAAACCATCAACGATGAACTGAATTTATGAGATTAATTATGAATTAGAAAGTTGTGTGCATGTAACCTTGTATTCTGTTGAAATTTTGATATTTGTAAAATACAGATATAATTATGTTATTGAAAGTATCAATTTATGTAATTATATTTCCAGAATATGGTTTTATCAAATAAAACCAAAGTGGTAGGTTTGAACAAAGTTGTAATTTGATTGGTAAATTTCAATTATTATTAAGGTAAGTTACAACCAACTTCCATGAGTTTTTATATAATTATAAATATTTTCTTATTGTTTCAACAAAGTATTGCCACAGATTTTGCTCATGATTAGCTCTAATTTTGAACATTTACAATATAGTGATATACTATTTGAAATATATATAGATTATATATACGTATAATTAATTTAAAATTTAAATAATATAAGGGATAATTACACTCTCCTTCCTTGAAATTTAATATAATTATAGATAGATTTTCTGTGGTTTGAAAAATAATATTTAGTTTCCTGATGTTTGTTTTATCTAATAAATAATTTCCTCTATTAATCAAAATTTATCGAATTTACTTATATTAATAAAAAAAAAAGATAAAAATTCGTAATTACTTTCTATTAACTTATTGCTGATTTATTGCAGGTCAAATAAATCTTTTTATTATCAAATTATCCCTATATATCTTCATACGTTAATACATGTGAGGAGGTATATTCTCACAGTTATAAGACTAGTTTAGTCTAAAAAAAGTATTTGACTTATAATAAATCAGTAATAAGTCAATTAAGAGTAAATATTAATTTTCGTTCATTTTTTTTTGTTAATATTAGCAAATTCAGTTAATTTTGACTAACGGAATGACCCATTTGTTAGATGAAAGCACATTTTAGATGTAGTAAATGTTATTTTTTAAACTATAAGGAATTTACGTGTAATTAAACCGAAAAGAGAATGTAATTGTCGATAATATAATTATACCTTTTCAAGATAAATACTAGAATAAAATAAACAAAAAAAAAGTGAAAAGGTAAAAGTTGGGAGAAGTTATTGAGAAAATTGTGGGGAAAGAAAAAAAAAAAACGTGGAAGTTGAGAGACGGAATTGGGGTTGAGAAAAGAAAAGAAAAAAAATGATTGAAATATTTATTTTTTCTTTAAAAAAAGACATTCTTAAAAAATTGAGATATCAAAAATGTGCACTTCAGTATATTTTAAAGTTTTAATGCTTGTTCATCGAAAAATACACACAAATACACGCGCAAATACATACATATACGTACACCTACAGGAAAAAGTAATACACACATACGGAAATAAAAACAACAGTTTTGTATTTATTGAAAAGACTTAATTAATTGGTTCATGCATGCACTGCGCCTCCCCTTCAATTAAGATTGAGCCGCCTTCTCCCAGCTCCGCCGTTCCACGGCCGACGGCTGACCGGAATTCTACCGGAGTTCTCTCGCAGACCCACGATCACGTCCACAAACGCTCGCAGTATAAATCTATACGACTTCTTGTTATTCAAATCCAAGTAACAGAACAAAAGCTCCTCCAGAAACTTCCAGTCCACTTTTCCGTTATGCTCCACACGCGCCTCCACCATCTCCTGCATCGAAAGCCGGAAATCCTCGTACGGGCTCGGCGAGTACGTCAAAAGAGCGATGAAATCGTCCGGCGCAGAGGAATCGTTCGCCGCGATCTCCGGGGCTTCCTCCGACTCCACCGAGGAATCATTCGTGGACGAGGCCGAGGAAGAGCAGGGCTCGTCCATGATGAGCGAGCTCGTCGAGCCGGAGGAGACGAAGAACCTCGCCGAGCGGCAGAGGTTTTGCGGCAGAGGAAGGTCGAGCAGCCTCGGCGACTCCAGCAAAAACGCGGCCGTTTTCGGCTCAGTTTCCTTCGAGGTCTCCTCTTCGTACTCCTTCTGGTAGAGTGACCTGAAATTCTCAAACAAGAACTGGTCGACATCGGACAACGTCGCGGCGTCGGTCTCCTTCTTGCCGCCCCTGGACGTAAACGACGGCGTTTTGGGGTGCTTGCAACTACGTAACGGTAACTGGATTTGTTTCTTGGAAATTTTGATTTTTGATAGGCATTCTTGAAATGATTTCTGAATTTGCTTTGGCATTTTCCCTTTTTTTTTTTTTTGGTTGAAATTTTGGATTTTTCTCAATGGGATTGAAGTGAAAAATTGGAAGCATGGGGTGTTGTATTTATAGTGAAATTTCAAAATAAAAACAAAATTTAGGAGTGACATTAAATTAGAATTTAATAATGGACGTTTTTTATCATACACCATAAAGATATATGGTAAGTAATTTTAATGGCAATATTTACTGCAAAGTTTTTTTACTACTGCTTTTTTACTTTTTATGTTAATCAATCTTATCCATATATCAGTCAAATATAATTCACCTACCAATAATATTTTAGCCTAATGATTAAAGTTGATGTCTTATGAATAAATTTGAGTCATAATATAAACATTCGTGTGTTTATCTTACTTTATATGATGAGTTTAGTATAATTTATTCAATAATTTTTGTTATATATATTGATGTATTAACCTAATTAATGTATCATTTAAATTGTTTGATTTACCAAAATATTAGTATAGTCATATAATTACCACTTCTATCACTATATATATATATATATAATTCACCCTCATTGTGTTTTTTTTTAATTGGGTTTTAATGTAGTAGGTGAAATTTAGGTGTATAAAGCTTTTGCCCAATTATTATTTGGGTAAATTTCATTTAAAGAATGATTCTTTTTTTGTTTTTTGAATAAATATGATGAGTGGTAGCAAGTATTAAATATCATTCCCCCTTTTTTTTTTTTGTTTTTCTCTCTTTATTTTTATGTAAACTGGTTTCATACTTATTGAATGCTTATAGGTAACTGTATCTACTCACTGGATTTTCAAATTAATGCTTATTAATAATCTTTTCAACAATTTATTATGAAAAATTTAAAAATAAAAACAATTATAATATTATCTAAAATTTCTAACATTTTAAATTTGTGGGCTGCATCCATGCCTTTTCAAAGCTTGTACACCATTTATATTTTTAAAAGTATATATATATTTTTTTTAAAAAAAGAGGCATGAATTAGGACACCTGAAATAATATTTTTAATACAAATAAAAAAAAAGCGCGATTCTAATAATGCAGATACACGCCTGTAAAGTTTTTATTTTTTTTTTAAAAAATAAAATCGATGTGGTGGTGAGACTTTGACCAATCTGAATTTTGTTTATGGGATATGATTATGATAGTGTTTGACTGCAAAAATTCATAATGACAGTCAAATAATTAGTTTGGTAAAAGTAGTAGTTACCATGTGAACGGATTAATGCCTTAAATTTGTCAAAACATGATGCACAACATTATCAACATAATTCTTTTAGACCATATATATCTTTTCTGCACTTTTTCTTGTACTAATTTACCAAATTTTGAAAAATATTCTCGTTCAGGTCTGGTCAAACCAAAATCATTCTACATTAACAATATCGAATGTGGTCAAAATTGAGATTATCCATTATTGGTTGAACAGCATGAGGAAGATGATATAATTAAAATTCCTGGTTAGGGTGTTGTGTCTTCAACAATTGATGGGATGAGAAGCGAATGCAGGGGACATTGAGGAGCTTTCCCATGATATATATATGTAGAGTTTTATTACAATTCCAGTCCACAGGCACTTAGTGTTGCAAACATGTGTGGCAGCATCAATATTCTCACACCAATTTTCCAAACAACATCTTTACTTCTCAGCATTTCACAAAACATGAGAAACCATACCACACATTTTACATTTCCATTCACAAACACTAGCCACGAAAGCTTTCTTAAAAATAAAATAAGAACAAACTCATAACTTGCAAAATATTTCATAAAATCTAAAACTATGGTCGCCAGTTTTTCGGCTAAAATGATTTTGCGTGATAGATTAATTAATTTGCCTATTTAAAAGTATTAACCTACTTTATGTTTATATGATCGATCCATCAATATATATTTCTTTCTTTCTTTTTCTTTTGTACACACAAATTGCTTTTAAATTTATATTCTTTCAATTTAATAGCTATAAATTATTTATGTGACTTGTGGTTCATTCACCTAATTATATGTCAACTTGTGATGAACATCACAGTAATAATAATTATTATTTACATTAATATTTTCTAAAATATAATAAAATCATTATTTACTTTATAATTATAAAAATAACCCCTACCGGTCATTTAAAAAGACAAATTAAACAAAAACATGCTCCATTATTAAGTAATAAAAATATTTTAAGTACCATCAATAAATTATAGGACACAAAGCTACTAGTTACAAATATTACAACATTCAAAAATGTAAAAATATATTAAACGTAACACTTATTTTATATCTAACCTTGCATCAAACAATAAAAATCATACCAAAGATAAATACAAAATTCATCAACTATTACGTCATACTTTCATATGATAAATTCTGGTCAATTTTTTTCTGGAAAAAGAAAATATAACACACACACACATATATATATATATATATTTAAGTGTAGTTTGAACTCTAATGAAAACAATAATAGGAAGAAAACAAACTTACATAAATAAAGAAAGTGTTACGTATAACACGACCCCTTAAAGTCTTAAAAAAGGGCAAGACGATCCACTGACATGCTGTAAACTTTCTATGAAAAGTTAATGGATCAAATTGTCATTTTTTTCTTTATTTTGAGGGACTTTTTACCTATTAATATTTTTATAAGGGGTAGATTGCAATTAACACTATATAGGAAAAGCTATATTTTCTGGCCCTTATGTTAGGGTGTTTTTAATTTGATCTATTTATTATATCGTATTTTTTAAATTGAAATTTTTGTTAATTTTAGTCCTCACATGTAATATTTTGCCTAATAATGAATGGGAAATATATGAAAATGCAATTGAGGTAGACTGTGTTAATTATTGGACGAAAAATGAATGTAAGATTATGTAATATAATATAAAAAATCGTAATAAATAAAATCAAATTAAAAAAAAAAGACCATAACATATTGGACGAACGAAAAATGTTATTTTCCCACACTATATATATTAGTGCGTGCGTGTGTGTGTGTGTAAAAAACATATGTATATTGGTTCAAACACAATGCAAAATGCTTTGCTAATTACGCTGAATCAGAGAGAGGAGAGAGAGAGACGTCGGGATGGAGAGAGAAGCGAGGAGGAAGAAGATAGCGTCTCAAGGGAACGATCGTATGGCATTGATAACGGGCCGGATCCAGAACCGTGACCCGAACATTTCCAGGTCGTGCTCATTCTCCAGATATACAAATGAAGACGACGACGCTATCTTTCAGGATCACCGAAATGGTGCAATGAATTCAAGTCCCTCCTCAGTAGTTTTTTCCTCGTGTTTCATTTCTACGTTTGAATTGATTGATGGGTTGTTTAATTAAATGTTGAATCCTTGTTTGTGTGGTGTTGATGATATTTGATCCTGATTTGCATGACTAAATTGAGGTTTTGTTACTATTTTGATGGTATGAAAATTGTGAAAATATGTGAGGTTATGTAAGTTAGAATATTAATGTTGCCAAATATCAAGACAGCATTTACTGTTTGCATGCTTGATCTTAGATATTGGTTGGCCTATTGTAGCCACATTGTCTGAGGAATAGAAGTTAGAGCAGAAAAGGAAATAGAGGCACATAGTTATGGTTTTATCCATCAAAGGCACATAGTTATGGTTTTATACCTTGATGGATCTTACCCACCACAGGTTTGGATCAGATGACATGGAGGTAATGATCACAAATGGAGTTAATCAATAGTTTCCTTATATGGGATAGAAAATCTGTCCTGATTTAAAGCGTGATAGCTAGCGATCAAATTTGGCCGTTACTCGTGTTTCATTGGTTTTTGGTTCGGTTCACATGATATGGACTTGTGTTATGAGTTACAAACTACTGATGATTGAAAGTGTATTATATGTCGATTTTTCTAATATTTATGCTACATCATGATTGTTTATGGTGCTTCTCTATGATTGGTCTTGAAGGTGGAAATGATGTGCCTGATGCACAAATAAGCCATGATAATTGTGAGGAAGTTTCTAAAGCAAATGCATCAGGAATCAGAGTTTCTGATCTGCAGAAGCCTGAGCAATCATCTCTTGTCAATTCAAGTGTTTCCAACGCTGCAGACAAAGCAAATTTTCCTGACAAACCTTCTGAATACCATCGAGGTTTTATAACCCCCAAACAAGTAATTTTCAGTATTATCTCCTCAGAAGACACGCGAGCTATCTGTACATTTGTGATAGCCGTTCTTGTAGTTCTGTCCCACGTTAATCTTCCACACGATGTCGTAAAATCAAAGAGCCTTATTGCTTATAGGCCTCTCTACGCAGTCTTGTTAACAGACATGTTGATAGTGGCTGCAAGATTAGCACTTTATGCCCAAGGACAAGAGGTCGATAGCCAACCAAATATTGAGGTCGATGGATATAACTGGGTAGGAGCCATTAAGATGTTGGAATGGGGAGTGGTTCTGCATCATACACTACGTGCTATCTTAATAGACTGCAGCTTTTACTTGGCGATTGTTGTATGTGGCCTTTCTCTAGTGTAATGACTCTTGCATTTGTGAAAATTCGGCTCCTGGACTTGGTCTCATCCAGTAAGTATAACGTTTTCTTTCATCGACATTTTGGGTAGTCTTATCCGTTTTGGTTACGTTCTTGCCTCAGAATTGAATCTAAGCATGTTCTCGACTGACTTCTGCACTAAACTGTATTCTTATATGATGCTTGAGAATGTTCTGATGATTCTTGGCACCTTGCTAAGGTAGATAGATTTCTAGTTTTTTTTTTTATCTGAACAAATATTTCTAGTTCATGTAACTGACGCATCATAGTACTCATCTTGACTAGTATTTGTTGTTCGAAAGTAGATCAAAGAACTTTGATCGATTAATGCTATTGTCCAAAATTTGTTCTTGGTGCAGATGTGGTTATAACTTTGGGGTCACCGGGAGCCCCCTGGACTGGAGAAGCTTTGCTTTGATGAGTTACCAGGCATCATTAATGATGAAATTCCGGAATATGAATGCTAACATTCACTGGTCTATGTACTTAGTTTCCACTTTAGATGATATATATTAATAACTAGTTTCATGGTAGTTTTGTCGAAAAACTGCAAGCCACGTCCCTGTGATATGGGAAATGTGCAATTTACCCCTATGAAAAATAAATACTAAATTACCTCCATATCTTTTAAAAAATAAGCAATTACCCCCTTAAAGGGGAGGTGATTATCAGTCTCCACCATCCCCATCCCCACCCCGACCGGCACCGGCACCCCAACCCCGTGGCCAGCTCCAAGCTTCACCACCATCGCCACACCTCCAAGCTATGCGCCCTTTTCCAATTCCCGCCAATCGCCGCCCACCATCCCTCCCCTCGCCCCTTCCCCTCCCCTGCCGCCTCTATCCGTCCGTCTTCCCTTGTCTACTTTGTCTCCAGTAACACTAGATTATTGCAGAACAAAATTAGTTGATCATTAAAGGATCTAAAACTTTATTTTACAGAAAATTCTCTTGATTTTTAATAGCGAATAAACAGAATTAAAAAATAAATCAAATACTCAATTCATAAGCTCAAAATTGATAAATTCTAAAGTCTCATCTAACTCCACCTCGATTAATATTAAAATATCAAAATAGAGAGGAAAAGAAAGTAAAGATACATTCCTCCTTGCTACTACATTGAGTCAGAATCTATTCATTGCAATTTGCAGATATTGAAATATATATGAGAAAAGAGAGTTTTTAAAGCAACAGCCATTTCTAAGTTACCAACCATTTAACTTCATTACTTCTTCAACTTCAACTCTTACCAAAACTTTCGCTTTATCAATTTATGCTGCAATCTAAATTTCTATCCTATTTTTGTACCTATACATACGTACATCGGATATATAAAATTTACATAATTTGTATCATTAAAAATATATTTCGTACACGTCTCACATTCGTGTAGAATGATATATAAAAAAATAATCATTAGTTTTTATATGAACTTGGTGGGGAAGTATATTACAATATATCATTTCAGTACAATATCGGTCCCATTGTTGACGTGACGCAATCTGTACTGTTTCGAACTTTCAAACTTTATTACTATAAATTAAACACCCGTAAGGGTTAGAACTGTTGTGATCGATTAGTGATTAATAAATAAGATTCCTTAAAGGGTTCAATAAAAAACGAGTCGCGAGCATATCTTATTTCATTTTTCTTCCAATGGCTCAAGAATTTAAGGATGATAATCATGTTATCTCAGCTCTTTCGTACTTGTCTATATCCATGATTTTCTACATATGAGTACAATAGTTTTGAACAGACAACATTAACTTTGGACAGAAGGAATGAGCCTAGAGAGTATTATACATATATATATATATATATAAATATATAAATATGGTTAGTAGCTAGAGAAAATGCAGATAGAGATAGTGATACAGTCAAAATGGAGGGCCTACCTCATTTTATGGTGGTGAGCACTTTCAATCTGTTCCATCCATTCCTGCAATTTGACTCTAAGCTACAAACTATTATTCTAAATAGAATATGTAAGAACAGTACTTGATGTGCATGGAATTTTTCAAAGGGTATTTTAGTACATTTAGTTAAAAAAGATTTTTTTAAAGTAGCTCTATATAATTGAGAAATTTCATGTCCCACACTTAAATATTAAAACTGCCCAACTCGAACCGTTGGGCTTTGCAAGAAAATATAATGTTGTCATAAAGTAAAATATCGATATCATCGTTTATGATCTAGTTCAGTAGTTTCTATTTTTTTTTAAAAAAAATTAAATTTATTATATCATTCGATATACTTAAAGACAGATTTAAAACGATAATTATAATATCAGTAATGACTAAACAAAGCATATTTGTCTTGATTTTCTTGTATGAATACATAGTTTCTTCTATTACAAGACCACTACTAGGTTTCCATTTTACAAATTATAACATGGTTTGTCTACTTGTCTAAAGTCCCACTTGAGAGCATATATACCTCATGCAGTCTGTTAATGTGCCTGGAAATAAAAATTATTACAAATATTGTTAGAACATAAAAGAATTTCTAGAAATTGCAATTCTAAGTAAAAGATGGATGATTATTCTAACAGTTTTTGAACATACCTAATGTCAAATACAACAGAAGAATTCATCCTCGTTATAATAATAATGTAAATATTTTTACATAAGAAATAATTAGAGCTGTTACATCTAAGAGACTGATAATGACTCCAAATTTAATAATATTAATCACTTAAAAAATGTTCAATTATCATTTTATGACTACGTAGTCAATAATAATCATAATAATAATTATTATTTTTTAAGTAAATACAAGTTAAAGGAAAAAATAAAATAGAAGCAACAATTGAACAAGGGCAATTCAGAATTGGTAAATAGCAAAAATAAGACAATCGGTCCTATTTTAATAGTAATTATTGATTCAATATAAATATTTTATATTAATAATTAAAATATATAATATAATCGTAACCAATTCACTTAAAAAGAATCCCACTAAACAACATGCTTCGATCGTCTCGATCAAGAATAAGGAAGGGCAAAAACGTACATAATTATACTTACGACGTCTGGGAAAAAAATTATGAAATTCCTCTTTTTTCTTGAAAAAAAAATATCTGTTTAAAATTTATATTTTAAACAGATATTAATTAAAAGAGGATTTTACTCAAAAGCCCCTCACAATTCTTGAAATTACATTAAAGTGAAATTAATATATAATTTATGAGTATAGTAATCACACTATATTATATTTATTAAATTAATGAGCCGAAAAGGGAATCCAAAGTATAAAAACAAATGATATAAATTCCTTTACCGTTAGAAAGGTATTATTAATTGAATGTGAGCAGAAGTTTAAGTCAAATGTAGCAGCAGAATTCACTCTCTTTGTCTGTACAAAGAAGCTGGCACTTACCCCATAAATTTACTTAATTGCAGATCGACCCCTATAACATTAAGACCATTAATATTTATTAAAACATACTAAGATTAATTTAATTCTCCCGCTTACCTACTCTGGTTGTTGAATCTTTTCAATAGAATTTGATGATAAGTTGTGAAGAATATTTTGGTTACAACCGAAATAATTATTTAAATAAATATTTGATTATAAGTAATGGCCTAAATAATTATACAGGGAATATTGCATTGCATGTAGTCAAGTTATGTCAGTTAATTTAAATTAATATTGTCAATAATTTAGTTCTACAAATACTGATAAGGGTCGAAAAAAATATCGTATCAAGGCGCTCCAATCAAAACTTCTGGTCGACGAAATTTTCTATTTAAATTATAGTTTGTTTCTTGCAATACTGAATGACATTACTAGGAGTCGAATCCTAAAGTGACTCCAACAATCGAATCAGTAAAGTCAAATGAGGTCTAATTTAGTTGGAAAATGAAATTTAATTGTGGAGTCAAATCCTACTAATGTGGGATGTTGATCTATGTTAATAATTATTAATTAATTATAAATGTTTAATAGTAATAATTGATTATTAGTAAATGAAACTTAATATAACTATAATAGAAAAAAGAAAATTGTAAACAATATAGGTACTAGTTGGGTAATTAGGTTAAAATTTTATAGTAAGCATTAAAGCTGCAGAGCAATGACATTAGATTAATAGAGTCAGAATGTGTACTCAATAATATAAATATAAAAAAATTAATATATTTAAAAACTATAGTCTAAGATTGGAGAGTGGAATAGTAATTGTTGATTCAAGAAAAGACAGCAAAGCTCACATAGCCCACACCAACCAATGTGAATGATTAATTAATTCTTGGAGTTAAGTTTTTTCATTAAAAAAGAAAAAAAGAATGGAAAAAGATATGATGTGGATTCCATTTGTCTGGTCATGAGTCATCACTTCCTTCAATTCAACATCAAAAAGACAACTTTGTTGATCTATAAGGTTAAAGTATTACAATTAAAAAAATTATATAAGTTTGAATTTTGTGAATATGGATGTGTGTATGTCTATTTTTATAATAATTTATTATTTTGTTTAAAATATTCGATTATTTGAATATAGAAATAATTATACGATGAATTCATTGTATATTATATAAAGGAATTTCTTAAAAAAAAAGGTCAAGATTAAAGTGATGATGAGAATGAAGAAATCAATAAAAGGAGATTAATCCTCCTAAAGCATCTGACTTTGCTTGTAAATCAAGATACAAATATTGAACACAAAAGGGTTCTCGAGAAATTTTGATCATCAAAACGTACCCCATTGTCCTTAACTCCAAACTATAATCATCATTCTAACAGAAACTAAACTTAATTACATCTCTAATCACCACTAAAACACAAGAAAAGAATCCCTTCTCTCTCTCTCTCTCATGAAACCATCAACCTGTTCTTGTCAAAGATTGTGGATGGGACTGCGAACCGGGCAGAAAACGAGCGGGAGAGGTCGTCAGGATCAGCCCAGATGGAGCCCTGATCAAAGTTCTGGGAATAGGAGTGTGGATCATAAGTGAACCTCATTGAGTTGGAACAATAACATTGACGACGGAACATCCTCTTCTTCTCCTTCTTCAACTTCCTCCACAGCTGTCTCCAGATGGGAGCTTTCGATGATCTTGTCGACACGGCCATGTTGTACGACACGAACCGGTCGTATTTCCGACTGGAATAGGTTGCCGGCCAGCAGCCGTGGCTTGAGCTGCAGGGCGGCCATGGTTCTTGATCCATTCTTTTCTTGGAGAGAAAAAGTTTCAGTGTGTGTGGATCTATGAGGAATGTTGTGTATGTGGAAATTAAACAAGTGGGATATAGATATATATGTATTTATAGTGGGGTGATGATGCGATCTTCTTTTTTGGGTATGGATGTTTGACCCTTTTGTGTTGAGTAGTCATATGGCTTTGGGCGTTGTGTAGAAAACATGGTCGACAATGCAAGGGTATAGCATGTGCCAATTCTTGAAGGCCTATTTTGTCATTTTGCTTCAAAATGTCTTAAAGTGACTTCTAGTATGCAATAAGGTTCTAATTGGGGAAGAAATGCCATTTCAACTCTTGGATTTGATAGTTAATAAAGTATAATTTAATTGACAAAAGTTGAAAATCGTTAATAGAATGCATATATATTGATAAATTTTAGTAGTAATTGATAGTATATTACAATAATAGTTATTGATATACGTAATTTGTTCAAGTAAGCTCCTTCTAATTGGTCATATTTTTGAGATTTTGAGTATCAGACAAAAAATCTAGATGAATGATATTGATGATGAGAATTATGTGAAGTGAGTTGACTAGGTAGAGAATTGAATCAGATTCGGAAGTTGGTTGTGTGAATTAGTGGTATCATTAATGTGCTGTCAATGATTTGTTGTCAATATTTAAAAAAAAAATAATATAATGGTCTTAGTCATAACATGACATAGAATGGAAGATGGATCTCTCAATATATCCATCATCAAGTTGAGAAAAAGAGGAGGAAAAAAGGGTTGGGGCATTTAAGAGCGGTGTCTTGCTTTTTCATTCCCTTATCTTCTCATCATTAAAAGTAGGAAGAATTCTCTCTCTCTTTTTGTCATTAAGATGAGATTGAATTCTATCCTCTCTATTTATTTATTGTTCTTTTCCCTCTTTTTGAACTAGTAGATGCAATGGTGGGTAGTTTTGTTGCTTTTGATGAATACAAGTATGATTAATATTGCAATCTTTATTAATGTTGGATGGGGGCAATTTGGATTTGATGGGATGATTTAGAATAATAATTTTAAATGACTTGATATTAAACAAATTTGAAATACATTTCAACACTACAAAATATAGTTCAAGAATTTGAATTGTTTTGTGGCGTTGTTTCATCTAAACAAATTTGGTAAATCTGTTATTATGAATTTGAAACTCTTAGATCCAAATCAACCAATCCAAATACAACATTATAAAATATTTAAATAGAATCATAAACACAGCTTACAATAGTGAATCTGTCACAAGACTCACATGAAGATCCCAGCAAACTGGGAGGATCCTCCATGTACAAGTGACGAGCTACAAGTTGTTACGAGTGAATGTTGAATATATTAGTTGGTTTAGGAAAATTTTTACTTGAACCAAGTTTCATTGAGCAAGTGTAATATATTTTCTATGTGTTTGATCACTTTTTTTTAAATATATAATAATTACAAAACAAGTTATTTCCACTTGCCTTATAATTGGTACAAGTCCGACCAAACTCAATTGGGGTTAGAATTTACTGTTGGTTTGTGGAAAGTAATAGATCAAATGGATTAAGCAGCTGCTGCTGAGCTGCAACAGTTGCAAATAATAGAAAAGGAAGGATTTGTTGGTGGGAGAATGGGAATTGGAGAGTCAAAATGGAGCATTAATGGTGGCCAATTGTTAAGATGATGCAGACCGGCTCCTATTTCATTTCATACTCAAAAGTGAAGACCAAACATGTATCTACTCCAACACTATTCTTCCCATGTAGATGTTCATATCAACCCCTTTCAACTAAGTTGTGGATATTATTTGCTTACCTCTCTCCTTCATACAACCAAGTATCAACTTTTCTTCCCTTTCAAAGAACTCAAGAAATCCCCAGTTCCCAGCTCACCAGTGGTTTAAGACTTGTCACCGCGCACTCAAAGTTTATCAATAAAATGATATTGTTAGTTATAAAAGCCTTTATTTACTTCTTTCCTGCCCACTAATATTTATTTTTCCTTTTCTGGGAAGGGCGAAATTCTGCGGGATAAGCTTCGCATGGAAAGATGGTACCAGTCTACTAAAGCTGAGGCCCAAAGCAATCCCTTTCCGGTGAAAGCAATCCTAAGCCCACCACCCCCAAATCCCAACTTTTTCTTGTTTTTTCTGCCTATATAGCCCCATGATGATCCTCTGCTCTTCACTTGCTCATACTCACAAACACTATCTCAGAGAAGGAAAGGGAAAGATGTGCTACCCAGGTGCTGATTTGCCAAGTGCTTACACGCCAGCCAGTCCCCACAGGCAATGGGTTGCAGCAGTGGAAGCAGCCGCACAAGAGACTGCAAGACGTCAAGGAACAGCTAGTAATCGTGGCAGACTGGCTGAGGATGGTGGTGGGATTACAAGAGTGTGCGTGTGTTCGCCCAGCAGCCACCCCGGTTCGTTCAGGTGTAGGCACCATCATCAACAATATCAGTGGGTTAGTCGGCTCTAGACCAAGCCGAGCTCATCTAAGAACTAAGTCCATTGCAAGTACACTGTATCCCTTCTCAATGTCATCATGTTTCTGTAAGAATCAATAATGATATACAATAAAATGTATGTATTATTGGCAATATGGCCTATAAATGTGTTCTTGTACAAATCAATGGTTATGGACAAGAAAGAAAATGCATATGTACTTTCAATCTAAGACCTTAGGACCCAGATACTAGGTTCTACACACCACCCAATGCAGCAAAGCCAAACTCAGGGGTGAGTTTGTGCATATGTCTCTAGTTTGTTTTAAAGGAAGATGAATATACACGAAATAGAACATGTACACAATTCTTGACCAGAGAATATGATTACACAAAGACTGACAGGAAATCTGTGAAAATTATATAGTTTCTCTCTGTTCACCAGTTATCTGGATGTTGTAACACTTACTCCTTACTCACTTCAGAAACCTGTTCAACATCCCACATATCCTCAGCACTGAGAGCCAGAAATTAGTTATACCATATAAATCTCAAAAAAGAATCTAGCTACAATTTACTCGAGAATTAGAGCCTGCAGGCCACGAAAGAGGGGCGGTGTAAAATGTTGAATTCAATGAATAAGGCAAAGAGAGAAAATGAACAAGACAAAGATAAAGTGGTTCAGCCAGACAGCACAAGCAACTCAGCCTACATCCAGTAAAATGCACAAGGGGTGAGATCTTGTAAATTAATTGATGAAATCACCCATATCAACTTGGTAAAGTCAATTATTCTACTACCCCAAGAAGGTTGAAATAAAATCGATTCTGATTTGGTTTGATCTCAACATAAAGAATTGGCTGGCACAGTCAAATAAAGAAAGTATTTTATTTTCTGCATTTATCAACTGGAAGTGTCTAGCGGCACAGAAGCTCGCTACAAATCAAGGGAAAAAATGAAGATATATCTTATCCTTTTAATCTTCCATTGTGTTCATAGTGAAGGTATGAGAGGACGAACAATTAGAATATTGGTCAAATCAGCAAGGAATTAAAGCTTACCTCAGGATAGCAACTTTGACGGGAAACCGTTTGGTTCTTTGTATTTACAATCACTTCACATTTTACTTTTGTCTGCAGCAGATCACAGAGAGGAAGATTTCAAGCATACTTGAACTAGATTATATTAATATATCTTTCAAAATTATTAACAAGATTGGAGCTGCTGGTTAGGAAAATGCACAAAAAAGTCAAAGACTGTTATGCAGCGGCCAAATTTATCCAGTGGGTGAATTACCCAATTCAATACACCAACATGTTCCAGTCTACATCTATCAACATGTACCACATAGATCAAAAAATTTGGAAGCATACAAATTTAAGACGAACAACGTTCTTCACTGCCCCTTGCATCTAGAATGGCATGGCTGTACAAAGTAAGAATTTAGAATACATACTACGTACTCTTGAAATAATATTTCTTAAATCACATTTGTTGTAATTCTTTTTTATCTTTCTAGTTCAAGCTAAAATATCATTTTTCTTACATGTTTCCACAATCAAGGGTCAATTAAGCTCCCCCATCCCAACCTCGAGATGAAAAAGAACACTTCCACAGCTCTTTCCACGCCTCTACCCAGGTCTACATTGAAAATCATTTTGTAACAAGTATAAACTAAGTGGAACTTTTGGTTGCTGAAGCACGAGCAACAAACTATGTCCAACCATCTCGAAACAATACGGGAACTTTCCTTGATATCTTAAAACTCAAATTCAACCACTTTACCTTAATCACTGAACAAAATTATGACTCCCTTACTCAACTAGACATCCAACATAAATCACCAATAGAAGCAAGTAGCTACGCGCTCAAAGTAAAAACTATCACAAGCAACTGAATCCACAGAGTGCATCATATTCGTACTTAACCCACGCATTATCCACTATGAAGAAGCAGAAACTTCTTGCACATTCTAAAATCGCTAAAAAAATCATGACGTCATATAGTTTTACTAGAAGCAGGATTACCTTCAAGGGCAAGTCAAAAACGACAACCCCGAGCTTCCCACTAATCTCGGACTCCGTATCAAACGTTACCGCACCTTTCGCTAACTCCTCAATCAACAGAACCACATCACTCAAAATCTCAACCCGATCGAGCTGGAGCGTGGCGTTGACGTACGATGACCCACGCGCCTTAATATGCCCACCATCCGAAGTCACATACCCTAGCCTCTTCCCCCTGTATCCGATCGCAACGAGCAAGGAATCATAGTCAAGCTCGTAAAAATCTTGATTCCGTACCCTAACTGTGAGGTCCATAGTTAAGTCGAGTGAAATTTTGGGGCGAATGTGGAAACGGAGGCGCTCGAGGCGGAGCCGAACAATGGAGAGCTCTGGGTCGGAGGGCCAGAGGAGGTAGGCGGCGGCAATTAGGAATAAGAGGAAGGTGGCAAAGCAGAACAGGCAGCGCTGCCATGACTTACGGAAGAGACGGTGGCGGTGGGGAGGAGGATAGGGAGGTAGAACAATGACGTATTGCGGGGGCTGGGGGAGGGGA
>NC_026147.1:7937290-7949959 GCF_000512975.1 Sesamum indicum
GGGTGGGGGGGATTGGGGTTGGGGGGAGCGGCGTCTGCCGATCCGACGGCGCAGCGGAATGTTTTATGGCAGTCATGTTTATGTATGTGTATATAAATATATGTGTGTTTGTGTGTGTGGTCTATACAATCTATACACACACAACCAAATATATACGTACAGATACAAACAGAGGGAGGAGGGGGAAGAGAGAGGTTGGGCCGGGTGGGGTCAACTGCGGTTCTCGTTGGTTTTCTCGCTGCTATATTCTGCAGTTCGAACTGAACTCGGGATTAGTAATGAATGTCTGGTTACGCGTCAGTGGTTGTGAATTGTAGAATTGGAGGAATGGGTATAGGAGAGAATTAATGTCGGACTGGGCAAACATAGGTTGACACACATCAATCGCGCCACAGCCTATGATTGCTGCTGTGCTGTGCCTTAAGGAACACGACTCTAATTAAATAAATTAGGCCGACCAATGCGGCGCTTTTTCTATTTTTTCTTTCAAATTCTTCACTTATTGCAACTTAAGGCCCTATTTGTGTTTTTATTTTATTTTTTCAGTGAAAAATATGTATCTTTTAATTTTGTATAAATTATCATGTAAAATAAAATTATATTTAAATCAGTTAATAAAATTAAATTTTATATTGAACTGTAAGATCAAAGTAGTGATATACTTTGAATAAAAATATATATAAATGAACATATTTTCACTTAAATTACTATTTTAAAAATTGATAAATAAAAATAAAAACACAAACAAACAGACCCTAAATTGGGCGAGAAGGGGGGAATCATCCCTATGGCACATGTTACAAAGTAGCATGAAACTCTAGCATAAATAGTAGATTTTTACAGAATGCATGTGTAAATAAACACAAAATAAGTTAATTTACAGGAAATAAGTTTGCCAAGAGTACCATATAAGGATGAATCAACTAACAATCCCATAAGGTTGCTATACATGCAAGAAGACTAATATTAATAAATAGAATTCAACAGTTTCCTGCAGCTATTTTCACAACAAAGCACAACAAGTGACAATTATTTGTAAAAATACATAGGGGAAAAACATATGATTCAAGCACACACAGGGAAAAAGAAGAAAGAAAAAAAGAATCCCATTTTATCAGACCTCGTTTCTGTTCCGCGAACGTGAGATGGACCTCAAGGTACTATACATATCCGAGCAGGCAAGTGAAAAATCGGACAGAGCCCGGAAAAGTTCAGGCAAATGGCTTTTGAGACTCATAAGGGATTTCTCTCTAACCTGAATGCATTGCCTCTGGTAGGCTTCCTCGTCTTCCTCCAATTTCTGTTTCGCAGCTTCCACCATTAGCTGCTTTTCGGCGATAAGATCTTTATCATGTGTCCTGTCTGGATCCATGTCGTCTGGAGGCGTCCTCTTCTGCATGTACTTGTTATACCAATTCTCAAAATCTCGGGTCTTTCTGATGAGGTCTTTTCTTGAATCTGCACATCTGTTTCTGAAATCCAACTCTTCTTTCTGATATTGCCATATGGTTTTTATGATGGCCGCAAAGTTATTAATAGATGCTTTTGCGGGCTCGTCTGGCAGCTTTTCCAGATAATCATGCCAGGCATGTAAAAGTATCTGTATCGGGGGGTTCTGAGGTCGGCCAGGAGACGAAACTTTCTCCTTCCAGTTTGTATCTATTGGAATAAGATTTAGCTTCAACCAGCTGTTAAGTGCTTTAATGTATTCTTTCTGCTGGCTCATGAGCTCGCTGAAATTTGTGTACCATTCCTGAACAACACCGCCCAACTGGCGTGTGCGTTCATGGTGATGGTCGCTCGTTTCTTTTGGAGCTTGAGATATGTCCAATAACCTCAAAGCTTGAACAATCTTGGATTGATTCTCATGGTGTATTCTTATCGTTTCCCACATTGTAGCCATCCTGTGAAAGCCATTGCAACAGCCAGAATATTCAGAACAAAATGCAGAAAGGAAACAGACAAGAAGTCCAATCCTACAATCTATCATAGAATGCAGTATATGTTCCTGAAAGAATAAAGAAATGAGACAAGTGTTAACAGACCTAACCTAACAATTTTCACCAAGAACTAGAACAGCAAAATACCTGCAGCCTGTATGGGAATTTTGGTATCACCTATGTGAAGAACTACACAGCAATGGAAGTGAATAGCCAATCCAAATTTAAGGATTGGTTGAAATACAAAAAGATGGGTGTGTAGTGATAACTTAGACCATTGTCAACTTACAAAAGCATTGACATTAGGCCAAGCAATTAATTCTCCCACCACTTGGTACTGATGCTTCTTTTTACAATTCTCAGAAGGAGAATAGTCTAAAAGCATCCCACTCCAGAGAAATAGCTATGATATAAGTGGAATAATTGATAGGTGACTTCATAGTATCACCCACTCCCCCCAAAAAGAAAAGGGAAAAAGACTCGTATTTTTTGCATAAACTATATTTGCTTAATTTTTGAAAAGTGAAAAATGAGATATGGTGATTAAGAAGGTAAACAATCACATTCAGAAGTGTAAATGGTTTCCAGTAATATTAGTCAAGGGAGAAATTTGGAATATCTTTTCAAGGATTTACCCTACAACTCAGGATGTAAATGAGATTCTCCCCTTAAAATACTGGTCTAATGGCAACCTCAAAAGTGAATAACCTACTTCTGCATAATAATGATAAATCTGGCATATGCTTGCACCCATAACCTTAAAGTACTGTAAGTCTACTGGAACAACATGCAGCACTTCACAGCTGAAGACTTCATTTCACTATTGTGACAAGCAATAAGCTGTATTAACCTTGTTTTCTCTTGTCATTCTGTTGCCAGCTGAGGGCAAACTGGTGATGTTCACCATTTAAACCATGTACACCACAGCAAATGCTAATGAAATAAATCTACAGACTACTCAAAAAGAGCCCAGATAGATACATAATATACTTTCCCCGAAGAAGTGCATAAGAACTCACCCATCCACGAGAGCAACAAGTTTTGGATAGAGTTGTTCATCACGCAGACGATTAATTTCAGAAACAGTGGAGTCCATGGACTGCATGTCGACAATATATCTTGTATGCAGATGGCTTACTGCTGCTTTCATTCTCTCTAACGCTTCTGTATTTGAACCGCGCTTCTTCAACTTATTCAACGAGGCAACCTTTTTTTGATATTCAAGTTTCATCTGCTCACCTGCCTGGTGAGCACCAAACAATAGACAACAAACACATTCTCAACGCACAATGACACAAATGATTAAGTATTTGCTTCTTAGTTTTAAAGAAGAGGCTTGTTGACCAAACATAAACTTTTGAAGGTGTTGTCTAAAGACCAAAATTTTCCTAAATGTATATTGCAGGGTGAGGGCCACATGGAGAAAGTTGCAGGCAGATAGCAGTCTTGCTTGCCGCTGACAATTAAATTAATGGTGGTAATCCTCACTCACTAAAGAACACATGGGTAGAACATCTAAGAGAACCTCACTAGAAAAACTGTCAATCCATCTTGCTATCATTCTCTTACAAGTTACTTCACTGTCTGCAATAGTTTGTTATATATCATCCGCTAGTTTTTTGTTATATTCCAATAAAAACGAGAAATCACAAGTCGAATAATTTATTAAGGCACAGTGTTTCTTTTCTTTTTCTTTTTAATGTAATGACATGATTTACTTTGAGAAAGAGCACTAGATTATACTTCAGCATGAGAAAAGAACGCCATGCTACATGAACACATGCAGACAGGCAAAATTTATTTTCCAGATGAGAAAGATTTTAGCATCAACCTTATATTTTTATCTGGTCTTAATGACTGAAAACAGGGTATAGAAATTTCAATTCCAGCCAAAAACTCATATAATTGCAACTAACTCAAAAGCATTTGAAGAATACAAGCTGAATGCAACAAAGAGGTCAAAAGCATGGTTCCCCAGCTTGAATAAATTAGAGTGGTGACTACTTGCATGAGAGAAAAAAGTAGTAACAAGATAGGAGCTTGATGATACCTTCACTTCATCATAAAGCTTTTTCTCCCATGCCAGCATCTTGTCCAACACCGTTGCATGAGTTTCATGCTCCTCTGAATCAAAGTCGTCCGCCCCATCATCGGCATTAGCCAAACCTCTGAAGGACCTATTCCATGTTATGACACGCATCACCCTTTCTGAATGATTAATATTACCTGCCAATAAAGGAGACAATGCTTAAAATCTGCTTGAGTAATTCATCATCATGTAAATTCAACAACCGATGACAAAACCTGATAAGGTGAGAAAACCATCAGCATCAAAACATTCTTGCTTCATTTAGATGCAAGAATTTCCCACAATTCATTACATAAAAAAGTCACAACAAAGAGCAATAAGACCAACAATAAGATCGAAAGAGAAAATCTGTAGTTCCAACCATATTAAACGCAAGCCATAAAATGATCCTATACCTTTTTTATCTGCGAAATTGGAGTGATAATGCAAGCGGGTAGCCTCTAGCATCCTAGAAACCTCATGAGCACTCTCTGAAGCCTTGAGAAAACAATCATCCAGCTCAACAAATATTTGCACCAAGTTCACATTATTCCCTCCACTCTTCTTTTTTCCCTCAGGTGGAACACCTTGTTTCACTCTCTTCACAACCTTCGATGGTGCCATTGCCGCTTCTGGTGGTGGTGGCTGCGGTGGGAGTTCACTCACCTTCTCCACTGTTTCTGCCACTGGCTCTGGTTTCTCACTCTTCCCCTCCATTTCCCTTCTCCTAGCCCTTTCTTCAAGCATCTTCCGTTCAATCTCCTCCCTCTCAACACTATTCTCATCCACCTCCGCTAATGTGGGCCCTGGGACATTCTCCATGGAGAAGAAGTAATCCCAAGACGACATCCCTTTATTCTCCGGCGGGGGTGGCGGTTGTGGCTGCGGCTGCGGCTGAGGCTGCTCGCGATCACGTTGATCATTTTTTCGTGGCTGATGCAAAACCTCGTCTTCCATAACCTCCGGAGTTGGAATTCCACCTCTACCCCCACTCTTACTACGTCGTTTCAAGCTATGGGTGCTCTCTGTCTCAACATCCTCTTCGTTTTCTTCCTCAATTATTGGATCGGAGTGTTTGTTATCGGGTGTAGGGATTGAAAATTCTGGCATGGTGGCGGCGCGTTGGAGGGGCGATGAGTTGGTGAAGGATGCCGGGAGGGGAGGGGGAGGAGGAGGGAAATTCTCGTAAGGAGGCAGCGGTGGAGGAGGGGTGGCGCCTCCGACGCTGGCCGAGGATGTCGGAGGAGCAACCCCAGGGCCGGAGGACGTCGGATACACAACCTCACCCTGGGCAAAGTCGCTGAGGGCAGCGCCGGTGTTTTTCAAGGACATGGCGTGGGCTGAGTGGGCGGCGGCGAACTTGTTTCTTGCCGTGACCGCCCGCTCCATGTGCTGCTTCCGTTCCTTGCATCGGTTCACAGTCTCCTCGTTCTCGATCTTAGATTGCGTGCAGCCCATCGGGCTCTCCGGCGACTTAAACTACCGCCGAAAAAATTCCGAAAACCACACAGAGCACACAGTGTGTTCAGCGACACAATTCAGAAAGCCAACTCAGGGTTTTGGAGATTTAGATCAGCTACTGTTATTCTTCTCCCAAATTCAGGAATAAATTGGAAAACAAAGTGACTCTTGACTACGGGCGACGCTGGATTCTTCTCTTTTACTTGGAGCTGTAAAAAACTAGCAAACGAAGGTAAAAGTAGCTGTAGTAAAACACAAGGAAAGGAAGATTCGCGACTAGCTTTACTTTGAGCGTCGCAGACAAATCCAACACGAGGACAAGCAAAACAAAACGCTATCTGGTTTTTCCGGCGCGGCGGGGGCGCTCGATGACCACGAGGAGCTCCTCCGTGGTCCAATCCCGAGACTTTATTTTGGCAGTGCACAAGGTTTCTAGAAAGGAAAGCGCATTGAAGTTGAAAGAGGAATTAAACATAAATTTTGGGGTGGAAAACGTAATTTTCAGAAAGTTCTTTTTTCTAGAAATTCCCGAATTTCATATAAACCAAAATTATTTCATAATTACATTATAATTATATACATTAATTTGATACTTTATACATAACTTTATGAGAAAATATAACATTAGTTTACATTATAAAAAAATACCATTTGTTCGGCTTTATTAGTTCAATGGTAATTTTAAAATAATTCTATAAAGAACAATCTGAGTTTTTATTAAACATTTTTTAAAAAGAAAATATTTTTAAAACATATTTTTTATTTATTGTTAATTATGTATATATTCATGAGTTCAAGAAAAAAAATCTCAAAAATTTTAGCTGTTACAAAGTCAATTATTTAGTTCCATAGACCTTTCAACTTTTTTGAGATGCCCCTAATATTCTTATTATTATAATATTTGTAATCTCAAACATCTATATTTATAAAATTGTCTTGATAATTTAATATATATATATATATAATGAATTTTTTAGCTATCTATATTTGAAAAATAAATTAAGAAATTATCATCATATAGTTAGACAAGAAATTTTGAAGTTTATAAATCTTATTGAGAATTTGATAAGTTATATAAACTTTTTGTCTATAATTAATTTGAAATGTGTGCCAATATACCAACTCTAGGTGAGAGGGTTTGGACAGATACATGCCTAATTCCATAGACGATGCTGGAAAATACAGTATAAAATGCGCTGGATGCTACATTATGAAAAATATTACTTACTTTGGTTAAACTTGATGGATTTCTAAAAAAGACCCACTACCTGAAATAGAAAGACATAAAACTTGTCAATTGCAAGACGCATAATAAATTCAAGAAACATATGTGTGAGGAAAAAGATGGTCATAGCTTATTTCCACCTTAAAAGAAAACCTAAGATGCTCTAAGACATGTTTGGAATAAGCACAACCATACAATTTGTACAAGTTGATTTTTTTATTGAATTTTATACTCTACTTTCTTACTACATGAAAAAGATTACTTAATCAATTAACTCTATTCTTAATTACCAAAGATAATAATCAGATACTTGATACTTTCTTAGGGCTCCTCAAGATTTTCCACGTCATTTTATAAGTTGACTATCCATTTCTGCAGTAGAGCTTTATAAAAGTCATGTCAAAAAATATGTCGTCTATCATCTTCCTCTCTCTCCTTTTCCACCCAGGTTAAAAAAGGGCATATGTCATTGTTTTTTACTATTGTTTTTATTAGAAAAACTCGAAATACCTCATTTTTCCTTCACTCACACAGGTGTAAAACCCACCAACATAAATCGAAACACACCTTAGAAACCATAAGTCGTTTAAAGAGATAGTCACAAATTATCCATTAACACAATTCATAAATAGCTTACCAGAGTACTTGTAAGTTAACACAATTCATAAATAGCTTACCGGAGTACTTGTAAATTATCCATTAACACAATTCATAAGTCGCTTATCGGAGTACTTGTAAGTATCCACCAGTGCGCACCAGTTACAGCAGTAAGAACCATAAATAGTTTGTAAGAGTAGTTACAATTTATCCATCAATGCAATGCTCCTATCGGACAATAGACTCAAACACACAATCTTTTAAAAATTACTCCTCCTTACCAACCGACGGGTTGGCATAAATGTATATGTATGTCAGTTCTAAATCAAGTTATACCAGCCACTACAAATTAATACATACACAAAACCAGGAGCCCCACTCTCAACTTCAGAGTTACTGAAGTACTAAAGTAGTAATTGGACAGCATTTATGGAATCAAAAAAATGTGTGGAGTCTGAGAAAAGTTTCTCAGGCAAGGATACAGGAAAAGTGGAACAAATGCTCTTTTTTCCTTCAACCCCATTACAGTGTTTGATGCTGAAATAAAGTGGCTTTTTAAGATTCTGTGGTCTGCATGTGACAACCACAATCTAAATTCTTGTTCCAGACTTGCAAAATCTGTCGCTTTTGCATACACGTCCACAGATATCCTGTCTAGAACCACACACCAAGCTTTCTAAATGTAGCGAATGTCAAAGTAAGCTTTCATTCCCTGAATTTTAAGGTTTCGGCCTCGCATATCTAATCTGCCAAATCTCAACATCATTTCCTCGATCATACTCCTGCACATACTGTGGAATTTCTTCCAGATTGATGAGTCTACCGATGAAACTACATGAACGTTCAGTTTCAAGATCATCTTCCTCTGTATCATCCATTGAGAAGCCGAAATATAATGTGAGTAACAGTTTAAGGGATGATAGCATGCCAAGGTAGACACCGGTGAATGACAATATAACGAGCGAAATGCTAATATGACCAAATATGATCTAAAGGTTTGTAATCCATTTGAACATGAACCTAGTTTAATATGGCTGATGGTACTCGTCAAAACAGGATTGATTGCTTACCTTCCCCGTCCTTGATATAGCTGCGGAAGTGTGAGTAGCCATTTGCAACAACATCAAGATCGTCGATTGTGAAGTTATACCGCTTTTCTAGAGCTAGGTATAGGACCTGAAATTAGACAAAATGCAATATTGCCATTTACTTGTTATTTATAGGTCTCATGAACTTCTGTCTATTGATCAAATGTTTTCATCTTTCTAATAACTAGGAAACATCATACAAGCCCACAAACTAAATATTCTAATATTATGCAAACATGTGCATAATGAATAAAGAAACTCGTCCAGGCAGACAGTGTAATAATCACACATATACCATTGCAATAAATTCAGTTTTAGACCTGTTCAAAATCAAAAGTGCAAATTGAGACACTCTGAATTTACCTTGTCAGGACTATTAGACATGATTGCTTCTAATACTCTGAAGAAGGCATCAGTTAAGTCATCACTATAAATTACATCGGCAGCCAAGAGCAAAGAAGCTTTGTGAAGCTCTTCAACCTCTGATACGCTCCAATAGTAGCTGCATAAAGATAAGTGATTTTCTATTTAGTGATATCTTCAACTTGTTCAGTTGAAGAGTGTATAATTTGTTATAGGAAAAAATAACACAAAAGCAAAAGAAAATAGACGAAGAACATGACCAAGGAGATGACAATTGAGCTTCAGAGCTTCCATGAGACTTGGGATCAAATAGTGAAATATAAATGCTGTCTACCTTTGCTCGGATGGAGAATTTTCTACCACTGATGGGGGCCATTGATGGTTCCAATCAAGTTCTCGTACATACACGGAAGCCTTGTGGTGGAAGATTCCAGCATTGAGATGAATATTCTTGACACAGTTTCCAAGTACTTCGTCGCCATGGTCTATAATATATTGAAACACAATGGTATTTATCAAAAACCAATTCAGGTTCTCAGACCACATAACTTGGGAAACCAATGAATCATCTCTGCCAACTTGCACAAAAGGGAAGCACAACACTTTTTCACATTAGAATCATGATTAATCTATTACAGATAACAAAAAGTGTGTTTCTATGTGCTAAAAATATCAAGAATGCCAGAAAAGGGCTAACAGATCATACCCTCGTCATACATGTCCCTTTTCATTTCCATAAAACATAAGATAACCCACTTTTATAAATTCCTAACTCCACCTTTCTTCCAGTATTTCTTCATTCATTTTGAGAATTTCCACTTGGCAGTGTCAGAACTAAGCCTTCTACTCTCCCTCAATTTACTTCCAAATAAAACTCCTAGTTTACTTCCCCTTTAAGTCAGTGGTCTTTAAGGTGGAATGAACTACCATCAGCATAAGCCCACACATGTACAAATGCAGAAGCAAAGAGAAGGACAGATGATACATCTGCTCTAATTGCTTCGCTTATGGAAAAAAAAAAAAAAAAGAAGAATAAGCATACCATATCCATACACTAGTAGTAAAGCACGGCTACAAAAGAAAGAATAATAGCAAAGCAGGTTATTTACGCAAAGTATAGAGTTTGAATTACACTTTACCAGTTATGAAGACAGTATTAGCAACACGTGCAAGTAACATGCCAACCAACCCTAAAAAAGATAATGAAAGAAACTCATGTCATACAAGCAGCACTATTATCTGTGAAGATTTACATTCTGGAAATATAATTTGAGACGGGCACTCAAAGTTCCTGGTTCTGTTAGTTATTAACAAACGGCAAACATAACTAGAGGACTCCGACAAAGTAATCAGAAGAAACTTTATGGTCTTTACCAGTACCAGCGCCAAGTTCAAGAGCAACAATTCCATCAAAACTGGATGATTTATGCATCATATGCAGCACAAAGTCAGCTAGTACCAATTCTGCTCTCCAAACCTGAATTAGGCAAAAACTAATACCAATAGCATATAAGACATGAGGAACACCAAGTCAAGTCGAAGTTGAGAAAGATGGGATTGTCATACGAAAAACATCCAACTTAAAATCGATAGAATTAAACAGAAAACTTGAACATAAAATAAACCATGAGAAATGACATCAGGGTTGCCGCAAAATTATGTAGATTTAGATAAAGCTGATGCAAGTGAAGCTACAATGGAGAAATACATAATCATCGACGAAAGATCCTGATCTTGGGAAGAGATAAAAGGGCTTTAATACATTGGGAAGATGTAAAGTATCTTATTACCTGGAGTCCAACTCTTGGAATGGATGATGTGATGTTATGCTGGATAGTTATAACAAAAGAATCCTTCTGTGGATCTGCAAATTCAATACAACATTCCATCAATTTCTTAGTCTTTCGTTTTCCCTTGCCCCATCTTAGCGAAGGGCTGTTAAGAAATTCTATGAACCTAGAGAATCAGAAGAAACCTCAACATCAAAAAACTCTGATCCCAATTAAGGTTTGGTCTTTCTCAATGTTCAATACAATAAGAAGTTGGTAGAATAGAAAACATAACTTATCAACAGAGAATTCCAATATATTGTATTAAAATGCAAAGAGAATTAACAAGATCAACACTATAAATCAATAAACTAATGAACTTCCAGATGATGCTCTATACTAAAACAAATGAAAAGGTAAGAAGAAATAATTGAGCAGCCGTGAGTGGAGAGAAAGATAGATAGACTGATAAAATGACAAAATCTGCGTTCTTGAAGAGAACTTACTCCGCCGTCGAGTTAGAACTAAATCTCCATCTCCATCCACTTCGCAGACTTTTTCCTTCACTGAATTGCAACTTTCTCCAATCCGTTCATCTCCTACATAATTAAACAGAAATCGAAAAATGTTCAATCAATAACTTTTGTAGATTACTTCATTTAAAGACCCAAAAAAATGAAAATTTTAATCAATACTAGTCAGTTCTCTAAACATTTCACGTAAGATAAGTTTTACAGAAAAGAAGAAATTAAACGGAAGAAGGAAAAACCCTAACGAGGTGGGAGTGAGATGGTGAAATGGGAGATATGGGGTCCAGAGTGGTTCGGGGGACACCCTAGGTGAACCTCACTCATCACTAGCTCCTCCCCTCGATCGTTGCCGTCCTGTAGCGACGGACTAATCTCCGGCGCCGCCGTATGACGCGGTGCATTTTCCTCTCCGCATTCCATTTTACCCCTACCTAGACTTCAGAGAGCTGAGAAAATATTAGGAGAAGGCAAACGCGCCAGCCCGGGAAAGACCCCGCTTAGGGCCGTAGCGGGCCGACCCATGTGGTCCAATTAGTAGCCGTTGCGGGCCGAACCCGGACCGCGCCGCCAAACGGTTATTTTTGTGTTATAAGAAAATAAAAACATAACCAAACAGGATCATTTTCATTTTCAGTTTCCAACAATTAAAAATATATAGAAATATTTTATTGAATTTTGTGTGAAAATTGAGAATATATTTGGATTAGTTGTTTCTAAATATAGGTATATAGGTGTGAAAATGTTGAATATAGATATATGTATTTTTGATGTGACAGATGACCAAATTGATTGAATATGTGAAATTATAAAATAATCAAAATGAGTCTTGCCAATTTAAAACAATTTTAATTGCTTTGAAACAAGAAAAAACATGCTGACAAGACAAGACAAGTATGACAAACCCATATGACTTATAATCTCAAGAAATTGAGAATTAAAATAGGAATACAAAATGACTTGACCAAATAAAATCTCAATTACCCAAATAGTGAAAAGTGGAAAAAATCTCGTTGAAAACCCAACCAAACAGGACATTTTCGGCAATTATTATTTCAAATTTGGCTGCTACTTCAGTTTCGAGTCGAAGGAGATCTAACGAAGCTGAAATTTTCGTTTACTCTCGTGAGCGGATGGTGAAAGGATTAACTAAATTGATTATTACACAAGGATTTGCTCTTAATTTTGGTGCAAAATGTAGCTTTTTTTGGATTAACGACGAATACTGTGAATCCCAGGTTCGACAGAGCACTGTGATAAGGGAAGCTCAGAAGGAATTTGGGATCTTGAGAAAAGAGTTGCATGCTGCAATTCTTGCATCTGTGGACCAGAAAGCTGCACTAGCTTGTGATGTTTGGCGCAATGCTAATGGTCTTTTCGCATCCAAGGTTCTCAAATGGTACAAGTGGTCTTACGTGGTCGTTAACTAATCAGAAGAAACAGAAAACGGCAGATTCAGCCTGGTACCAACTTACCCAAAAGAATACTCTGAGCATGAACTGAAAGATTTTGATGTTTTGGCATGACGGAAGAAACATGAAATTATTTATCCGGTGCTTGCCACCATGGATCCGGCCCTACTCGCAACTCCTGTGTCCACTCTAGCACTGAATTTTGCTTCCGTTATAGAT